>NC_041214.2:68817838-68842325 GCF_002837175.3 Physeter macrocephalus | reverse complement strand
CATAAAGATTAGATCTGAAATAAATGAAAAAGAAATGAAGGAAACGATAGCAAAGAACAATAAAACTAAAAGCTGGTTCTTTGAGAAGATAAACAAAATTTATATACCATTAGCCAGACTCATCAAGAAAAAAAGGGAAAAACTCAAATCAATAGAATTAGAAATGAAAAAGGAGAAATAACAGCTGGCACTGCAGAAATACAAAAGATCATGAGAAATTACTACAAGCAACTCTATGCCAAAAAAATGGACAACGTGATTAAAAATCTTCCAACAAACAAAAGCCCAGAACCAGATGGCTTCACAAGTGAATTCTATCAAACATTTAGAGAAGAGCTAACATCTACCATTCTCAAACTGTTCCAAAATATACCAGAGGGAGGAACACTCCCAAACTCATTCTTTAAAGCCACCATCAGCCTGATACCAGAACCAGACAAAGATGTCACAAAAAAAGAAAACTACAGGCCAATATCACTGATGAACATAGGTACAAAAATCCTCATTAAAATACTAGCAAACAGAATCCAACAGCCTAATAAAAAGATCATACACCATGATTAAGTGGGGTTTATCCTAGGCATGCAAGGATTCTTCAATATACTCAAATCAATCAATGGAAAAACCATATTAAAAAATTGAAGGAGAAAAGCCATATGATCATCTCAATAGATGCAGAAAAGCTCTCATCAAAATTCAACACCAATTTATGATAAAAACCCTCCAAAAGTAGGCATAGGGGGAACTTATCTCAACATAATAAAGGCCATATATGACAAACCCACAGCCAATATCGTTCTCAATAGTGAAAAACTGAAACCATTTCCACTAAGATTAGGAAGAAGACAAAGTTGCCCACTCTCACCACTACTACTCAACATAGTTTTAGAAGTTTTAGCCACAGCAGTCAGAGAAGAAAAAGAAATAAAAGGAATCTACACTGGAAAAGAAGAAGTAAAACTGTCACTGTTTGCAGATGACATGATACCGTACATAGAGAATCCTAAAGATGCCACCAGAAAACTACTAGAACTAATCAATGAATTTAGTAAAGTAGCAGGATACAAAATTAATGCACAGAAATCTCTGGCATTCCTATACACTAATGATGAAAAATCTGAAAGAGAAATTAAGGAAACACTCCCATTTACCATTGCAACAAAAATAATAAAATACCTAGGAATAAATTGACCTAAGGAGACAAAAAACCTGTATGCACAAAACTATAAAACACTGATAAAGGAAATTAAAGATGATACAAACAGATGGAGAGATATACCATGTCCTTCGATTGGAAGAATCAACATTGTGAAAATGACTCTACTACCCTAAGCAATCTACAGATTCAATGAAATCCCTATCAAACTAGCAATGGCATTTTTCACATAAATAGAACAAAAAATTTCACAGCTTGTATGGAAACACAAAAGACCCTGAATAGCCAAAGCAATCTTGAGACAGAAAAACGGAAGTGGAGGAATCAGGCTTCCTGAATTCAGACTAAACTACAAAGCTACAGTAATCGAGACAGTACGGTACTGGCACAAAAACAGAAATATAGATCAATGGAACAGGATAGAAAGCCCAGAGATAAACCCACGCACCTATGGTCACCTTATCTTTCATAAATGAGGCAAGAATATACAATGGAGAAAAGACAGCCTCTTCAATAAGTGGTGCTGGGAAAGCTGGATAGCTACAGGTAAAAGAATGAAATTAGAACACTCCCTAACACCATACACAAAAATAAACTCAAAATGCATTAAAGACCTAAATGTAAGGCCAGACACTATCAAACTCTTAGAGGAAAACATAGGCAGAACCCTCTATGACGTAAATCACAGCAAGATCCTTTTGACCCACGTCCTAGAGAAATGGAAATAAGAAGAAAAATAAACCAATGGGACCTAATGAAACTTAAAAGCTTTTGCACAGCCAAGGAAACAATAAGCAAGACAAAAAGACAACCCTCAGAATGGGAGAAATATTTACAAACGAAGCCACTGACAGAGGATTAATATCCAAAATTAGAAGCAGTTCATGCAGCTCAATATCAAAAAAACAAACAACCCAATCCAAAAATGGGCAGAAGACCTAAATAGACATTTCTCCAAAGAAGGTATACAGATTGCCATCAAACACATGAAAGGATGCTCAACATCACTAATCATTAGAGAAATGCAAATCAAAACTACAATGATGTATCACCTCACACTGGGCAGAATGGCCATCACCAAAAAGTCTACAAACAATAAATGCTGGAGAGGGTGTGGAGAAAATGGAACCCTCTTGCACTGTTGGTGGGAAGTTAAATTGATATAGCCACTATGGAGAACAGTATGGAAGTTCCTTAAAAAACTAAAGTCAGAACTACCATAAGACCCAGCAATCCCATTACTGGGCATATACCCAGAGAAAATCATAATTCAAAAAGAGTCATGTACCACAATGTTCATTGCAGCACTATTTACAGTAGCCAGGACATGGAAGCAACCTAAGTGTCCATCAACTGATGAATGGATAAAGCAGATGTGGCACACATATACATTGGAATATTACTCAGCCATAAAAAGAAACGAAACTGAGTTATTTGTAGTGAGGTGGATGGACCTAGAATCTGTCATACAGAGTGAAGTAAGTCAGAAAGAGAAAAACAAATACCGTATGCTAACACATATATGGAATCTAAAAAAAAAAAAAAATTGTTCTGAAGAATCCAGGGGCAGGACAGGAATAAAGACTCAGATGTTGAGAGTGGACTTGAGGACATGGGGAGGGGGAAGGGTAAGATGGGATGAAGTGAGAGAGTGGCATGGACATATATACATTACCAAATGTAAAATAGATAGCTATTGGGATGCAGCTGCATAGCACAGGAAGATCAGCTCAGCTCTTTGTGACCACCTAGAGGGGTGAGGGAGGGAGGGGGGGAGGGAGACGCAAGAGGGAGGGGATATGGGGATATACGTGTAAGTCACTAGTAGATTATTGCTACTTTCAGAAAACAAAATAATTTATTAGTGTTGTAACTTATAAAATTTAAGTATTTTTGAGATTCTTTTTTCATGTTATAATGAAAATTTCCAAATAAACCCAAAAGAAGAGAGAGCAGTACAATGAACTCTCATGTTCCTATTATCCATCTTTAGTAACCATCAACTTTTCACTGTTCTTCAGGAAATTTTTTTGAAAGTGGAGCTTTCATGAATCCCAAGAAAAACCTATAATCCACTGCAGTGGATTTAGATTAATTAAACATTTCTCAATCTTCAAAAGATTCCATCTTTTTCACTCAGGATGATTTAGTTCAAATTTAGTGGACTAACCTCAGGGAAATGGCTTATTTTCTTATGTGAATAGTTTAATTTCTCTTCATTTCAAAACCAAAGTTAGAATATCAAACCAGAGGGAGAGCACCAAAGATATTACACTCATCCAATTATTACTGACTGTTTCCTTAGTGGTCTAGAAGGTGCTGTAGACTACTGACACATCTAAGAACATGGGTAAATCTTAAAAGTCATTATGCTATGTAAAAGAAACCACACACAAATGGCTACATACTGTGTGATTCCATTTTTTATGATATTCTGAAAGACAAAACTGTAAGGACAAAAATCAGATGAATGATTGCCAGGAACTGGAGGTGAAGGGATGAGATTGAATGATGGGACTTTTGTGGGTGACAGAAATGCTATATAGCTTGATTGCGATGGTGTTTTAATAAATACTTACGTTTGTCCAAAAGCATCAAGCTATACGAGCAAGAAGGGAGAATTTTATGTAAATTATACCTCAATTTACCCAGTAAGTCTACTTAAATAAAAATAATTTCTTACCAAAGTGTCTGATGGACCAAGTACAGTGAGACTACCGTCTTCCTTGATTGGGATAACACATTATTAATGAAGTTTAAGCTGGTATTTGATTTAAGGCAACCTTTTTACATTTTTGGTATTCATCAAGCTTATAACCCATTAAAATAGTCTATATGTGACTAGTTTTTTTTTTTCAATAAATACAGTATTGTACATTAATTCTTTAGAGAGTCTGCCTGACATATTTAAGTCCACTACATGAACTTATCAAGATTTTCTAGAATCTACACATTGCTATACAAGAGTACTTAATAATTCCATACCACCTTTTGTCAGCCACAATTTAATGAGCATGCTTTCTTTATAGAAAATATTGTTTCATGTAGAATCATTCTGAATTTGTTCTGTTTGCTTATTGGGCTGATGGGGGGGCGTTGTACTGGATTATATGGGACATGTCATTTATATATGGTAACAGAATCTAAATAAACTGATGAAATATAAAGATACTAAAGATTGATAAAATATATTTGTCTTTGTAAGTTACATAGGTCCTTATGTTATAATTAAGTTCTTTCTTTGAAAGAAACATTTTAAATATTTCTTTTAAATGTCACTATTGTTAAGTTCTTTTAACTAAATCATATGAATTATTGTGGGGGTTTGTTTCCTTCACTTCTCTTAACGTTTATATTTTTAAGGGCACCTATATATCTTAAGAAAAAAATGTGACATTAAAATTTTGTATACAAATATACCTTAAATTATCATATATATTTGTTCTGTATTAAAACATTTAATATATATATAGATAAGTAATCCCCACTATTTTAAATTGCTTATGCTATCGATTGTTTGAACTTGTGATAATCCTACCCTTCCAAATTGTTCTGTAGAACAAACTCACACACACACACAAGATTTCAACCAAAAGAAATTTTCTTTCAATACAGATTCCAGTTCATTCTTTGGTTAGTATAAATATTTTCAAATTAGAACAGAATGTTTACTCTACCAACAAATAAGAAGGTGCATTTGCCATTATTTAGAAACCATGCCATATTCTCAGATTATTAGATTTAGATAGTAAAATATTTTATATTTATTTTATAGTCCTCTATTAAAAGATATACAAAGGCATTTTAAATATCATTATATTTGCAGACATTTCTTTAGATTTAATATTTCTATAGGTAGATATTTTTATAGATTTGATATTCCTTAATAGTTTACTTCTATTTACCTATGAATTTCAATGATTATGTATCTTCCAAGATTCTCAAATAGGAAAATTATAACACACAAGAAGGAAAAGACATAATTTTTAAACTCTCACTAGTTTCTGGACACTTGAGCTCATACTTCCTTCTTCCTGATAACCTATTCAGGAATATCTTAACTTCCCAAGGGAGACAATGGCAGCTGATTTTCCTCTTTTGACATTTTTTCCAGACATGTAAGAAAGTCAGAGATTTCAAAGCAGTACAAAGAGAAGGAGAGACTCACTTACAGTTCTGGATATAATTTACACGCATGCACACTGGGGTTTGGCTGATCTTAAATGTACATGTTTATCTATTTCATCTTTCATAATGTCTTCTTTATTATACTACATATGTAAATGTCAGTGAAAATTATTAAACTAGAAAATACGTTATGAAAGTCATAAAATGTTAGTTTGCATTACATTTCAATCAAGAATTATGGCTAATCCAAAGCACTGTTCATTATCCTTCTCTTTTTCTAGTTCAGTGTCTGTGATACTGGACACTCTGTGCGTATCTAAAAGGTCATTTTCTAATATACAACAGTAGTAGCCCTTGGGGTTGGGAGAAAACCACCCTGCAGTAGTGGCATAATTGCTTTCATTCCGAGATGTAATACATATCATTTTAGTGAAAGTCATAAAAAGAATGCAGAAACAAAAGTGTGAACTCTAACAATAAATAGGAAAGATGTTCTGTAAATTTCTTTGAAACAGGTGAGAAGTAACTAAATTTAAAAAATAGATAACTCTAGCAAGACATTATCACAAACTGCATGATTTTTTTGGTTACTTTGTAGAAAAAAACATGCTTTCCTTTTCCTTAAATGTTCTGCAAACAATATTTTCCAAGTATCTTGAATTTACTTCTCACGATATTATAGGAATTAGACACAGGTCCTGCTATGAGGAGGATTACAGTGTAGTTGAAAAGACAGAACAGGTTCCACATTTAGTCAAAACATGAATGAAGGAGAAGAAATCCCAAAGTAACCAAGTTTACCACAACATGCCAAAATTGGCAGAATTGGGAACTTAAACACTAAATTCAATTTTTAAGAAATAAATTTACATTTTTACACACATTCTTTATAGATGTGTAATTCATGCCTGCAACTATAACCATAAGAGAGTAGAAAGTAAAGAATTTCAGAACATAGGACATTGGTTGAAGGGACAAAAATAAAAAATAATCAGCAATAGATCATTCATTAAAACACTTCGGGGGACTTTCTTGGTGGTGCAGTGGTTAAGAATCCGCCTGCCAACACAGGGGACACAGGTTCGAGCCCTGGTCGGGGAAGATCCCACATGCCGAGGAATAACTAAGCCCGTGCGCCACAACTACTGAGCCCGCATGCCACAACTACTGAAGTCCGTGCGCCTAGAGCCCATGATCCTCAACAAAGAGAAGCCACCACAATGAGAAGCCCACGTGCAGCAACGAAAAGTAGCCCCTGCTTGCCACAACTAGAGAAAGCCCACACGCAGGAACAAACACCCAACGCAGCCAAAAATAAATAAATATATTAAAAAACAAAAAAACCCACTTAGGGATGGTTTTATTTTAAAAAATGAAAATATCAAGAAATGCCAGATTATAGGAAAAAAAGCAGTTTTGCAAAATCATTTTATTCAAAAGTGGTTCATCTTACCTCAGCCACCAGTTGCTGAAGAGATGGTGAAGCTACAGAGTAGAGACTTGAGTTACCGCTTACAGGACTGTGGAGACTAACATAAGCCACAACATTTTTCTGCAGAACCTTCTTGAAATCCTGACATTAAAAAAAAAAAAAACTATCTTTAACAGAAATAAAAGTAACAGATTCCACTTTACCAGTTACATGTTGAATAATAAACACTTCCTACCTAAAATCATTACATTGCATAATACTTTTTTTTTTTAATGTAAAGCCATCCCATACTATTTACTAGAGTACCTAAGGGTCATAAAGGGGTTTTAAATAAGGGTGGTGAGGAGTTTCATATAACATACAACAAAATATTTTAAAGCATGTTCATGTTCCTAAAAAAGATAAAAATTTAAGAGAAAATGTCCCTATATGGTTAATATAGTATAAGATTCAACTTCAGAATACAGGATGGAATATTTGCCCTAGTGACAGCTTTTAATTTTATAGTCATTGAATTAGAGAACAGACATGGATAAACCACTTCAGTGTTTAATAAAACCAGCCCTTTCCGTTGAAGTGTTGAGCTACTTTTTGCACAAAGCTGCTTTATATTCTGAGCAAAATAGGGCATAATACAATTGTGGCCTTGCACATATTACTTGAAGTAAAACCTGATGCATTTCATCCACATTAGTAGAATAAAATGATTCAGTATAATAGTTTTTCCACTTTTCTGCTAAATCCTACTTCCAAAAATTGAAGACCACTGATCCTATTAATGTACCACTAAGAAGTCCTTCTGTTATTTGCTTCCTTTTCTTGTGCAAATATTTAATGAGTAATTATCATGGTGGCAGTTATATAGATATATCCTAAAAATTGTATTATATTATTTTGTATCTTAGAAACATATCTTTCCTCTTCCAACACTATCAGATGAAAGTCTGCAAGGGCTTGTACACCTAGCAAATCAATAATATTATTCCTAGTTTATGTTGAAAATTCAGCTATACCTCTGTAAAAGAAGTGAAAAGACAGTTTATTTAAAAATAAATATTTTAAATAAATAGAAATGATGAACTGTGGTTTACACATAATATTGTTATTAAAATGTCCATTATCACACAAGAGCTATAGAAAAACAGCTTCTATTTACATACTACCACACTGACAATGTCTATATGTCAGTCCATTTAACTCTCATGAGAACCTCACAACCTAGGCATTAGTGTACTCATTGAAGAATCAAGTCTTGAGAAGTTAATCTTGCCTAAGACCACTTGTTTTATGGTAGAGAGGATTGGAACTCAGATTTCTTTGACTGCAAAGTCTATATAGTATTTCCACAATAGCCTGAAGATGAAGATTCTTCACAGGAGAAATCGTACTTTATAAAGAACCGATTTAGTAAAATGTTATAATTTTCCTCAAGGATTGAAATCAGTATTGAGTCAAATCTCTAATAACTTTATCACTATAAATTCCATTTGACCAGTATAACCTAATCTTTTTAATCACAACTCTGAGTTTCAAGGGGTTCCTGTGTAAGCAAAATTAGAAAGAGCATTATGACCTGTCAACAAGTGCTTTCCTTACTCATCTTCATTAGGGAATATATTTAGCGCACAAATTGCTTTCATCTATAAGAAAATCTTTCATTTTCAGAAGAAGTAGGTTTGATAAGAGTAGACAGAACAGGAAAGCTAATAGTTTTCTAAATTCCTCCTCAACCAGATTGTTACAAAAAGGCTTCATGAACTGTATTGAAATAATCTCAGATACAGCAATTTACAATAGTACATTTTATAAGCTAATAATCAAATCTATATATTAACTATTTTCTTTGCTTATATATTTTTGCTCACCTAGTCAAGGAAAAAGCCAGAAAGTGACTGGATGTATAATTAGTTGTCAAATATGCATACATACATATAATAAATACTCTAAGACAGAGGTCCCTAACCTTTTTGAATAGGAAGAGACTTTTCTACCATAAACATTTTTTCCTTTTAGACTCCCCACAGTATAATAGTTGTATTTTTAGTATCTGTTGATTGAGAAACTATAAAATTACCAAAAGGTACAACAGAGTAAATAAACAAAATATTTTATTAACTACAAAAATATTTATTTAATTTGAAAATGTAATTATTCACATACACACAAGGCCACAATACTGAACAAACTGCAGGTTACCATGCATGATGCTCAAATAAATTCAAGGACTATTTGCAGTACACTTCACTTTCCCATGCAGAGGGGTTAAGGATATTTAGGAATTTAAGTTAGGAACTATTAATGTTACACAAGCCTACTTTGAGAACACAGCTTAGAAATACACATGCTAATTTAGAATTAACATGAGTTGACTATGAAAATTATTAGATAGATATGGAGAAGGCTGTATGAGATAGTAGAATAAATTTTTGGAAAGAATCTTAAAGACATTTTTTTAAAATGTGCCTTATTGTTACAAGAAAACTAAAGCATTGTTTTCTTTATGATAAAAAAATTCTGAATTAGTAAAATCATCCCAGATCACAAATACACTCCCTAGATTTTTTAAATTGTTTATATCCTTAAAGTATGGAATTTGGAATAGAAGTTTGAGAGATTGGTTCAGCTATTACATTTTCCATCTTACTAAAAATTTGTCAATTTTAAAATGTTCTGTCAGCAGTGGAATTTCTTTATTTGAACTAGTTCTTTTGAGTAATGGGAAAAAATTCACACCACTAATTTGAATACAGAAAAGCATTTCAATTTGCAATGTGTGAATCTTGATAAATTTTACAACTGTAAAATTTTTCTCATTTTGAAGACTTCTTTCTCTCAAATTAAAAAGACCTTTGCTATTTTCTTTTGTATACCTCTTTTGATTTTTCTTGATAGCCAATAGATATTTTATCTTTTTTTTTTGAGTGATTAAATGAAAAATGAAACAAGAGAATTTCTCCTTATATATTTGAGATTTTTTTCTGCAAAACTGAAGCAGTATACAAACTAGGATATCAAATGGTTTTATTTTCCTAGCTAAAGTTATGTAGGTTTTTTTCTATATATTTCCATTAAACTTCTTTTTATAAAGTCATAAAAATAAATAGAATATCTAAGAGTTTTATGATGTTTTTATTGTTGTTAATGTGGCATCAATCCAAAGTTGTCATATCCCATTAAAAAGAGTGCATTTGTGAGACACAGACATATCAGAAATATTTGAAAATTTACTCCAGTTGTATTCTAACTGTGATCCATTGCACACAAGATTTCATTTGAACAAAGACTTCCTAAGGTAGTTAGATAAGTGGATAGGTAGAGATATAGGTAGAAAAGAAGGAGCAGGGAGGTAGGGGTGTAAAAATAGAGGGAGGAAGGATTGAAGGGAGGGAGAAAAAAAGGTAGAAGGAGGGAGAAAAAAAGGTAGAAGGAAGGAAACTGCTATTTTGATTCCAATCTCTATATGGTTTAGGTAAGGTATAATGCTAAGTTAATAAACATTTTACATACAAGATTGTTTCCTAATTCCAGAAAATTGCTAGAAAGTTAAAAAAAAAAAAAAGGTAATGGTATGTATCACTTGACCCTTTCTTGTCCAGTGCCTGTCAACCTAAGAAGAAACACAATAACCAGGTAAACACCACTGTGGGCGTAACAGAGTCTGTAGGTCTGGTAGCAACAAGAATAAGATACCTGTAGATCATACACAAATCACTGTGGTCTAACTCTAATTCCCTAGCATTCTTAGAAGTGATCTCAGCAAATAAGCATACTGCACACCCTGGTTGAGATGCACATTCTTGTTCATGGCTTTATCAATTTGACTATCTACTTTAGTCCAGAGCAAAAGCGAGAGCGAGAGAGTGACCGTGCAATTTTGAGAGCAAGGCATAGTAATTTATGCATGTTTACCTCTCCCCATTCATAAGAGCCAATATTTCCAAAAGCTGTTCCACCCCACGAACAGAAAACAATAGTGCGGTCTGGTCTCCACCCTCTCTTGACTCTTAACATCAAGGCCCGGATAAAAGCTGTGATGATGGCAGTGCTGCTGGCCCATTCTTGTCCATTATAACTGTATGCGGTATGATGATGGCTGCCAACTATGATATAACGGTCTGCAAATAGAAGACAACAAGAGCCATTATAATACAATATACATCTTAACAATAAATTTAATGATATTTACATGATCCTATTGCACAACCGAGCAACAATTATGCAAAATTGTTCTGATAATTAAGACTAACATTTTTCCCCCACTGTCTTGACTCACACATCTGTGTATATCAAAGCAGAGGCAGCTGCTGAACTCAATTATGAATCCAAAGCTTAGATCCATATTACTGTCGTCTGCAACATGCATATTAATTAATGAAGTATACAAATATGCCACAATGAAACCCTTATCTAACATTTTGCCAGAATCATAGTGGGAAGTGCTCTATAAACAATGTGTATATGCTCAGTAAGTATTAATGAACTATTCATACATTTGAGGGAACAGTTATTCAGTAGCTGTAAGTATTAAAAATGTGGTAGTCATGTATGGATTTTGCAATAAATGAAGTATTTAGGGAATCAGTTTTCACTTCCAACTTAGAGTTTTAGACCCTCTCCTTTTTCTGATGGAAAAAATAAATCATCATCAAAAGTCATCCAAATACTTTTTCTTTTTCACATATTTTATTTCATATAATCATACAAAATCCATTAGATACACTACTAGAAAGATCTCCATGACACATTGATGGCTTCTGAATAACGTATATTGCTGACGATTGTCAGTAATAAGGTAGACTAAAAATGTATCTCCAGAGTTTCCTCTGATTTTGCCAGTGAATGTTGTTGGTACACAGCTAAATTTCCTTTATCAAGTAGCCCTACAATCTGTGTAAAAAGATTTTTCTTCATTAAGTGTCATTTCCTTAGGAGATGTCCCATAACTTGACGGTTAAGTGTACAGAGTTTAAAGCCTTCCTGCTTGGGTTTGAATCCAGGCCATTCATCTTACTAGTTGTATGACCTTAGAAAGCTTATTTAGGCTCTCATGTCTTAAATTCTTCAACCATAAATTGGGAATAAAAATAGTACATACATCATTCAGTTGTTTTGAGTTTTAAGTAAGTTACTATTTGTAAGGCACTTTGAATAACACCTGACACATAGTAAGTACTACACATGTATGGAATGAATGAATCACACCTTGACTTCATGGCATCAAAACACTACTTTACTGGAAACATAACTGTGTGAAGCTATTTTAGTTTTCCACACTGATATTGGAACTAACAATGAATTTGATCTGTCAACAATTTATCAAAACTTAATTAACAGTATACACAGTGTGCCTGCAATGTTGAATTGATTCACTCATCTCCCAGATATGTATAAAAATTCTGTTTGGAATTGTCTGTATTCTGGATAAACCACATATAAAAACCTTAATACTAACTGATGGTTATTTCTAATTTTCAGAGTCATTAAATAAGAAAAGCATGTGAATGAATAGCCAATATTTTTGTGTAGAATTCAAATAAATAAAATTGAGAAGCTTTACATATTATACACCAAGGAATATTACTAGTAAATTGATTTTTAAAATTTGGGGTTTTTTTTCTACATTGAATTCAATAAGGAAAGTTGTTTTTTTTTTTTTTTAATCCTATAGTGAGTATAATTTTGTACAGTTTGGTATTTCAAAAATAACTAGCAAATGTAGCAATGATGATAAATATTTCTAATGCTTCAATTAGACATCCCTATGATATAAATTTGTTGAAATGGTTGAAATGCAATAGTAACAATTTCCAAATTCATTTATATCTTGTATTTAAAGATATTATGATCAGAGGTTGTTCATCGTTGCTACTGTAAGGAAATCAGAGAGAAGATGTCCGTGAATTTTTAAAGAGTTGGCTGGCAGGAAACTTGATGGGAATGTAAAACTTGATCTCAGAATTTCCTGGGTTAGCAATTATGGAGTCAGTTTGACTAAAATCATGGAGAAGAATTATGCTCCAAGGATAACTTGAGTAAATATCTCAACGAAATCAATAGCAATGGCACAAATGTACTAAAAGACTACTGCATTCTACCATGTAAAACAAGCACAGCAGACAGTAATATGTCATTCAACCTCACAATATGTTCAGAAGTGTTGTTGTTAATTTGTTAATTAATATATTTGTCAGTTATTTTCACTTTTTTAGCCTATATAGTATCATCTGAAGATTCCATAAGCATCCCATAACAAGGTATAAAACTATTTAAAATGTAACCAGGTGATCCTTTTCATAAGCACCTTCAAAACCTAAGCCATGCAAACATTAGGCAGAATTGTCAGTGGACCAAGGGTCAGAGATGGGACACAGACTGACAATGAAAGATTTGAAAACTAAAATTTTTTTTTTTTAAAAACACATAATTAAAACTAAAATATTTCCTTTTTAAAAGAGTCTTTTCTTGATATAAATAAAATCTTCAATGGTGTTACAGTGAATAAAAGAAAAAGAAAACATTGGTTTCTATAGCTTTTACTCACAGGTACATGCCAATTTAACAAATCTAAACTCTGTTTTCTCCGTTTTGTTTTGTTTTCCCTCTTACACTCTCTACTATGATTTATCTTTGAAGGGATTGGGTAAGAAAGAATAAAGACCTGCTTCTTGGTTTTATATATCACCCTTTAAAGTGGTATAAACTTGTAATTACATTTAAAGTAGGACATTTAACTATGCTATTAAATTGTTACAGAGCATTTTCTTGTGATATTTCATATAAAGTGTAGATTATAAATATTTGGGTCTACTTACCTGGAGATGTCGAGCCCTTTAAATATCCAACAACATTAGTAACTGTTTCAAATTTTGTGACTGTCTGAATTTGCATGCTGACAATTCTTTCCTCTGGGGGGGAAAAGAAAATTAAAAGATACTTGTTTCTCTATATTCTGCTGTTTTTTTTTCTTAGAGCATTCAAATTTATTTATCCAATATGATCAGACAAATAATTCCAAACAACTGAATTTTTCTAGAAAACCAACGTTACACTTTTCGGCAAATATGTATTTGAAACTTTGGGTAGACATTATTTTAGGTGCTTGTTATATAATGAGGACTAAGATATAATTGCTAGCCTCATAGAACTTCAGAACCATAAATAGGCAATCCTAAATTTCACATTAAAAACTGCAGTGGGGTTCAACAGGAAAGCACACAGAACAAGACCTCAAGGAGATGTGGACAGCTCATATTTTTAAAAAAGAAAAAAACTCAGATAAAAATATTTTCAAAATTTTAAGTACTTGTCTAGCTTCAGAAAAATAGCATGTGAAGATGATTTAACTTTTTCGTATGATTCATTATTACATTATCACATTGAAAACTATAAAGCAAATTAAATTACTTAATTAATTTAACACAAATTAAAAGAATAGAGATTCTTAAAGCTACACTTAATTTCAAATCTTGGAGTTTTCATTTCTACCTGTGTTTGTAGGTCTCTCACCTCTCTACTAAATCTCTGCCACCTGCCCTGCCTCTTTGAGTTCTTCTATTCATGCTTGATATTCAAAAATTTTGACAACAAATAAGGCAAAGACACCAATCAGAAAGGACTTCGGTCACAGCCCTGAAGTGGTCTTTGAAGGTCTTTGGTGATGACATATGTTAATCCTGTGTTTGATGGATCCTGGGAAGTCTGGGGGCTGGGGATGGGGGTGGGACGGTGGTTTCTCTATGAGAGGTCCAAGGGCAGCCAAGTGGTACTGTTGGGGAGAGGGTGGCAATTAGAAAGCAAGTAATGCAAAGTAGACATGCTATACTGATGGGCCTTCAAATGTCACTTGTTACTGCTATATGAAAACTGTTATGATAAATAAGTTGCTTCTTTCTTTGAATGTGCCCTACTAACAATTTAAATAGAAAATCAGTACACTGAAAAAATTATAACTAAACAAGAATAAAGAGACCTCAAGAGAACACCTGAGTGCCTCATATAGGAGAAAAGGAAATCTGCTAATTGTGTATTGTGAGTATTGTAATCTGAGTATTGCAGTTCTAATTTACGTGCTATACATTTCTGTTCAATTTTTTTTTAAGTAGTATACTTTGTGGGGTTTTTTAGAGCAGTTTCAAAATACAGAAAAACTGAGCAGAAAACACAGAGTTCCCAAATATCCTCTCTCCCCTGCCCCTATTATTAACATCTTACATTAGCATGATCAATATCTGTTACCATTAATGAGACAATATTAATACATTAAGTCCATAATTTATATTAAGAGTCACTCTTTGTATTGTACACTCTATGGGTTTTGACATATGCATAATGGCATGTATCCACAATTATAGTATCATATAGAACAGTTTCATTGCCCTAAAAATTTCCTGTGCTATACCTGCTTATACTTTTCTCTCTCCCTTCCTCTTGAGCCCCTGGCCACCACTGATCTTTTAAATGTCTCTAAAGTTTTGCCTTCTCCAGAATGTGATACATTTGAAATCATGTTTGTTTTTAGTTATTAATTCCCTGTTCTAGGTTTGTTCCAAATTGTCCAGATAAATGAACTTTAGATGAGGCAGTCATGAACTTATATTTGTTGTTTTTAATATTTTCATCTTATTTTTGAGTTAGAAAACCAGAGAAGATTCTTCAGCTGTATCTAAGATTCAATATTAATTTTTTTCAAATTCAGCAGTGAGAAAACCTTATAATATGTACAAATGTAAGGCAAACTGCTTGAAATATTACCTTATGTTAATATAGTGCCTTACAATTTATGTTTCCATTTGCACACACATATACTAATTCTCATTGGATCTTTTTCTCCATGAAGCATTAATGAAGCTGTTATCCTTGCTACTGCATTTCATTTTAACCAGTGCCATACTGTTTTAATTAACATAACTTTATCATGACTGAAGTAATGGGTCCCCTACCACCACCATCACCAACATCGTCATCGTCTCTTTTAATTATTATTCAATTTGGGGGGATTTATGGACCACTACTTTCATATTAACTTTTATATTAGTTTGTCATGTGCCATGGAAAGACATTTCAGGATTTCATTAGAATTGCATTAAATTAATGGAACCATTTGAGAAAATTATGCATTTTATCTATGAATATGGTATGCCTCTCAATTTATTTCAGTTGATTTCATGTCTTTTATGAAGTTTTATATTTTTCTTTATAAAAGATTTGCACAACTATTATTAAATTTATTTTTAAGGTTTTCCTGCTATGTTAACAAAATATAGCATTTATAATTATTTTACTGTGTATAAGCATGCTATTTAATTTCATATATTAATCTTATAACAAACCTTCTTTTTAATTTCCTATACGTTTTATTTATTTATTTATTTTATTTTATTTATTATTTTTTTTGTGGTATTTGGGCCTCCCTCTGCTGTGGCCTCTCCCGTTGCGGAGCACAGGCTCCGGACGCGCAGGCTCAGCGGCCATGGCTCACGGGCCCAGCCGCTCCGTGGCACGTGGGATCCTCCCAGACCGGGGCGCGAACCCGGTTCCCCTGCATCGGCAGGCGGACGCGCAACCACTGCGCCACCAGGGAAGCCCCTCCTATACGTTTTAATGGTTAATCTATAGGGTTTTTATTTTTGTTAATTTCACTGTAGATACATACCAAAAAATAGTTTTGCTTATTCCTTTTAAAACTGTAAAGCTTTTATCTACTGCTCTCATCATTTTGTATAGGACTGCCAGTGCACTGTGGAATGGAGGCAGTAAAAGCAGCATTCCTTGGTCCTTTCCTTGTGTTCTTCACTTCTACAAAATATTTCTACAACTGTGTTTTTTTTTTAAGTTGTTTGCTATAGGTGTCTGGGAAATTCCTTTTATAAGGAAAATCACTTTTGTTCTTCCTTTGCTAATAGATTTTAGCATAAACAGATGTTGAATCAACTTTTGAGATAATTACAAGGCTTTTCACTTTACAATGTTAAAAAATGCATGTATTCCTGGAATAAGCCCTTCTTGGTCATGATATATTTTCTGTCTTTGGTTACTAATATTTTCAGGATATATGCATATATATTTATAAGTGGCTTATTGATAATTATACTTCTCAATTTTTTCTTGGCTGATTTTGATATGTGGATTATATAACCTCACAAATGTTTAGTGATCTTTGCTTCTTTTCATTGATTCTGTAAGAGTTTATGTAGCACAGACATTATCCATTTTACAAAGGAGAGTTAGTGTTCATATATAAAAGTATTTCATCCTGGTATTTTTCGTGTGTGTTGCGGGGAGGAGTACATTTTCACTCAGTGTATATTTTCATTTTATTTCACTTAATATTTTCAAATTATTAATGAATATAAGTAAATTCAGATTTTTACATGTTTATTTCTTCTAAATGCATTTAGCTGTTTGCTTTATTCTTATGCTTCAGAAAAAATATTGTCATTTAACTATAATTTTGTTTCCTTTCCTATTTCTAACATCAATTTACTTCTGTCTTTTTTTTTTCCCCTTCATCAGTTTTACTAGAGTTTAGCTAATTTTTCAGAATTTTCAGAAAACCAGTTTTAGGATTTGTGGATCCTCAATATTTTTTTCTTTATTTTTTGCTTCAATATTATATTCTATGCTTATTAGTATCTTTGTTAAATTTTGCCTGAATATATTCTCTGGGTTTTTTTAGCCTAAATTTTTAAGTTAAAATGCTTAGCTCATTACTTTTTAATCTTTATACATGTCTTTAAGGCTACAGATTTTCTATTGCAGTGAAGCACACTAATTTTGATATATGGTGTTATTATCTTACAAATTCTAGCATTTTAAATTTCTATGATAATTATTTCTATAATAAATGTATTAGTTCAAAGAATTTTTAAAATATTCAAATATAAGGTGTGGGTTATTGTTTTAATATTGATATCTAGCTTAATTTAATTATGAACTGAGAACAAGGTCTATACACTACTGATACTTTGATTTTAGGTGAGTTTTGTGACCCTGTAGGCTATTACATCTGATAAATGGAGAATAAACATTTTTATACATGTTCCATATAAAGAATGTGCATTCTTTATTACAGGGATGTAGCATTTCATATATAGGTCCAGTAAATCAAGCTTGAAAACTGTGTGGCTATAACTTTATTAACTGTTCTACATATTCTCTCTGTTAATTATTGAGACATGTTAAAGTTTCCCATATGATGCTAATTTATCAATTTATCTTGGCAATAGTATAATATTTTTCCTTGTATATTTTTAGACTACTTAGTTACGTGTATGCAAGTTTGGAATTGCTACAAGTTCCTGATTTCTATATAGATTATTCAGAACAATTATTCTTTATATTGTTTCTATCCCAATTTTTTTCCCTAAAATCTCCCCCCCATTAATATAATTATTCCATCTTTCTTTTGCTTAGTATTTCTCCAATACTTATTTTCCCAGCATTGCATTTGCTTTTGTCAGGCATCCCAGGGGCATTTCTGGCTTGGGCACAATTTTTATGCTAATATTTTGGCTTGATGTTTCTATACTACAATGTTAATGAAAATTCGGAGCCAGGATTTTTTATTTCTAGAGACATTAAAAAAGATTTTTTAAAAATTTTTTTATCCAGAGCTCAGGCAGAAGAAAGCTTTTCTCCACCAGTGGGTGGATTTCTTTCTAGTTTTCCTACTTCAACTCCATGGTCCTGGTTTATATAGATGTTAGTTACAACTCCTTTCTCCCTATAGGCTCATAACCATGTCTTTTGTCCCCATGTGAGCTCTATATTCCCACTCTAATTTACCTAATTCACTGGGATCCATGACCTCCCAAAACCAGGTGACCAGAGGGTCAACTCTTCTGCTTATTTCTCTGATTTTTCATTCTGTCTTCATGTTTCCTTCTGGACATTTTACTTTCTTTTTTGATAGATGCTTTTAAAGACATTTTTTTCTTATGTCTCATACAGAGTTCCTAGACATTTGCATTAACAGATTTCAAATTATTTTACCTGCCCTCCTCCTGAAGTCTAAGAGTTTTATTTAAAAGAAACTCAGAGGTCTAAGAAAGTTGAAGACAACCTTTTTTGCAAGGATGTTATGATTACATTGGTTCTTTTCAACTGACAGAAGGACTTCTTTATTTGTCACAGGGCCAAGACCAGGTCCAAATAATGGCATGCAACTTAGCAAAAAGCAGCTTTTCATCTATTTATTTACAACCCCACACATGATGTTGATCCTAATACATGTTGTTTCATAGTATTCCATACTCATGTCTGAAAACAAATGTACATAAAGCCTGTTTTCCTTCACTAAAAGCAGCACTATGATCACACTTTCAATTTTAATAATAAATATCAGTAAAATCTTGGATAAACTTTCACGTTCATATTGCTGTTGGCATTGCTAATTTAAACAACCTATAGGTAAAATAATATTATTCTTCATAGCAATAGTGTAAGCAATCTTGCAGTTTGGAATTTATTCTACAAGAATAATTGTACTCTTTGCAGTATAATTATAGTAGCAATTAGAGAAAACAACATAGATTTCCCAAACAGGAAAATTGCAATAAAATGTGTGGCTGTTAAAATATAAATTAATATGTAGAAACATGGGTACACTAGAAGTGAAAAGAACAGAATACAAATACAAATATACAGATATATATAATGATTGAACTTAGGTAAAATGTATATTAATGTAACATATTTAAAAAGAGAGATTAATAACTTAAACATAAATTGGGTTAGGTAAAGACATTTCTCCAAAGAAAATATACAGATAGCCAAAAGGCACGTGAAAAGGTGTTCAACATTGCTAATTATTAGAGAAATTCAAATCAAAACTACAATAAGATATCACCTCACACCAGTCAGAATGGCCATCATCAAAAAATCTGCAAACAAAAAATGCCAGAGAGGGTGTGGAGAAAAGGGAACCCTCCTATACTGTTGGTGGGAATGTAAATGGGTACAGCCACTATGGAGAACAGTATGGATGTTCCTTAGAAAACAAACAAACAAGAAAAAGAAAATTCTGCTTTACAGAAAAAGGTCGATTAATAAAAGTAGACAGGATGATGGACTTAGAAGGTCACCGTCGGCATCATCTTGGACATGTCTACTTGAGCAAAAAAACATCAGTGAACATTGAAACTACTGGGTGAAGGTAGAAATGGTGGAGGTAAGATGTTTGCATAACTTCAAATGCTATTGATTATAAAAAAAGAATAGAGTAACTTTAATGAGATCTGGTGGACACCACCTTAATCAAGTGGTCAAAGTTAGCTTTACCAGTAATGGAACAAATTAATATTAGCAATCAGAAAGCAGTCTCACTTCCATAATATTGCTGCCAAGGGTTCAGAGCCTGAATTTATTCATGAGAAACATCAGGTAAACCCAAACCGGGGAATATTCTGAAGATAACTGGCATGTAAGTTTTAAAGGGATAAAGCAATGAAAGTTAAAAACAAAAGCTAGAAACTGTTCCAGTTTGAAGGAAATTTGAGACTTGATAACACACAACACATGATCCTAGTTTAGATCTATTTGCTATTTAGGACATTATTGGGACAATTGGCAAAAGGTGAATGGGGGCTAAGTAGTGCATGGTAGAAATGTATCAAAGTTTAATTCCTGTTTGTAATGGTCCTGCTGTTCGTGCAAGAGAATGTCACTGTTTGTGGGAGAATTCATACGCAACTGTTTATCATGTCTGTAGCCTACACTTGGGTAGTTGAGGAAGAAATTTCTTTGTGCTATTCTTGTAACTTTTCTGTAAGCTTGAATGTATTCCGAAATAATAAATATACTTCTGAAATTAGAAAATCCTGGGGAACCTTTAGATGCAGTTTATTATTCTAAAAGTCAGTGCATGTGTATGTGTGTATGTATTCTTACTTTAAGATAACATTTCCAGCTCACATTTACCAAATGTTTTCTGTCTTTAATGTTCCATAGTTGGATGGAAGCTTTAAATTTTATATGTGAAGTTCAAAAGATTTCAAGATGACAAAAATGTGCTCCACTCAGAGAACATTTGTATTCAAATAGGGTGAAGAGTGTCAGAGCTAAGAGACACAAAAGCAGCTGTCTTTCTCCAGTCCTTAATTTCATCATGTGCAGAAATTATGTGCCAGTGATAATTCTGTCTTGCATTTTTGTTGCTATCATGAAGGATCAACTGATTCTCAGTCATCTTCTTCCCCAATAGCTAACAAAGCTTCATCTCCACCTGCACTGTAAGCTTACCCAGTATCTAGGAAAAATCCCAACCTTCTTTAAAGAGATTTGAGGACTAACAATTGCTGCTAATTCTTGAGTCCCAGCTGCAATAATTAAGCATTTGTTGCTTTCCTGACTTTAGAATAGAACTTCTAGGATTGGGACTCTGAATTATTTTCTATTTTTTCAATTTTATTGCACCCCAGGGACAGGAATCTGCTCTAGAATCACAGTTTTGATGACTGGGCTTTTGTAGTCTGCTCACATCTTTCCTAAATGCCAACTGCTTGCATAATTATCTGAGTAAAAATTTCTGGATTATATATCATCATAATTTTTATAGCTTTCTGGGTACTCCATTTTTCCACATGAGATCTCCCTATGGCCAAAGGTGTTTCTGAACAAACACTAGTGACTGGACGTCATATGTTCTAGACTAAGGGTCTTATTTTCTTATTTTAAATATTTATCAATTGATATAGCATACACTGACCAATCAGAATGGATTGGCAGCAAATAACTGGAATGTCCACACCAATGTATACAAACGGATATCAGACCTGCCCCAGACAACATGTTCTTCCTGCCATATTGGAATTTTCTCAGAAATTACATTTTACCATATCCTCCAGTGAATGAAACCTTATGCAAGGGGGTAATTCTAGTCTTAAGACCCAACTCTGTCCACTCTGCCCCACTTCACCTGAATCAATGGGGCATGCCTTACCATGTCCTGGATACTGACAAAAACATCAGCTACAAGAAAATGTCCTTAAAAAATTTTATCCTCTAATTACATAATGAGTTTTCTATTATAAACCTTAAGAATTAATTTTAAGTTTACAGGAAATACAAGGATTAGAAGAATTAGTTGAATAAAAATCACAAGAAGCATCCTACAAATCTAGGCAAAAAGACACATGCAGGACCAGTGACTTGGTCCCACAGACATTGAGTGTCAAAAGAGGAAAAGAGGATCATACTGCATTAGAAGAAATACAATTTTTAGGCCTCAACTGGACATTGGTTTGGATAAACCCACTGTACAAGACTACAGTGATTACTAAAACTTTATATAGTCTGTGTATTAAAAATGATTACGTTTACTATCATGAAAAAGTGATAATTAAACAATTTTCAAAATAATATGTATAGTATGATCTCATTTTGGCTATATATATACATTTATATCTAATTCTATAGGAATTTATTTCAAGGTGTTCAAAGCAATAATTACTGGGTGTAAAAAATGTGTTCTAGACTGAATTGTGTCCCTTAAAATTCATATGTTGAAGCCCTCAACTCCAGTCTGGCTCTATTTGAAGACAGGGTCTATAAGAAGGTAATTAAAGTTAAAAGAGATCTTAAGAATGGTACTCTAATCTGATAGGACTGGTGGCCTTATAAAAAGAGGGACAGACAGAAGAGATCTGTTACTCTCTCCGTGTGTACATAGAGAAAAGGCCATGTGAGGACTTGGAGAGAAGGCAGTCGTCTGTAAGCCAGGAAGAGAGCTCTCACCAGAAGGCTAATTTTCTGGCACTTTGAGTCTGGCTCTTCTCAGCTCCAGAATTGTGAGAAAATAAATGTCTGTTGTCTAATGCATCCAGTCTGTGGTAACTTACTATGGAAGCCTAAAATGACTAACACAGAATGTATTGATTTATTTTCATATTTTTGCTTATCTCTTTTCTAACTCAATGTGTAGTAACCATTTTTGTAATAACAGAAATTACATTTTTTAAAAAGTAAAAATATGCATGCATATACCCTAAATATGCCGTAGTACTGTAAAACTTTTGGTTCTGAAAAAGTGAGACAAGTAAACAGATACTGAACAAAAACCATTTGCTTGGTCAATTTCACCACACACTTTTCGGCAACAGTAGCTAACCCCTCTTTAGTCAACACATATACACAGAAAAATCGACCTGTGCATGTACTCTTGGGAGCCTGCATGCATTTGGAAAAAACATTTAAAGTTTAACTAAATATTATTCTTTTAAACTAGTAAAATTATCTAAATAGGAAGATATTTTGAGGAGTGTGAACCCGAAAACAAAAATAGCTTTTACCGTCTTTGTATTCCTTATAAGAGTGTATCGACAGTAACACAATAATAGCGGGGGACTTTAACACCTCACTTACACCAATGGACAGATCAACCAAACAGAAAATTAATAAGGAAACACAAGCTTTAAATGACAGAGTAGGCCAGAGAGATTTAATTGATATTTACAGGACATTCCATCCAAAACAGCATATTACACTTTCTTCTCAAGTGCACATGGAACATTCTCCAGGATAGATCACATCTTGAGTCACAAATCAAGCCTCAGTAAATTTAAGAAAATTGAAATCATATCAAGCATCTTTTCTGACCACAATGCTATGACATTAGAAATCAATTACAGGGAAAAAACTTTAAAAACACAAACATATGCAGGCTAAACAATACGTTATTAAATATCCAAGAGATCACTGAAGAAATAAAAGAGGAAATCAAAAAATACATAGAGACAAATGACAATGAAAACATGATGATCCAAAACCTATGAGATGCAGCAAAAGCAGTTCTAAAAGGGAAGTTTATAGCAATACAATCCTACCTCAAGAAACAAGAAATATCTCAAATAAACAATCTAACCTTATACCTAAATGAACTAGAGAAAGAAGAATTCCCTGGTGGCGCAGTGGTTGAGAGTCCGCCTGCTGATGCAGGGGACATGGGTTCGTGCCCCGGTCCAGGAGTATGCCACATACCATGGAGAATTAGAAATGAAAAACGAGAAGTTACAACAGACACCGCAGAAATACAAACCACCCTAAGAGACTACTACAAGCAACTCTATGACAATTTAATGGACAACCTGGAAGAAATGGACAAATTCTTAAAAAGGTATAACCTTCCGAGACTGAACCAGGAAGAAATAGAAAATATGAACAGACTAATCACAAGTAATGAAATTGAAACTGTGATTAAAAATCTTCCAACAGTGCTTCCCTGGTGGCGCAGTGGTTGAGAGTCCGCCTGCTGATGCAGGGGACATGGGTTCGTGCCCCGGTCCAGGAGTATGCCACATACCATGGAGTGGCTAGGCCCATGAGCCATGGCCGCTGAGCCTGCACGTCCAGAGCCTGTGCTCTGCAATGGGAGAGGACACAAGAGTGAGAGGCCCGTGTACTGCAAAAAAAAAAAAAAAAAAAAAAAAAAAAATTTTTCAACAAACAAAAGTCCAGGACCAGATGGCTTCACAGGTGAATTCTATCAAACATTTAGAGAAGCGCTAACACCCATCCTTCTCAAACTCTTCCAAAGAACTGCGGAAGAAGGAACACTCCCAAACTTATCCCATGATGCCACCATCACCCTGATACCAAAGCCAGACAAAGATACTAAAAAAAGAGAAAATTACAGACCAATATCACTGATGCATATAGATGCAAAAATCCTCAACAAAATACTAGCAAACTGAATCCAACAACACATTAAAAGGATCATACACCATGATCAAGTGGGATTTATCCCAGGGATGCAAGGATTCTTCAATATATGCAAA
>NC_041214.2:68804891-68817144 GCF_002837175.3 Physeter macrocephalus | reverse complement strand
ACACTCCCATTTACCATTGCAACAAAAAGAATAAAATACCTAGGAATAAACCTACCGAGGGAGACAAAAGAACTGTATGCAGAAAACTATAAAACACTGATGAAAGAAATTAAAGATGATACAAACAGATGGAGAGATATACCATGTTCTTGGATTGGAAGAAACAACATTGTGAAAATGGCAATACTACCCAAAGCAATCTACAGATTCAATGCAATCCCTATCAAATTACTAATGGCATTTCTTACAGAACTAGAACAAAAAAATCTTAAAATTTCTATGGAGACACAAAAGATCCTGAATAGCCAAAGTAGTCTTGAGAGAAAAAAAACGGAACTGAAGGAATCAGACTTCCTGACTTCAGACTATACTACAAAGCTACAGTAATCAAGACAATATGGTACTGGCACACAAACAGAAATATAGATCAATGGAACAGGATAGAAAGCCCAGAGATAAACCCACACACTTATGGTCACCTAATCTATGAC
Source organism: Physeter macrocephalus (assembly GCF_002837175.3). Taxonomy (NCBI): domain Eukaryota; kingdom Metazoa; phylum Chordata; class Mammalia; order Artiodactyla; family Physeteridae; genus Physeter; species Physeter macrocephalus. The sequence goes on along the minus strand of NC_041214.2, from coordinate 68,816,653 downwards.
AAAGGAGAAAAGGATATACAATGGAGAAAAGACAGCCTCTTCAATAAGTGGTGCTGGTAAAACTGGACAGGTATATGTAAAAGAATGAAATTAGAACACTCCCTAGCACCAGACACAAAAGTAAACTCACAATGGATTAGAGACCTAAATAAAAGACCAGACACTATAAAACTCTGAGAGGAAAACATAGGCAGAACACTCTTGCAAAGCAAAGGAAACCATAAATAAGACAAAAAGACAACCCTCAGAATAGGAGAAAATATTTGCAAATGAATCAACGGACAAAGGATTAATCCCTAAAATATATAAACAGCTCATGCAGCTCAATATTAAAAAAACAAACAACCCAATCAAAAAATAGGCAGAAGACCTAATTAGACATTTCTCCAAAGAAGACATACAGATGGCCAAGAAGCAAATGAAAAGCTGCTCAACATCACTAATGATTAGAGAAATGCAAATGAAAACTATAATGAGGTATCACCTCACACCAGTTAGAATGGGCATCATCAGAAAGTCTACAAACCAGAAATGCTGGAGAGGGTGTGGAGAAAAGGGAAACCTCTTGCACTGTTGGTGGGAATGTAAATTGATACAGCCACTATGGAGAACATTATGGAGGTTCCTGAAAGAACTAAAAATAGAATTAAAACATGAACCAGTGACCCCACTACTGGGCATATACCCAGAGAAAACCATAATTCAAGAAGACACACCCCAATGTTCATCGCAGCACTATTTACAATAGCCAGGTCATGGAAGCAACCTAAATGCCCATCGACAGATGAATGGATAAAGAAGATGTGGTACATATATACAATGGAATATTACTCAGCCATAAAAAGGAACAAAATTGGGTCATTTGTTGAGACGTGGATGGATCTAGAGACTGTCATACAGAGTGAAGTAAGTCAGAAAGAGAAAAGCAAGTATCGTACATTAACGCATATATGTGGAACCTAGAAAAATGGTATAGATGAACCGGTTTGCAGGGCAGAAATTGAGACTCAGATGTAGAGAACAAACGTATGGACACTAAAGGGGGAAAGTGGTGGGGGGTGGGTGGTGGTGGTGTGATGAATTAGGAGATTGGGATTGACATGTATACACTAATATGTATAAAATGGATAACTAATAAAAACCTGCTGTAAAAAAAAAAAAGAAAAAAAGTGAAAATTAACACATTTTTATACATCTTTTTACCCAGTCTACATATCACAAATCATCCAATTAGTCAGCAGACTAACAATCTGTAACACTATCTGTGCTGCATATTTTCCATTTGTCCATCCAGATCTATCTTCACCCTTTACCCAGCTCTCTGCCCCAGGAGTCTCACCTCTGTGGCGTACATATACCTGGCTCCTTTACACTTGGCTTCAAGTTGATTTTAGCGAATGGAAGGCATCAACAAGTGATCAGCAAATTGGATAAGAGAAAGATTATTAATTTTCCATCACCCTTTCTGGCTGGTCACTTGCTGGCAGTGACTGCATTCCTTATCTGAAAGCCATAGCTCCAACAGACTACCCTCTCCTGCTGCTCAAGGACTTGCCATTTCCTGTAACTACTCTCTCTTCTTACTCCTTCAAGTTTAGGGGGAGTAACAATTACTAGCTACCCTTTTCTATCTCCCTTTTCATATCCACACTTGTCCACAATCTCCCTGATTAAATTTCCTTGGATTGCACAGTTTTAGCATATCATTGATTTCCTGATGGCAACCTGATTTATATGTTGACCAATCTGGGTATATTCATTGAGTCATCCATATGTGTTGCCAGGAAATAAATGAATGGAGAGGAGGAAAGGGTGCCTTTTCTAGGAGTATGGTGGGCTAGGATATTCAGACCAACCCTCCCACTGAACATAATTAAAAATGCTGAATAAAATGCATATCAAATCTATTAATGGCATCTAAGATCTAGCAAGAAAGTAAGGAATTAGTAGATCAAAATATAGGTTGTGATGGGAAGCCAGATAAGTAAAGTAATAAAACTGCTTTTCAACCTGAGGGAATTTACAAAACCTGGGGAACTTTTAAATCTTGATAGCCTCCTGAGATACAAAGGTCAAATGAAAAAGCTGTGAGCCTGTCCAAGTTGGAGAGAAGAAAGTAGTTCCATAAAAAGAGACTTTTCCTCCATAAAGTAGGAATCCTAAAGGACAGCTCCCCCCACTCCCTTCCAAGGGACCTACCATGGGGCAGAGCAGGAGAAGGGATACCTAAGAAGCTATAATTCTAGGTTAACTCTAAAAGAATACAAAAAGTATTTATAACTTATAAAATAATAGAGGAAAAACCTAATGACAAAAAAATCTAAAACAAAAAGAGATATAAAATAAGAGGAAAACATAATATATGGTACAAAGAAGAAACCCAAATCAGGGTGAAAAATATAAGCATAAATGCATTAGTAATCACATTAAATGGACTAGATGCTACAGTTAAAAGATGATCAGATTGTAGGTAAAATGAAAATTATTTGTTATCAAGAAGATATGTTAAAATATAAAGATACAGAAAGGTTGAAAGTAAAAAAAAAGATATAGCATAAAGACACTAACCAAAAAAAGAAAAAGAAAAAGCTAATGTAGTTAAATTAGAATCAGGTCAAATCAAATTTAAGACATGCATTATAGATATAAAGATCACTTCATCTGATAAGTGTCTCAACTAACCAGTAAGATTTGATATATTTGAATTTATAAACATCTAAGAAATGACCTCAAAATATATAAATCAAAAATTGATAGAACTATAAGATAATATAAACAAATAAATACTTATAGTAGGAGATTTTAGCAATAAAAATAAGATACAGAATATTTGAATGACCTGACTAAGGTACTTGGTCTAAATGGATACATATAAAACTCTACACCTGACAACTACACAGTACACATTCTTTTTCAATTCTCATGGGACACTAATCAAATCCTGGGCTATAAAGAAAACCTGAAAGAATTGAAATCATACAGAAATAAAGTGGAAACAATACATTCTAATGAAAATCCAAGTTTTTTATCTCTTCCTCAGAAGAGTATGATATCCCGATACCAAATAGCATATAACTGCCTAAAGCATAGCAGAGAGTCAGGGTACTTCCAACTGGAGTAGAACTCCAAAGGGCTCTTTATGGAGGAGATGGCACTTGCACAGAACTTTAGAGTATACTAGGGTTTTACAACTTGCAAGACAAATTTGGATAATACTAAATAGAATAATAGGAAGAAATTGTTGCTACATGAAGGGAATAGCAAGATATAGAACCAGAAAGGCATTCAGGAATCTTTGGCAGTTTCTAGGATAGTAAATGACAATGGTCAATCATTATGAAAAAAGGATTATGAAAAAATGATCCTCAAAATATAAAGATAGGGTATGTTCTGATGGATTTATACATAAACTACAAAATTTAGTTGGATCTTCTATAATTTGGAAAGAGTACAGGTGCTTAAGAACGATGTGATAAGAATGTAAGAAACTGTAAAAAATTGCTGAGAAACATTAAAAATTGGAAAATACCTATTAAAGTAATTTTGCTTCAGAGTGTGTATTTCAGATTGTCTCTAGGTCTTCCAGCAAACAAACAAACAAAACTCTAGACTGGATCTAAGCTGAATCATTTCCTAAAATCAAAACCGTCAAGACAGAAAACTGGAAACCTGAGAAGTTCTGGTGAATGACATCTGTGTCACCCTCCGTAAACCCAATCTGTACTCCCCGGGAAACAGAGAATTGACTGTACTTTCTGTGGACTTTGGATAATAGGTTTCCCACCTGCGTTCATTCTGTTTAAGACCCTTGATGAACAGACCTTCAAAGTGATTTCTAAAGCTTTTTTTCCCCCTTTGTCTGAGGACTGCAGACTGGCAGCTCATGAAGGCTGATCTTTAGTTCTACAGATTACTCTGTTATCGGCTTCCTGCTCAGACTCCTAGGTTCACTGTGCAACTGGCGGCTGGAAGAGCTATAAAATTGGGGTGTCATCAATGCCATTTAGTGATCCCTAACATCCAGATTGCATCTGTCACAAGACCTATCAGTCTTTCCTACAGTAGTCTAGCTCACTGAATTTTTTTTTAAAAAGAGTGGCCATCATATCTACATCAATGCTATATAGAAGTTATCTGAGTATATTACATTTTTCCTCGTGTTCTTCTGGATATTTCCTTCCATGTTGATGGCTAGAAGTTATTAAAGCTCACCCTGCTCTAAAACAAGTCTTCAATTCTCTGATTTTAAAAAAAATCTACTGGGGAATTCTCTTTTACAAAGCCTCTAAAAGACAAGCCACAGCATATCACATCCATACCACTCCATTATCTACTTAAGACACACACACACACACACACACACACACACACACACACACGCGCGCGCATATATCTCAAGACATTCTTTTACCAGAATAGCACAATGTACTCCTGGATCTTTTCACATACAGCAACACTGAGGCTACTCTGAACAGGATGGTTAGTATCATATGTAACAAAAAGCAATGCTGGACTTAACCTGTACTAACATTTCTTGTTAGTGGACATTTCCTTAAAAGCTAATATGTATTATTTGCCAAAAAATTTTTAGAATAACCATACTTTGTAGATAATATGTTATGTTCAATACTTCTTTTTACATTTCTGTTCAAAAAATGAAAATGATGCATACTTTCAAGTAGCTGTGAACAAATTAGAAATATAGATCTTCAAAATTTATTTGAAATATGTGAAAATTATAAAAATTATCAGAGAACATTATATTACTCTGATAAAAATAATTTTGAACTAAGAACATATATAATTGTGAATATGGAAATAGTAGTTATATATAGCTATGTATGTATATATATATATATATATATATAATATACATTTGAAGATATATGATCCAAATTTACTTATGTGAAGACTTATCACTAATGAAACTAAATTTTATGCATCATAGTACGTCATTTTTTTCTATTTATCGAAAGTAATTCAAACATATTAAAATATTTCTTTAAGCACAATTCATTAATGTTTTTCAACCTAAATTACATTAACAGATTTTATACTTTCTCATCTCATTTTTTTCACTATAGTCATGGTTTTTAACAACTAGCTCAGATTGATATCTGAAAATTCACATTTCCATGTATTGATTGACTCTCAAGGACAAAGATTGACAATATATAATCAATGGGTAAGACCTACAAAAGTCATGGAAAATTAAATGGTGTCAATATCCAATTATCTAATCAGTGCAACAAATCTATATATATATTGGGGCAAGAAACTTTTCTCCTGCTTCCTTTTCTATTCCTCATATAATTTTCTTAGTTCTTCCAGGACTTGCCCTACAAATACCATCCTCTTCACTTCACTTAGCTGAGTCTATTTCATGCATATAGATATTTAATTATTTTGTTTAGTGTGGTTTTACAGTATCAGTTGTATAGCTTTTGTTTGCAAGTAACTGAAAATCAAACATAAGTTGACAAAAAAAAGAAAGGAAATGTACTGCCTCATATATATGGCTAATTCAGTAGATTTGGCTTTTACACAAGGCTTTATTTAGGCATCAAATGATGTGGACTAGAGTCAGTCTCTCTCTCACACTCTCTGTCTCCACATTATTCACCTACCCCTTCCTTGTGTTGGTTCCATTTTCAGGTATTATACTCTCAAGGTCCCAGAAAGACTATTGAAAGATCCCAGGGCTATATGTTTTCTTATTCAACTCTACTGTTAAAGTTAGCCATTATTCAAAGTCCAGAAGTTGAGTCATGTCTCTGTTTGGCCAAACTTACATCATCCTTGAACCAACCATCACCCCATGGTTGATGTGATATGCTGATAGACTCAAGCCAATCAGGATCTACTTCTACAGCTTAAGATATGGTCAAACGTACTCATACTATATTGCTAGGAAATGTTGGCAACAGTTCAAAAAGGGGAAGGGGCAAATGGATGCTGAAAAAAATGCATGGCAGGCAAACTCCACCACGTTGCTGTCTGGACTCTAAAGAATTCTGTTTAAGTGTATATAAAGGGTTAAATGAGTAAGATAAATAATTAGTTGATTTGCACGCATATTTTTAAGGCACTCCTGTCCAAACTTTTGAGTGAAGATTTTCCTACATTAACACTCAAGACAATACTTATAAAATTCAAGTCAGATGTAATTATAATAAGCTTTACATTACTTTTTTAAATCCATAAACTACAAGTGTTGCTCTTATTGCTCAAAAACATAGCACATCATTCTGTATCCTTTTCATGTCCCATCCCGATACAGATCATAGTGAGCAACTAATGTATTTATGTGTTTCTTACAAAACTTAAAAGTTAATTACCTTGGATGTATCATGAGTACTGTTGTCTAAAACATTGGGGTTAAGGGTGATTTATCCTACATTTAAGATCAGTTTAAATGTAATAACTCACTGAGACTGCTCAATCGGTATTTGGGAAATCAAAAGGTAATATTCCATAGTAAAAAAATGATGAAAGAAGAAACCATTACAATGTGAAATATCTTGATCGAAATATATCTCTGTCTGAAAATTTCTAAAACCAATAATAATCACCACACCCATGAGGAAAACTAGATATGGCATAACTGCTTAGAAAGCAGGCCTAGCTTGTTGCTTCTTTAACACTGGAGTTACAAATAGGTTTCAGAATATATCTCAATTTTTCCTCTAAACTTCATACATGTTGCTAACTTAGTGCAGAGAGAGAGATAGCTGGAGAATGCCATTTTGCTTAGTTGTGCCCTTATTATGCAGACATTTAACATATTTGGGAAAAATTGATCTAGTTATTTGATAAGGAAGATACTTGCTAACATAACATTTTACAGTATAGAAAAGAACTCACTTAAACGTCCTAATTTGATTCTCAGAACAACATAAGATACTAGAAGGTGAGATATCCTTCTGGAGACGTAGACACAGAAAGCTTCCCGCAGGGAGGTGACATATGAGCAGTCATGGAGCTGACATGGACTGTCAGCTCACTGAGGGCAGGACAGTGGCTGAACATATTAGGGGCTGTAAATGTTTACTGAATAAATCAATCAGTTAATTAAATCTGGACTTAAATCTGGTCTTTTCAATGTTCAGTGCTTTTCTTACAAGTAAACTATTATTATAGTGTTATTTACATATTTGAACAAATAGAGCTCATTATCAAATTGCGGGGCTCAGGAATAGAAGACAGAAAAAACTAAGCAAAACAAAAAGCTCCTCAAGAGCTTCTCCTTTCCTGCTTTGAGGACGTAGTCTTAACCCTGTTTTCTATAGTTCCCATTATGTTCAATCAACAATCAGTTGAGGCTCTCAAGCTACAGAACTTTGAAAAGCCTATGTCTCTAACAAAGGGCAATTCTGAATGTACTCAGGTGATTTTTTGTTTTTTTTTTTTAGGCTTTTTCAAAACACATTTTTTATGCTTTTGTTGTCAGGAGAAAACAGATGAGATAAAACATGGTAGTTGAGCCTTTGGGTCTGGACACAAAAACAGAGCCCTCAAGTTGACTTTCACAGTGACTTGATACAAATTTAACAATATGTAAAGAGAGTCTCTTCTTTAGAGGTCTAATGCTGAGGCTGGAGGTAGAAATAAGACACAGCTCCTGATTTTCACCCCACCACAGTAGCTGAATGAGTTGAGTTTTATCCTATGTGGTCCAACAAGGCCTGACAAACTGCACTGCAGTACAAGAAGCATCTCTCGGGCAATGATGCGTAAAGACAGAGGGATTTTTTAGTTAACGGCAGGAATTAGGCTTTAATGCTTTCTACTAAAAGACTTCATACGCCAGATAGCTGACTGCTATCCACTGAATCTTGGCAGGCAACAAGACTGCTGAAGCTTAAACTGAGAAGCTGTGTTAAGCAGATTTTCATGAATGTACAAAATGCTTTATTTGTAAAGCTGCTTTTCTTTGTTACAGTTCAAAATGCTTTTCTTCTTTTTTTAATCTCTCAGCTTGGTCAACTCTCAGTCTTTATCAAAATTACTTTCAAAAATGTCCTTTTAAGAGCCAGAAAGAGAAATAAATGCTCACCTCAACAAAAATAAATGTTTTTTTTTAAAGAATAATCCAAAAAATGTCAATCAAAGAGATTAATAATGATCATGGGCCTTATAAAAACTACAAGACACACTCAAAGACATTAAGTACTTTACCATTATTTGGAAGTTCTAGAGGGCTACAGGCACTGTGTGTGATTCTATCTTTCGGCGAAGAGATGAGTTTTGCAACGAGAGATGCTGAGATGGGTTGCACTAGTAGAGAGGTGAGGTTTGATCGGTTTTGTCTAAAGCTTCCATCTGTATTCAAAAGAGAAAGAAAGAGAATCCTTAGTAAACAGAAGTTAAAAACACTTGAAGAGCAGGTTTTTCTGTAATACGTCTTTAAATGATGAGCGGTAAGTTTATTTCAGCTCGTTTGTTTGTTTATTCCTTGGTTATACTCTGTCTACTTATTAAAAATGATTTGACATACTTCATAATAAAAATTCAGTCCAAATACTATTAAGTATCCTAGTCAATGAGGGCAGATCGTACACAGGTATATACTTCCATTCTTCACTGAAATGACAACAAAGAGATAAAAAGCATCAATCCACAGGGGCCAAGAGAATAGGAGACACATTAGCAATAAGATTCTATCGATAGAAGCAAGAAAGCAGATGAATAAGTGTCAACGGCTGTGACAGACCAAGGAGACCAAAACCTAAGCCAGCAGAGGGGGGAAGCTGAAAAGCAATGCAGTTTGTACCACAGAACCCAGAAACTCTTGAGAACCGGTAACACCAGCTACCTATTAAAATAGGGGTAATGGAGGGGCTGGAAACAGGAGAGTTTGATGAAATTCGGATTGTGAGGGGGGTCTCTCCTCCTGAACCCCTCACTCACCCAGTCAGCATGAACAGTGCCCGGTCCTCCCTCCCTCCAGCAGAGACTGAAAGTGGGACACTGAACAGGGAGACACCAGACACAGGGAAGGGTGACTCGTACTTTAAATGGGATGGTGTTATGATTGCTGAGACCCTTCAGATGCCTTACTCCCGTGGTGCCCAGAATCCTTCCTTCCAGGTTGGGCACTAGAAAAGTCACTTGTGGTAAATAGGACCAGGGCAATGGAGAATATAGAAAAATACTGAAAATCTGGAAGTCTACCAATAAAATAACTCCCTCAAGACATCCTACACTGACACTTATCAGTCAATACATCTCACCACATACAGAACTTCAAATGAACTTATGCTGCCATTCTTAAGTAGGAGCTCTCAGCCAAGGCCAAACCTAGAAAGGCACACGAGCAGCAGACCTAGTGAGGATAAGAAGAGGACGTCAGGAAGGGGGTCTCCAGGAAAACAAAAATCATGGGAATACCAGATGAGTCTTAATGTTCTGAGAACATATTCACAGGAAGATCAGAGAATTAGCATTTGAAGAGGTTCGAGATACACAGAAGAATGAGAAACCTATAAAATGAGACAGCTATTAGTTTCAAAGGGAGCAAATATTTTCTCGAGAAAAATGCAATTATCGTACATTGTGAAAAATATTCACATAGAGTAATATAAATAATGACTTTTTAATACAAAAATGGATATTATTCTTTAGGAAAAAAGAGAAAAGGGCAAATGTCAGGGATGAAGGTACATGGAAACTTATGAAGGAAAATTAAATCTTTCATAGTGGTAAGTCAATATAATGAATACAACTGAAAAATGTATTCAGCTCTTAAACATACTATTGGGAGGCAGAGACATAAATATGAAAAGTAGGTAACAACTAAAAATGTTGAAAGCAATTAAGTGCTTGCCTTTGGGACAGACAAAGGGGAGAGAAACACAGGGAAGGATGGGAGAAAAAAGGTGACACCATTTTATAAATGAAACTTTATAGAAATATCTATTTATATTCATCTATAACTTTGAAAAAATAAAAATTAAATGAAAATGAGAGAAACAACTATGGTAACAAAAGAGAAAAATTATACAAGTACTCTGAGTAAAGAGATTGGAGAGAATAAATTCTGCATAAGGAAAAAACTAAAAAATAAATGCTTATTCAGTTTATATATTTATACTGACTCAGAAAAAGAAATACACAATGGAATGACTATCAGGCAGCCAATAATGTTTGAGAATACAGAGCTATATTTTTCAGACCTTTATTAGGGAAAATAATTGCCACAGGTTTTCTCAGAATTTAATTTGGTAGAACTGCATGGGGTGCAGAACTCTACAATACTGGTATACAGGCTCCAGGAGAAAGATTATAAATGAGAAAATATGTTACGGAAGCATTTCCTTAATTTATCATCAGGAAAACCACAAGGCTAAAATGTGGTATTTAGCTTGGGCCTATGGCAGTCACAGAAGTCATGGCTTTGAAGAAAAAGTAATGAGATTTAAGCTTAGGATCGGTTTTGTTGTATAAACACAGAGCTGGTCTCATAATTTAGTAGCCCTTTTTATGAATATACATTTTGACCACAGCATAGTTCATTTGACCCTAGTGTAGTTCATAACCATTTTCATGTCATAGTACCGAGACTGGCTATATAATTTTCAAGGCCCAGAGCAAAATGACAATGTGGGGCCTCTTGTTCAAACAGTGGGAAGGATTTCAATACAGCAATAGCAGGGAAATGAATCAGGTGTGGGCCCTTTTGAGGGCAGACTGCACACCCGTGAATCGGGCCCTGCATGGTTCACATAGAAGATGCTAGCAGCCATGCAGCCAGCTGAGGTCAACTGAAAGGGACTTTCAGACGACAAGGAAGCTGCTGTCCTGAGCTGCTGTTTCTCCAGGCTGCACCTGGGGCCATGGTGATTAATATCTTAAGGCACAGACATTATACCTCACTCAGCACGCCAGCTGGGAGGTCCTGATATAGCCGTCTCACTCTGGTTCTCCCAGCATGTATTTTCTCCCTCAGCCATTACCTTTGGAATTTATAGTGTACACAGGACAATGAGATAGTATTTATGAGAAATGTACAGTCTGTTATTTTGCAGTTTTCATGGATGTTAGGTGCTAACATGCTGCCAACACAAAATGAAACGTCTTAAAATGCTGCATGATTTCACCACTCCTCAGTCCAGATACTGAACTTGCCATTCAAGGCCCTTCACTGTCTCAGACCTTGTATTTCCAACATTATTTCCTACCATTCCTCTCCATATATCTTATGCTAAAACTTAAGCTATCCGCCTACATATTCTGTGATTTATACCTCCATGTTTTTACGTAAGCCATCCCTTCCACTTTACTTGCTCTTCTCATGTATCTCATTTCTGAACTATACATTTCCTTTAAAGCCCAACTCATTTTCCACAAGAAACTTTCTCTGACACCTTCAGCTCTATGTGATATATCTGCACCGGTTTTTTTTTCAGTGCTTGCCATTTCTAATTAACATTATCGCTTTATAAAAACATTTTGGTTTTCCCCTCTAAACTCCTTAAAGAAAAGGACCAAGTCTTCTACATCATTGCATGACACACAATGTTCAGCACATTGCCAGGATCATAACAGGAGCTCCATAATTAATGGGAAAAAGAAAGAAAGAAAGAAAGGAAGGAAGGAAGGAAGGAAGGAAGGAAGGAAGGAAGGAAGGAAGGGGGAAAGAAGGAAAGAAGAGAGAGAGAAAGAAGGAGGGATGGGGAGAGACAGGGAGGAAGGAAGGAAGGAAGAAAAAAGAGAAAAAGAGAAAGAAAGAAAGAAGGGAAGGAGGGAAGAAAGGAAGGAAG
>NC_041214.2:68764230-68799728 GCF_002837175.3 Physeter macrocephalus | reverse complement strand
AAAGGAAGGAAGGAAGGAAGGAAGGAAGGAAGGAAGGAAGGAAGGAAGGAAGGAAGGAAGGGGGAAAGAAGGAAAGAAGAGAGAGAGAAAGAAGGAGGGATGGGGAGAGACAGGGAGGAAGGAAGGAAGGAAGAAAAAAGAGAAAAAGAGAAAGAAAGAAAGAAGGGAAGGAAGAAAGAAAAAGAGAGAAAGAAAGAAAGAAAAAAGAAAAGAAAAGAAAAGAGGAAAGGGAGGGAGGGAGGGAGGGAAGATGGATTAACAATTTCTTGAAAAATAGTTTAACATCTCTGTCTTACCAGTTTTCTGAATGCCTAGAAAATGGAGCAGGGGTACAACTGAAAAAAAATTAGAATTCTATTAATCCTATGCTTGTTGAACATTAGTGCTTTCTCCCCAGCTAACTACTCTCAAAACCTTCAAAACCCATTCATCCCAATCAACTCACTAATTAATTTTGCTCTAAAATTACCTTTATGTGGGTAAAAAAAAGTATATAAATAAAATTATCTTTGAGATATATTTAAAAGTTAATAAAAAATCAATAACTTCATTCTTTTCTTTTTTTTCTCCAGAATGCCCTATTAAGCATCTGAAACAATGCATTTAAAAGTTAAATGTGAGTGAACCCTAAACAGTAATTGAACATACCAAAATCTTTGATTTTTTGTACTGTGTGACTAATAGACTTGCATTAATTTTGAAATATCTGAAGTAAGTGGTTCATTAATTTTTCACCTTCAGCTTAATGGAAATTTGACAAAGAGTTCACGTCTAAGAGCAGATACTAAAAGTAGGACTTTACAGGACGCAAACACTAAATTATAGACAAAAGTTATTTTTTAAAAATTCATTTATTGAAGAATTGACAGAATTTCATTTTCTTACATGATTAAGAGACTGAATAAAACCAAATACATGTACCATTTTTATTCAGTTATATTTTAAAGCATTTATAAACTGTAAGAACCCATTAAGATATGAGCTGAAAATCAGGTGGATTATGTACCTTGATGCAAACGGTACCATCCAGAAAATATTTGACATTATATTTTAGCATTTTAACTTTTACATTATAGCATTTATATCATAGCTTGCACATTGTGTAGGCTCTATAAAGACTGACACTAAGTTTTATTTTAGTAGATAGCTAGTCCTCTCTTCACTTTATGAACTCTTTGTAATCTAGATAAGGATCCAAATCGATCCATCCCATTCAATAATCCAATCCTCAGTACAATGCCACATGCATACAGTAGAAAGAGCAAACTGGATATATATACATAGTCCCAAAATTGACTCCATCACTGACTCACTGTTTGAAAAGTAACTTATAAATAATTTCACTATGAGAAGACTGTCATCCCATCTACTATACCTGAATAACCAAGGTAACACTGAAGGGTCTTCATTATGCAATTGACTGAAATAAAAATTATACATTAGCTCAGAGGCCTAGACCCTGAACCACAGTGGCTGAAATTGAGAAGAAATGTGATTAAAAATAAGTAAAATGGTTTCTTATTGTACATATGTAATAGGATTTCATTATGCTTTTTCAAATCATTGATGCCTACTTCAAGCCCATCTGCATATAAAGAAAACATGTTAGCTGCCAGCATTTTTTGTGTGGTGAGATGGAATTCTTTTAAAATCAACTGAAATGTCAGTGTATAAAGCAATGCCAATTATCCAAAGAGTATCAGGAAAGTTAAACCTTCAGAGATCAGAAATCTTAGACACTGGGATCCTCAGAATTAAGGTACTGAGAGGAGGGATCAGGTAAAGAATGTGCTGGTAAATAAAACAATAAGGGCCTTGCATGGCTCAGTGATGAGAATGTGCTGCCTTTGGGGAGGACAGCACAATTTCCAAATTGAGGTGTGTAACTCAGCCCTTGGCACCTGACTCTGTGTGTTTGTGTGTGTGAACATAAGATCAGTGCTACATGATGTAACCATAGACCCTACAGATCCTTCCTATTCAGTGTGTAGTTCTTGGACAAGCAGCAGGGGCAGGACTCATTAGAAATGCTGAATCTCAGGCCCCACCCCAGCCCTTCTGAATCAAAATCTGTAGCCTAACAAGATCCCTAGGTGACTCATGTGCACATTAGATGAGCAATGGCCTAAATCATTATATATTTTTCTGTAGCATAATTGATATAATTTTCATAGCAAAGAAGATATAAAAAGTGGGATGAAGAGGATGAAGAATAATAGACTATGTTTGCTCACCGTACCCCAAATTAAGGATGACCGAGCTTTTGACTATATTAATAAACTCCAAATCAGCAGTTTTTTCAGATGGTCTCCTTCAAAATGGGTAACAGGTCTGTGCATATGCTATCACTAAATAGCAAGTTTAAATTGGACTGAGAGCATTTCTTTTTGGTTCTGCTCTTTTCTCAAAGATAAATTCGTTGATTTAAAGATCAAAATTACATTTACAACACTTTCAGTCATGAATAAATATTACAGTCTCTAACTGATTTGAATTTCTTTTCTACATTTTCAGCTATTCTAATTCATTATAGTAAGAGACTGACAAACCTAAAGTGTAAATACTTCCCATTTGCCAGAGAACCAAGCAATCAAATAGCTTAAAAAGTAGAGATTTTAAAAATACATTTTGTGCTGCACTTTTATGAAAAAGACTCATATATCAAATGAACAAGCTGATATCAGCAATGTTATCCCAGAGTATTTGATTTGACTTTCTCCAGAGGACTGCCACTTTGACAGAAATCAGACCATTAAATAATCGGCGTGGATGTTATTTCACTTTTATCTTAGCTCACTAAATTTACAGTTATTTCCCTGAAATGACCAGCACACTAAATTGGCTAGTCATTTTGTATCCTTATAAATACAGTTGATCCTTTATTATTTCAGTGTCTCATAACCTGCTGGTTATATCACCATCTTCCTTCAAACTAGTCAAGTTCAGCACTGTGTTGTTCCGATTTTTATTAATAATGAAATACATAACATTTAAATATGCTTTGTGCTATGCAGTCTTCTCAGAGCTTGTCCAGGCTCTCTATGTGTATACATATATACATACATACACAAACATACATGTATACACATACACACATGTATAATTATTTTTAAGGATACAGGATTTTTATTACTGACAGCTATTCTCATAATTAAAATGCAAATTACTATTTCATGAGTTTACATCATATTTCTTGCCTTCTCTCAAACTAACACAAATTGTAGGTCTAAAAGCTGGCTAATGCCAGTTTACCCAACTCTTAGATGTCGCTTACTCTGGGAAGCTTGGTCCTCATATGTGTCCCCATGTAAGTCCTTGCTTGTACACTTAGTAAACTGGCTTTGCTCTAATTTCCTTTTCACTTTCTGCTCACTGGCCAGAGTATACTATAGACATCTTGAGGGCTCATTCACTGGTCTATTGCCACGGCTTAGTACACTTCATAGTAAAAAGGAGGGCGCAGTGAATATTTTTGAATGAATGATCACATCAGTATTCAAGTGAGTAACTCAGTTTTGCCTAATCCTAAGCCTAAAACTCATGACTTATAACACTTACAATCACAAAATGCTAAACATGAAGACAGATGGTCTCATCTCCTCATTTCCTTGGTCCTCTCTCAAGCTAAAGCGCCCTGCCACGTTCCTTAGTAAATATCATAATATTTAAATATTTAATTAACTTTTAATAAAATAATTTAATTAGCTTCAGCTGATGCATTATAAAAAGTCATATTTAGTTTTACATTAAAGAGAATAGAAAGTAACATACTCATTTATAAAGCAGTATCTGTATATTCTGACTTTAAAAGAGCATACAAATTATGTAGAGTCCAACTGTATTTTTAAAAAGTAGTATATAAGAAAAGTCTTTGTTAATAGTAATTGATTAATTTACATTAATAATTGTTAATTTAATTTGAGCTCTACCTTTCCAATTAGTTTATTCAAAGGTACTGATCACAGATATGACACAGGCTCAGAAAAAGGTAGAAAAGCTTTTCCATCACTAAAAATATTTTTCCTTTAGGTTTAGACATATAAACTCAAGATTTATTTTTTATTTTTTTAAACTCAAGATTTATATCAGTAAAGTGAAATTATTTGGGGCACAGGAAACTAAAATATAAATTACCATCATTCTCTCTCCTGAAACAAATACACTTGGTCATCTGTATATCTGTGGTTATGCAGCCTTGGAATTTGTTCTAAACTTGGCAAACATTTAATTAAAGAAGAATTTGTATTATATTAAAAAGTTTTGATTCCTGTGCAGTTAAGCAAGGTGCTAGGCTTCTTTTGGTCATTATACAGGACAAATACACTTGGTTATCTGTATATCTGTGGTTATGCAGCCTTGGAATTTGTTCTAAACTTGGCAAACATTTAATTGAAGAAGAATTTGTATTATATTAAAAAGTTTTGATTCATGTGCAGTTAAGCAAGGTGCTAGGCTTCTTTTGGTCATTATACAGGACATAAGCACAGTATTTAATTATATTGTTAGCTGAAATCTGGAGTGTCCTATAATTGAATTAATTATTATTTACAGAATTACGAGAATATATTTTTATAAATAATTTGTTTTTTAATGGCTTTAAAACACATTGATATAATTACTTCAAAGTCCATTGCTACGTTTCAGTTAGATGGTGGTCATCATTAACAACATGTTTTCTAAAGATATTTTTGTAGTATGATCCTTTCTACTCAAAAAATAGAACTTCCTTTGGCATAGGGTTTTACATCACTGAATTTATATTTATAAATTTGTCATTTTAAGTAAAAATGTAGATGTACAATGGCAGTGGTAATATACAGATACTGACAAATGTTTTCTTAATTTTATTTCAGAAGAATAATTGGTTACATGAGAACTGATTCCCTATTCCAAGTAACTCTAAATATTTCTATTCTTTTGTATTCGTCATTTGTCTACTCCAAGACTATTTCATTCCCTAAAGCATTCTAAGAACATGAACATTTGGAAATAAACTATAAACTGTATCATAAGAAAAACAAACTAACAGACAGACAAAATATTTAGTCTGTTCTTTACTTTGAGGAGAGTAGTCTAGATTCATAACTGGAATAATTGGCCATCTGCACATTACATGTAATATAAGCAAAGCAATCCTCTTCAGAGGCATTCCCCCGAGAAGTTTCCCATTTCAGACTTGAAGGGTGTGAAAACTGGAATGATTTGCAAAGTTTCTTGTTTTAGAAAAAGTACAGTTTGCAAAGATAGAAGATAAACTATGTAGATGTGTTTTGTCTGTTTTTTGGTTGCTGTGAAAGTAGAAGCCATTAATTTACAGTAAAATTCTTACCAGATTGTAATGAGACCACATTATTTTATGAGACTGATTAGATGAACAGGCAAAAAATGAGTGCATTATTTCTGGATTAACTTAGTTTTTAGATGTTTTCTGATAGTAAAAATGGAAAAAAAAATTAACCCTTGTTCTTCTGATATAGATGTTAGATTAAATGAGCTATCTATATGAAGAGCTTCCCAGCTTGTCCTGGCTTCCTGTGTATTTTCTGTTGTTGAAATGCAAACATTGACACAACAAAGGGACAATGGTCTGGATTCCAGAGACCAAAATCTGCTCCTTACTCTGCCTCTAATTGGGAAGTGACTCGGAGAAATTTTTCACTTCATTTACAGCCTTAAACTCATCCTATATATAATGTCTAAGGATTACCATTTCTAAGATTTTGATTCTAAACTTGTCCATGAGCGATTGTTTAAATAAGCTAATAGTTGCTTCTCCAAACTGTGTTTCAGAATAACATATGGAATTTTATAATCCTGATATGAATTTAATAAAAATATTTCTCATCTTTATGTTGAAAGAACTTCTTTGTATTTACATGGTTACATCTAAATTTTAGGTAAAGATTCCTCTGTAATTACAGAAAAGTTCCTCATATTTGGAATGGGTAATATGAAAGATTTCAATCAATTCTCTCCCTGACTTATTATTTTTCTTAAAAAAATTATTAAAATTATCTTTACTATTAATCACACAAAGAATTATGACTTGAAAAATTTCCCTCTATTATCTTGCTGTAGTGGTAGTGTCTCTTCAGAGAAGATACACATGGAAGAATAAGGTGGAGATTTTTAAACATGTGCCATGGAAAAAATTCCGTCAGCTAATAAGCCACAGATTGATCATCAAGAATTGTGTGTACAGGGCTTCCCTGGTGGCGCAGTGGTTGAGAGTCCGCCTGCTGATGCAGGGAACACGGGTTTGTGCCCCGGTCCGGGAGGATCCCACATGCCGCGGAACGGCAGGGCCCGTAAGCCATGGCCACTGAACCTGTGCGTCTGGAGCCTATGCTCCGCAACGGGAGAGGCCACAACAGTGAGAGGCCCACGTACCGCAAAGAAAAAAAAAAAAAAGAATTGTGAATTGTGTGTACATGGAATTCAAGTCACAAATATTCTATTATTAATTCTTCCTCTGAATTTATGTATATAAGAATTTTCTTACAGAAGAGTCCTATAACTTGAATGTAATTTAATCAAATGTTTTGGATGTACATTTTCTCAAAGTATTTTACAAAGTGGAACCTAAATTCACATCCAAAAAAAAAAAGACTAAGATAATGCTTTGCCTATTTTCTTACTAAGGTAATATTTTTTAGTGTATTGAAAGGTTATCTCACTAAATAACGTCTTCTTTGAAGTCACAGCACAGGCTGTAATGGCACAGTGAGAGACACAGTATAGCACTAATGGTCCAGTTAATAAGCTAGGGTGTTTTTAAGGATAGGAATGATGTCTCTGTTAGTTCTTGTATGTAGGACTTCAAACAGCACCAAGCACAGTTACCTTTTAAAAGCTTTTCCATGATAATTGTGCTTAAACAAACTTCAAGACTATTCACTTTGGCCTAAATTTTCTTTCTAAATTCTTCATTTAATCTTCCTAACAATCCAATGATGTCATATTATATGCTGAGCCGCACATCAAGGACCTTCTGGGTCCATCTTAATTAACATCAGTCCCGTGACTGGTAAGTGGGCAGCATGTCAGAGCTCAGCTACAAAACAATGACTAGAACTGTCCTCTTTACCTATGTCAGGTTTCGAGTGATTCTGGCTTTGATAGGATATTTTATACAAGTTTCAAACTAGAAAGAAAATGTGAATGAGAGAGATGACTCCAGACAAAAGAATCAACATGATTAAACTGGCCATGATGAGAAAACAAAGGTGTGAAAAGGGAGTGGTAAGGAGCCAAGGCTAACTGAGATCATCATGTATGTTGTAGATTAAGGTGAGAATTAGAGAGAGTCCTTATTGTTCTGTGCCTTGTATGACAGATAAGAAGTATGGGGAATATTAAGTACTGGGCTCTTGGATAAGGTTCTGAGCAAAGAATTGGTAGCATGAAAGTGGATTTTAGAAATATTGATCTGAGAGTACTATGCAGAAAAGGACAGAACTGGAAAAGGGAACACAATAAAAACAACACACATAGATTCCATTTTTTCCAGACACAGAGCTCAGTGTTTAAAATACATTATCTCATTCCATTCCCATACTTTATATACGACAATACAACTTTTCAAACTGGTTACTGTTATTTCCATTTTACGGAAATGACTCTAAAGCTCAGAAACTTAGAAATGCTTAATAGCTGGTAAGCAACAGAAGTGGACCCACAGTCCGCTTCTTTTAGACTCTGAAATGAAGGTCCTGGTGCCAAAACTGTGAGAAGTTATTGCGGTTTCTCAACAAGAAGTAACACCTACATGAAAAAAGATGTCTCTGGAAGCAGAGAGGTAAAGATCCACATGAAAAGCCTACACGAGCCTGCAAAATTTGGCAACCCATTAAACAGAGTCGTGCCAATAAGGTAACAGAGTAAGAACTAAGGTTTCAATCCTGGATTTGTAGAAGAATGAAAGTCCTACTAACCACCCAGATTCAGAAGGAAAACTGTCCTCAAGGTAAAGAGAAGTCAGAATATTTAAAATAATTACATGTAGCATTTGGCTTCTTGGGACAATTATTACTATAAAGCCTTTATAAATAAAGTAAGAAATCCTTCTCACCTGTTCACATTACAGTTGGTTGTTTTCTGAACACTGCAAATGCCTGCACAATGAAATCCTTAAAACTAGAGTCTCCCAGGCCACCAGATGAGGACAAAAGCTGTCAAATACCTAGCCCATAGCAGGCTTTAGGATTAACGAGAGTGGCCATAAAGTGCTTTGAGCTCCACAGAAGAACAGCTACAATATAAATGAGCCACATTATTCCTGTGACAAATATTATCCATATACTGTCTAACAGAACTGAAAAAAATGCAATTTCCTGTTGCACCTTCTGATACTGCATACTGTCCTGCTATAACTTCTTTTAATTCTTTTGAGTTTCCCCTGGAGGGGGAAGGGGGGAATAAACACTTCTGCTTCATGCCCAACTTGTGGAGTGTACTGAGATACACAAATCAGATAGATAAAAGGATAGTCCATGCCCACTTTCTCATAATACCTTTGGAATAAAATGAACTAAAAAGAGAAACACACTTGCAAGGTGGCTTCAAAGAAAAGATAAATCATATGAAAGCAAGATGTCTATTTTCAGAATGTTTTATGTTAAAGTCAAATTCAATTTTCAGTACAAAAGAAGACATCAACTACCTTCTGCATGCATTCAGGATTTATTTGAAATTTCAAAATTATTTCAAATTCCAATGAAAAAAATAAATGATGTTGGATTTATAAGATCCCATATTATATCTGTACAACCTATACTGATCCAGTGTTGACATTAATACTGAATAGTTCTCCATAAGAAATTCTAAAAAGATTAATGTCACACTAATGCCATATCAAAATATAAAGATTCAAAAGTCGAAATCTGAGTTTTAATTATCAACAAGAATGCATATACTCTTTAAATATAGTTACAACAAACTTTAACAAATCCACCTCTATACTAATCGTATAGGTTTAGCAATTTATGTAATATTGAGATGGAAAAACTCAGTGCAGAAATAATGTGTAGAGAAAAGTACAGTTATTCACTGAGCCTACTCTGGATAACAGAGGTGTAAGTAAGATATAAGATGTTAATATCTCTGAGACTCATCGTACTAATTTTAGCTGGATAAAAAACTAGAGTTATATATAATTTAGTTAATAATATGAATTGGAATTAGAACACAAATATGAAAGATTCTCTTTAACAGTGGGATTGAGACAGAGGAGATTGGTTAAAGATGGCAGAGTAGAAGGACGTGTGCTCAATCCCTCTTGCGAGAGCACCAGAATCACAACTAACTGCTGAACAATCATCAACAGGAAGACACTGGAACTCACAAAAAAAGATACCCCACATCCAAAGAAAAAGGAGAAGCTGAAAAGAGATGGTAGGAGGGTCGCAATCACAATAAAATCAAATCTCATAATGGCTGGGTGGGTGACACACAAACTGGAGAACACATACCACAGAAGCCCACCCACTGGAGTGAAGGTTCTGAGCCCCATGTCAGGCTTCCAAACCTGGGGGCTCAAGCAACAGGAGGAGGAATTCCTAGAGAATCAGATTTTGAAAGCTAGCGGGATTTGATTGCAGGACTTCAACAGGGATGCAGGAAACAGAGACTCCACTCTTGGAGGGCACACACAAAGTAGTGTGTACATCAGGAACCAGGGCAAGGAGCAGTGACCAATAGGAGACAGAACCAGACCTACCTGCTAGTGTGGGAGGGTCTACTGCAGAGGTGGGGGGTGGCGGCAGCTCACTGTGGGGAAAAGGACACTGGCAGCAGAAGTACTGGGAAGTACTCCTTGGCGTAAGCCCTCCCAGAGCCCACAGTTAGCCCCACCAAAGAGCCGGGTAGGCTCCAGTGCTGGGTCGCCTCAGGCCAAACAACCAACAGGGAGGGAACCCAGCCCCACCCATCAGCAGACAGGTGGATTAAAGTTTTACTGAGCTCTGCCCACCAGAGCAACAGCCAGCTCTAACCAGCACCAGTCCCTCCCACCAGGAAGCTTGCACAAGCCCCTTAGATAGCTTCATCCACCAGCGGGCAGACAAAAAAAGCAAGGAGAGAACTACAATTCTGCAGCCTGTGGAAGGAAAACCACATTCAAAGAAAGATAGACAAAATGAAAAAGCAGAGGACTTTGTACCAGATGAAGGAGAAAGATAAAACCCCAGAAAAACAACTAAATGATGAGATACACAACGACCTGCAAGACAGAATGATGGAATTCACTGCTGCAGAACAGAATAAAGAAAAAAGAATGAAACGAAATGAAGACAGCCTGAGACCTCTGGGATAACAGTAAATGCAACAACATTCGCATTATAGGTGTCCCAGAAGGAGAAGAGAGAGAAAAAGGACCTGAGAAAATATTTGAAGAGATTATAGTCAAAACTTCCCTAACATGGGAAAGGAAATAGCAACCCAAATCCAGGAAGGGCAGAGAGTTCCAGGCAAGATAAACTCAAGGAGAAACACGCCAAGACACATAGAAATAAAACTGACAAAAATTAAGGACAAAGAAAAATTATTGAAAGCAACAAGGGAAAAACGACAAATAACATACAAGGGAACTCCCATAAGGTAAACAGTTGTGTGCTCGCTTCGGCAGCACATATACTAAAAAGGTAAAAGCTGATTTCTCAGCATAAACTCTACATCCAGAAGGGAGTGACATGATATATTTAAAGTGATGAAAGGGAAGAACGTACAACCAAGATTACTCTACCTGGCAAGGATCTCATTCAGATTCAACAGAGAAAGTAAAACCATTACAGATAAGAAAAACCTAAGAGAATTCAGCACCACGAAACCAGCTCTACAACAAATGTTAAAGAAACTTCTCTAAGTGAGAGACACAAGAAAAGAAAAGGACCTACAAAAACAAACCCATAACAAATAAGAAAATGGCAACAGGAACATACATATCAATAATTACCTTAAAAGTGAATGGATTAAATGCTCCGACCAAAAGACACAGGCTTGCTGAATGGATACAAAAACAAGACACATACATATGCTTTCTACAGGAGGCCCACTTCAGACCTAGGGACACATACACATGGAAAGTGAGGGGATGGAAAAGTGTATTCCATGCAAATGGAAATCAAAAGAAAGCTGGAGTAGCAATACTCATGTCAGATAAAATAGACTTTAAAATAAAGAATGTTACAAGAGACAATGAAGGTCACAACATAATGATCAAGGGATCAATCCAAGAAGAAGATATAACAATTATAAATATATATGTACCCAGCATAGAAGCATCTCAATACATAAGGGAACTGCTAACAGCTATAAAAGAGGAATTCGACAGTAACACAGTAATAGTGGGGAATTTTAACACCTCACTTACACCAAAGGCCAGATCATCCAGAAAAAAAATTAATAAGGAAACACAAGGTTTAAATGACACAATAGACCAGACAGATTTAATTAATATTTTTAGGACATCCCATCCAAAAAGAGCAGATTACACTTCCTTCCCAAGTGCGCATGGAACATTCTCAAGGATAGAACACATCTTGGGTCACAAATCAAGCCTCGGTAAATTTTAGAAAATTGAAATCATATCAAGCATCTTTTCTGATGACAATGCTATGCGATTAGAAATCAATTACAGTGGCAAAAACATAAAAACACAAACACATGGAGGCTAAACAATGTTATTAGGTAACCAAGAGATCACTAACGAAATCAAGGAGGAAATCAAAACATACATAGAGACCAATTACAACGAAAACACGATGATCCAAAACCTAAGGGATGCAGCAACAGCAGTCCTAACAGGGAAGTTACAGCAATACAAGCCTAACCCAAGAAAAAAGAAAAATCTCAAATAAACAATCTAACCTTACACCTAAAGGAACTAGAGCAAGAAGAACAAACAAAACCCAAAGTTAGCAGAATGAAAGAAATCATAAAGACCAGAGCAGAAATAAATGAAATAGAAACAAAGAAAACATTAGCAAAGATCAATAAAACTAAAAGCTGGTTCTTTGAGAAGATAAAATTGATCAACCATTAGCGAGACTCATCAAGAAAAAGAGGGAGAGGACTCAAATCAATAAAATTAGAAATGAAAAACGAGAAGTTACAACAGACACCACAGAAATACAAAGCATCCGAAGAGATTACTACAAACAACTGTATGCCAATAAAATGGACAACCTGGAAGAAATGGACAAATTCTTAGAAAGGTATAACCTCCCAAGACTGAACCAGGAAGAAATAGATAATATGAACAGACCAATCACAAGTAATGAAATTGAAACTGTGATTAAACATCTTCCAACAAACAAAAGTCCAGGACCAGATGGCTTCACAGGTGAATTCTATCAAACATTTAGAGGAGAGCTAACACCCATCCTTCTCAAAATCTTTCCAAAAAATTGCAGAGGAAGGAACATTCCCAAACTCATTCTATGAGGCCACCATCACTCTGATACCAAAACCAGACAGAGATACTACAAAATAAGAAAATTACAGACCAATATCACTGATGTATATAGATGCAGAAATCCTCAACAAAAATACTAGCAAACAGAATCCAACAACTCATTAAACAGATCATACACCATGATCAAGTGGGATTTATCCCAGGGATGCAAGGATTCTTCAATATACTCAAGTCACTCAATGTGATACACCATATTAACATACTGAAGAATAAAAACCATATGATGCAAAAATCTTCAACAACATACTAGCAAACAGAATCCAACAACACATTAAAAGGATCATACACCATGATCAAGTGGGATTTATATCAGTGATGCAAGGATTTGTCAATATAAGCAAATCAGTCAATGTGATACACCATATTAAAAAATTGAAGAAAAAAACCATATGATCATTTCTTTTTTCAAAAGAAAAAGCTTTTGATAAAATTCAACACCCATTTTTGATAAAACTCTCCAGAAAGTGGGCATAGAGGGAACCTACCTCAACATAATAAGGCCATATATGACAAACCCACAGCAAACATCATTCTCAATGGTGAAGGACTGAAAGCATTTCCTCTAAGATCAGGAACAAGACAAGGATGTCCACTCTCACTGCTATTATTCAACATAGTTTTCAAAGTCCTATCATGGACATCAGAGAAGAAAAAGAAATAAAAGAAATACATATTGGAAAAGAAGGAGTAAAACTGTCACTGTTTGCAGATGACATGATACTATACATAGAGAATCCTAAAGATGCCACCAGAAAACTACTAGAGCTAATCAATGAATTTGGTAAAGTTGCAGGATACAAAATTAATGTACAGAAATCTCTTAGATTCCTATACACTAACAATGAAAGATCAGAAAGAGAAATTAAGGAAACACTCCCATTTACCATTGCAACAAAAAGAATAAAATACCTAGGAATAAACCTACCTAAGGAGGTAAAAAACCTTTACTCAGAAAAGTCACTGATGAAAGAAATCAAAGATGACACAAACAGATGGAGAGAAATACCATATTCTTGGATTGGAAGAATCAATATTGTGAAAATGACTATACTAGCCATAGCAATCAACAGATTCAATGCAATCCCTATCAAATTACCAGTGGCATTTTTTGCAGAACTTGAACAAAAAATCTTAAAATTTGTATGGAGACAAAAAAGACCCCAAATAGCCAAAGCAGTCTTGATGGAAATAAACAGAGCTAGAGGAATCAGACTCCCTTACATCAGACTATACTACAAAGCTACAGTAATCAAGACAATATGGTACTGGCACAAAAATAGAAATACAGATCAATGGAACAGGATAGAAAGACCAGAAATAAACGCACACACCTATGTTCAAATAATCTATGACAAAGGAGGCAAGGATATACAACAGAGAAAGTACAGTCTCTTCAATAAGTGGTGATGGGAAGACTGGAGAGCTACATGTAAAATAATGAAATTAGAACACTCCGTAACACCATATACAAAAATAAACTCAAAATGGATTAGAGACCTAAATGTCAGACCGGACACTATAAAACTCTTAGAGGAAAACATAGGGCAGCTCAATAACAAAAAAACAAACAACCCAATCCAAAAATGGGCAGAAGACCTAAATAGACATTTCTCCAAAGAAGACATACAGATGGCCAAGAAGCACATGAAAAGCTGCTCAAAATCACTAATTAGTAGAGAAATGTAAATCAAAACCACAATGAGGTAGCACCTCACACCAGTTAGAATGGGCATCATCAGAAAATCTACAAACAACAAATGCTGGAGAGGCTGTGGAGAAAAGGGAACCCTCTTTCACTGTTGATGGGAATGTAAATTGATACAGCCAGTATGGAGGACAGTATGGACGTTCCTTAAAAAACTAAAAATAGAATTACCATATGACCCAGCAATCCCACTACTGGGCATATACCCAGAGAAAACCATAATTCAAAAAGACACATGTACTCCAATGTTCATTGAGGCAATATTTACAATAGCCAGATTATGGAAGCAACCTAAATGCCCATCGACAGACGAATGGATACAGAAGAGGTGGTACATATATACAATGGAATATTACTCAGCCATAAAAAGGAATGAAACTGGGTCATTTGTAGAGATGTGGATGGATCTAGAGACTGTCATACAGAGTGATAAGTCAGAAAGAGAAAAACAACTATCATATATTAACACATATACGTGCAACCTAGAAAAATGGTACAGATGAACCGGTTTGCAGGGCAGTAATAGAGACACAGATGTAGAGAACGAACATATGGACACCAAGGGGTGAAAGTGTTGGTGGGGTTGTTGGTGGGATGAATTGGGAGATTGGGATTGACATGTGTACACTAATATGTATAAAATAGATAACTAATAAGAACCTGCTGTATAAAAAATAAATAAAATGCAATTCAAAAATTCCAAAAAAATAAATAAATAAAACAGTGGGATTGAAATCTCTAAGTTCTGTACTGAATACTTCAATTAGAGTATATTTTAAAACAATACCATTGAGACTGTTACAAAGTCTTCAATACTTTCAAGTTCCCAAATTAACATACATGTAAGTGCTAACACACACACACAAACACACATATACATATATAACAAAAAATAAATCACATTATAGTTTTCTAAAACATGCAGATTAATTACTGGAAAATAGTGTAATTTAGGATGGTGGTTGTCAAAGGCATGATTCAAAGACCAAAGAGTATAAAATCAGGATATTGAAGATAAAATGATTCATAGAATAATAATCTCTATTTCTCTTCTGTGGCTGATAGGGAACTTTACTAATTCTTAATTATCTGAATAGAATACATTAATGCCTTCTTATTACAAAAACAGGAACATTGCAAATAAAGCTAAAGGTCATTCTGATCATGCCCCACATTTCAGCCCTCCATACCACCACCAACAACATATTTTAAACTTTATATTCTTTTCATATATACAAAATTTTAAATAACTATGTATTATTTCCTTTTCTTTTACTTAAATGATATTGTAATATAATTATCACCATGGTATTTCTTTTCACTCAACAAAGATTCCTTAAAGATATTTTTCATGTAAGTTTACAGAGATCTATTTTATTCTTTTTGGATACTGCATAGAATTCCATAATTATAACATTTTTTAATTTATTTGGTCAATTCTAAATTTTGCTACTGCAATCAAAATCTTCGTGAATATACTTGTACATTAATCCACTTGTACATGTGTGAGGGCTTCTGCAAGGCTGCTACAGAGAAGCAGATTTGGGGTAAGAGAATATATAAATTTTTAGTTTTAATACACCCTGGTATGATGTCCTGCAAATTGGCTATACATATTTTCATTGCAATTAGCACTATAGGATAGAAGTCATATTCCCTATCCTCCCCAAACCTTCTAAGCAAAAGAAACCACATATGTGAAGGCCCCGAATTATGAAATAACATGGTGAATTTGAGGAAGCAAGAGGTCAAGCATGACTGGAGTGATGTAAAAGAAGGTCACAAAATCATGAAAAATATTAGGCTTGAAAAAGGTCTTGTCTTTAAGAGCAATGTAATCAATTAAGAGACTGTACTCCCCAGGGTATTTGTGAAAAACTGAGAACACTGAAAAATACAGAAATACATAAGGAAAAATAATAAATATAATACATATACATCCATATTTTTATGACCCACAAATCTTCTCTACCACCTCCAGTCCTACTGCCCTCTCTCCATCCCTCTCCAAAAGGGACTAATATCATGAACATGAACTTGGTTTGGTTAAGCTCATTCAATACATGCTCTGTATTTTACTATCACCTAGGCAATCAAAACAGTTAGATTTCAAAACATGTTGAGTGGGGAAAAGTCAAATGTAAATATGTATGCACACACACACACATATGGTTATGCAAATTTTAAAGGATAACAGCAACACTACATGTTTTATATATAATATAAGAGCGTGGCATAATCAGACTTGGGGCTTTGAAAGCTCATTAATAATTTATCAGAGTATGAATTGGAAGTTGTAAGAGAGGACACAGTGAGATCAGTTAGCAGGCAGCTGCAGTTAGCTAGATGAGAATTAATGTTGGTTTGACCAGGGCAGAGACGGTGAAGATGGAGAAAAACAGAAAGATTTAGAACTTATTGTAGGAGGTAGAACTGCTAAGACTACTTGAAAAGATACAAGAATTGAGAGAGTAGTAGGAGCCTAGGAAACTTCTGGATTGAGAGTGCCAGTCAACTTCTCCTCACCCTCCACATGCTTAGTTAACTCTGGGCTGAATTCCTGCACCCCACTAATCCCCTCCACCCCCGTGCACACACAACCGTCCACTCAGGTATTTCTCTGCCTTTCTGCCCCAGTATAAATTTTCTGAACTGAGAAGAGA
This sequence comes from Physeter macrocephalus, assembly GCF_002837175.3. Lineage (NCBI taxonomy): Eukaryota > Metazoa > Chordata > Mammalia > Artiodactyla > Physeteridae > Physeter > Physeter macrocephalus. The sequence goes on along the minus strand of NC_041214.2, from coordinate 68,782,888 downwards.
TTTTAGTTTGTTGGATGACAAGCAATAGTAGTTGTTCTAGGGACTGGGCAATTTGCTCTTATGAAATGGAATGAAGTCTGAGATCTTTGAGAAAATGCATACTTTTATATTGCTGTAATTCATTTTTCATTTCAGTATTATAAAGCAGAGAATTTTTCTTTTTTTTAAAAAAAACACTTTTCTTGAACATCTCTTTTACTCTAGTTATGTGCTAAAGGTACAGACATGACACTGAAGTCAAGCTACAAGCCATCATGGAGACTATGATCAAGTAACCAGGCAGTTTCTGGAAGAGTAAGATGCAAAATAGGGTTGAAAATCATGGGGATGCTGGAAATATTCTATATATAAACATTGCTAATGATTACACAGCTATAATCATGAAACGTTTAGCAATCTTTAAAATTCAGATTAGTGTCCTTTATGCTCTTCCTTATATGCATGATTTTTTTTAAAAAGTGAAAAAGATTGGGTCAGAAAAAAAATGCTCCACATAAACACACACAAACAGTTAATATGTAAATGTGAAAGAGATTACAAGTCCACATCTTTACAACTTTCATTCTATAAATATAAGAATTTATATAATACTGTATAAGAATATACAATAGCATGAGGAACATTAAACAATATTTGGGTATAGATGAAAGTAAATTGAATTACTTGAATGTTTTCCTACCTGAGATGTGTGGTATAAAAGTAGACAAATTCAGAAAATATGTCTACTGAAAAAGGCTAAAGAAATGATAATCAGTCTGAAAAGCAAGAAATCTAATATTTTTAAGGATATGAGATGTACAGCAAACAGAATGATGAGCTATTCAAAGCCAGAAACAAAATTATTTCAAATAATGAATACCAAGTAAATTCTTACCTTCCAGTGTTGTGAAAACATACTAGTGTTGCCCTGGAAGTTTGGCAACATGTTTTATAATTTTCTTGCCTGAAAGTAATGTATATATAGGTTATGTATCTGCCTAAGATCAGCAATTACAACAGTATATGGAGAAAAGAGAGTGGATCATTTAATAAGTGTATCAGTGTTTCAGAAAGAATGTAAGGAAAGAAATTCATTAATCTTTACAACTTTTTTTTCATTTTCTATTTCCATAAATGCAGGGTATTCAGGGTGCTTAAGTGTTGGAAGCACAAATACCTTTGCAATATGTTATGTGAGAATCAATCCCCAAAAAATACTTGATATAATTTCTTTCATCTGTGTTGTTACTTTTTAAAAATAGGTTTTCAGAGGTTTTTCCAAGTTGATTCAGCAGATTGATCCTTTCCGAGCCTTTAAGTGGTAAAGAAATGGAGAGCAGTACATAGTTAAGGAATAATTTCATCAGTCACATTTTTTGTTTTTTTTCTTCTGTCATAAGCCTTAGACTACCAGAAGTGAACATTTTTGGCCTTAAATGCCTGAGTTCAAAACCAGTCTGGCAATCTTTCAAAAATAATTACCTCCTAACACTCATCTCAGGTGTGAAGAGGGCATCATGTCATCACAAGGTTGTTCAGGTAACTGAGTCAATGCATCACAAATCCAAGGATGGGCTTCTATCTCCACCAAATGTGGCACTTTCCCTGTTACCCTGTCAGCTGCACAGGTGCCATTAGAAAGACTCAGCTGCTAATTATTTTTAAAGCAGCAAATGTGTATAAAGATGGGAAGCTGAGGGAAAAAAACAGTTTGTCAATAGAAATGATAAATGCATGTTTATTATATCAGAAATACTGTACACTGAGCTCTGTGAGTGGGAAAGGTTAAGGTGGGAATATAGTTTTATCATAGTTAGGGTTGGTTTACTTTGTAATTGCAACCATAGAGTCAAACATTAATTACCCTAAAACCAATTCCCATAATACTGTAACACTACAGACCTGTGTGCACTCTTACAGATATATGTGTGCAAACTCGTTTATAGTCTATGTGTGTGAGTGCCTGGGGGGTGAATCATATGTAAACAGAAAGAACATGGGAAGGAGGAATTCATAAAAACCCTGTCTTTAAGTGGGCCTGACCTTATACAGGTGTAACAGTGACAAAACAAAAGTCATTGCCGAGCCACAATATTCTTCACCCAGCCATTGAATATCAGAAGTAGCATTTCAGTTCTCTGTGACAGACCCTATGCTCTCTCATACTCCATAAGACAAAAGTCTGAGGTTGCCAACCTTCATTCAACTGTATCTGTCTCAGAACTCATCCCCACCATGAACTCTTCTTTCCTCAGCTGCAAAATAAGGGGTTGGGTCAGTGGATGATTTAAATACATCTTTATTCTAACAACTATAGAATTTTCAGTCTCTCCACATATTAGCTACAATATGGATGATACTAGGTTTTGGGTTTTTTGTTTTTTTTTTCAAAATTATCTAAAAACACTGGAATATATTATTATTGTTAACAAGTAGAAGTCATGTTATGTTATATAATGCAATTTTATAAGATTTTATCTGAATTCTTGTGATCTGTCATCCTAAAATCATAGCTACAAACAGAAATGAGAATCATGGACTCAAAGGCCTGTAGAGCCAACAAATAACAAAATTGTGTAAATCAGGACCTCTGTAGGACTATGAAAACCAGTAGGGCTGGTGGCAACTCAAGTCCAAAGAAAGCACTGTGGAATTCAAATTCAGTTTCAAAGCATCAATGACAAAAATAACAACATATTGGCAGTCAACCAAAACACCTCTATGGATCAGATTTGGTGTTAAGTTGAAAAACATGAGGTGACATTTTTCTAATGAATGTGTTTTTTTGCAGTTTTCCTATAGTAAATGAACACTCAAAGCAAAAGAAGAAAGGTCCTGAGAACCTGGTCATTTACACTGCTCTGCAACAGCCAAGTCTGAGAGACAGTTATTTCATCACGTGAGTTGTCAGACATTGTTTCTGACAATGCGCTTGCGATTTCTTCATCTGAGTTGATGATATTTACCAACAGGAATTTTATACAAGCTGTACAATTTTGTACTAGATTATCATGGAAAAAATACCCAGATCATCATAGGAAAAATACAGCAGTGATAAAAACACCCAGAGAAGGTACAGAAGAACAAAAGGAGAATACGCTGACATTATTTTATTTCCTAATATTTATCAAGCCTGTTTGAGAAGACACTTGAATCAAAATGAGTGCTACCTGAGACAGGCACATTTGCTCTAAAATGGCTGGATACAGTAAGTCCTGATTGTGTTAGTTGGGTACCTGGGCTAACTTTGTTGGACTTAAAAATTGGACTTACAAACGCGGTCTCGGAACAGAACTCATTCATATGTAGGGACTTAATGTAATTTTCTCCAGGAGTCTTCCAATGAACGATTCCCAGAGAATCACTTCATAATTTAACCTGCCTTTAGGTTTTGTGGAATTTTTTTGTTTTATTTTTTATTTTCTGAGAAATGTGAAACACAGGACAATTATTGGAATAATTGCCATACTGACTTCTTTCCAGGATAAATCTAGTTCAATCCATCCACCCCCTTCAAGACAAGAATTTCAGGAACCTTCTTTATATAGAACAGAAAAGAAGGCTGTTTGAGTAGAGATGGCCTCTCCCCCAGGGAATACCTCCCTTCCCCACTCATGGGCAACATGTATAATGGTTATGAGAATTCACTCTGAAATTAGAATGCTTGAGTTTGGATCCCAGCTCTGATGCTGCACAACTGTGTGAACTAATTTATGTAATCTCTCTGTGCATCTGTGACTTCAAATCTTTAAAAACAAAATAAAAAATGGTGGTCACTAGAGATATTAAGGTTTAGTCCATTTGATACAGGTGAGCTAAGACAGATAGGATTTCAGTTACCTTCCATTGCTCTCAATAGTGCAGAAATTCAAGTGTCTGAGTCCTAACACAAGCTACAAAACTATAACAATCTAATTTGAGTGCCCGAAGCTGATCTATTGTACAGTCTCTCCTTTTTCGAACAATCTCAAACCGAGTGGAAATACAGACTACTCTGATCTATGTTCTTCTTCCTTTCCAATTATCTGTCCTCTCCACTATGAACATCACCGTCATTGACCCCACTGTTTTTCATCAACCAACACCAATTAAGCTATTATGTACCAATCACTCCTGAATTCAAAATGAAGGCTGGAACACCATCTTCCAGGGGTAATGAGAAAGTGAGCAATCAAAGCAACATTACATGTTTCATACATAGTTCTTTCATGTGCTGCATTGCTCAGAGGGAGGAAAATGGTGCTGAGCGTTCAATCTCATAAAGTTTCTGCTTCTAAGAACATTAGTGAGGGATATAAACATTCACTGCACTTTAGAAATACAATCCAACCACGTATTACTTGCACAACAGCTTACATCGAATCTATAACCATGTATTGCACAATAACCTAACAAAAGTGAAACTCCTTTTTAAAAAAAATTTAGTTGAGTAATTTACCAGATGCCCCAAATTAGAAAATGTGTCTGTTACCCAGTAGAAAGTTATTGTACCTGCCTTGAGGCCCATCTACTTGAAGGCTGGTGCTCAGCGGATAAAACAAATGCAAACTTTACTGAAGTTTTTCCAAAATATAAAAACGTGATTTTATTCATATTCTCAAAAATACTTTTTAATTTCTCTTTTCTTGTCTCATATACCTTAGTTCACCTCTCCTGATTTCCCCAAATCTTCCCAAACCTAACCAATCCAGAACTCCCAATGCCCTTTTCTCACCTCCCTTTTTGCCTTTTTCATCTGTTTTAGTTCCTTTTACCATAACTCCCCACCATTTCCAATATAAATCAAGCAAGATTATGAGGCTCTCTAAGTACTCCAGTTCATCCGTTAAGCTGATCTTCATTAAAAGGCTCAGGAGCCCATAAGGCCAGAAATATTCTTCCATAGCTGGTGAAGGGTAGCAGAATATGCCAACTCAAATTATATCACTTTGGCCTAAGGATTATTTTGAGTTGAATGCAATTGAGAAGAAGCTGATACAAAAAAACCTCTTTGTGTGATTAAATCAGGACATAAATTTGTAAAGGTATCCACCCTCTCCTCTCTCCAGAAAAAGACAGAAGTTAATTACCAGAAACACTCTAGATCTTCATCAGCCCAAAGATGCACCAGAGGGATCTACATAACTAAATTTACTAACTGGCCCTTATCTTGCATTATTTACCCCATTATATTTACTATCCCACAATTTGTTGCTTTTAGAAACTCAAAGTCCTTTTCCTTTGTCACTTGAATACAAATTTATTGTTCTTTTGTTAAGATGCTACATAAGCCCAAGTTCTAACCACCCTTTTGAGTTATTCATCACCCAGCTCTCCCTTGTGTATGCACCGTGCCTGTGTTAACAAGTTTCTGTTTGTTCTTCTCTTGTTAATCTCTTTTGTCAGTCTGATTTGCAAGGCCCCAAGGAAACCCAAGAGGGTAGAGGAAAAAAGTGTTTCCTCCTCTACACTGGCTTTCAATACTCAGATGATTTGTCCAGTCACAATATTTATAAGGCTCTTATAAGTAAACATCAGGGTTTTTGATAACAGGTAAAACTAGATATGTATTACACACTGAAACTTTTTTTTTTAGAAAACTATTTTTTTCTTGTTAGACAGCTCTAAAGTGCCTTTAAAAAGAACTGATATTATAATCTCATTTTACATATGTTCCCTCTTCCTTATTTCAGTATTCTACTTAGAATTTTTAAATTACAGTGCCAATGAGTTAGAGCTTCTATGGGGGTGTGGAGAGCTAATGGGCTTATGTTTAACAGAAATTCTAGAACTGAGATAATTACTGAATCGGCTTTCTTAAATTCATTATCCTACTCAGTAGAAGTTAATGTATTCTCACAATATTAATTGAAGCAAAACAGATTTTTTTTTTAATTTGAAGGCATATATTTCAGCTGACAACATAGTAATGAGGAGTTTTAAATGCAAAAGTGACTATAATACTAAGTTTTCTTCTAGGATTATTATTGAATTAAATAATTTATGGCCAATGAATAATGGTGTTAATTATGTCCACTTTCAGAAATACGTCAATAATTATTTATTATCTTCTGCTTCTGAGTAATTAATTACAGCAGATGCATCTTAGTTTACATTGCCTTGTCTCATAAAAAGGAGTTAGTATTATCTATTGAACATTTTAGAAACCATTATGTTTTGGACAGTTTTGGTGGCTGCCTAGACTATTTTCTTTTCTTTTTTTTTTTTTTCCCTGCATTTTGGCTGCTAGTTTTCTAACTAAAACTTAACTGCCATTCATTATTCAGCTAGATTCCAATTGTAACTAAATTTATGCAGGTTTTTATTACTTAATGTATCCTGAAAAAAACCACTGAGCACTCTGTAAAGGCCAACTTAACACTGATTTACCCTCAATTTTTTATTTTTAAATCTTATATATTTCAAAGATGATATTATACGATCATTTAAAGCACCAATTTAAGCAACTCAGCCTCATATTCTTATTTGTTTTCACACATTATCATACACGTACATTCATGTATCGAGTCACAAGCACAGTTTTCACACTTTTTTCACAGTCATCTAATCTAATGCATTCTCTCCTGCATAACTAAAACCTTCAATTATTTAAAAATCATGTAATAAGAACTGCTTGAATGGAGAAGAGACTTAGGAGCTAGTTTTCATGCTAGCCATAACTTTGTACTTTTGCTGAGTTTAATAGCTATGTGTATACAGCTATGAAACCTACATATCATTGAGAAAACCCAGCATTTTATTTATTACACCTAACTTTTCCAAAAGTAAAGGAGGTCTTCCTCCCTTTTAACACCAGTAATCTTGTCACTAGCACAATACTTCTTATATTTCTCATTTATTGTCATGATAAAGTCCAAAGCTATTTAAGCAAAGACACTGTTTCCAGTAACAAACTGCTGATTCAATTACTACCAAATGCTCTCTTCAGATGCAAATTATGTTTCAAAATTAGTTAATTTTGCTATACCTAATTGTAAGAACTCGTAATTTGGAAAAAAAAAAAGCCCACATATATACACTTTAAAAATTCATCTGAGCCACTGTCTATTTTATTTCTCATCACAATACTCTTATTTTACACATTAATTCATTACTAAAGCATTAAACAATTTACTTGCTGTCTTAGAAAGTCACTGGAAGAATAAATTTGTACAATTTCTCTGCATTTGTTACAGTATTTATTTAAAATATATTCTTGATTAGGAATTATTTTTCTAAGGGTATAAACATCTTCATGTTTCTGACTATGTATTACCTTTCCTCTAGTCTTCTAAAATGGCTACATTTATTTGCAATATCAATAACAATAATTTATCATACACATTTTAAAACAACTTTACCAATATTTAGTGTTGAGGTTCTTTTCCCCTTAGTTTTGGTTTGTATTATGTTGAGCTATTTTGGTAGTTTTAAAAAGCTATTTCAAGGCTGGATAAAATTGTATGAGTTAATGCCTTGTGAAGGTGTTTTGTTTAGTTTTTAGTTTGTTTTGGTATTTCTCATTATGCTATTTTTTTTCATGTATTTTCTATATAAATTGTGGCTGAGATATCTTACTCTGTTAGCAATGTTAGATGCTATTTCAATTTATCTTATTAAAACTATATGTGCATGTAAACATGGGTACATAGACCTACATTTACACAGGTATTTAGAGCAGAAAGCCAAAGAAAGTCAAGAAAGAAAAGTTTATTTAATAGTTATAATCCCACAAGAAAACTTTTCTACTTAAAAGTGCTTCCTTTTGATCACTTGTAATGTTCATTATTTATTCTAAGTTTACTCAGAAAAGGAGAACTCATCAATATTCAATCTCTAACAGTTTTCCCATACCTTTTCTCCTTAGCCAAGGAAACTAAGCATTTTCCTGCATAACTTCACTATATATTTTTATCTTGTAACTCTGTACATCAGAGTTACAAGAGAAACCTTAACCGTTTTGAACTTGGATCTACACTAAAATCAAGACCACTTTTGATATATCTATACCTATCAACTCATAGTTACCAGAGTTAAAGGAATATTATGCTAGCACATTACAATGTCACTTTTTGAATGATGTATTTTTGACTAAAACCTGCACTGAAATGTCAGCCTTTTTTCTGACTTGTCACAATAAAGGGAAGACTTTTGGCTTTAAGTTTTGGGGAAAAGCGTTTGCTTTTGAGAATATTCATTTTATTTAAAAAAGATGTATAAGTTTGCTGTTCAGAAAACATAAAACAATATTTTAAGGTATGTTAAGTATAGATAAGTAATTAATAAGTAGACCATGTGTCTGTTAAATATAGATAGAAAAAGATGGAGAGATCAAGAGATACCAACTATTTGAGAGGCATTAAATACACATAAGGCATCTGCGCACAAAATACTCATATACTGCAAATACATGAGCATTTAATATTTATTAAATCCTTAATTCTGCTAGCTGTTGCTAACAAGGATTTGGGGTCCAAGTGTCCTCTGACCAAGAAACAAAATCTCTGGCTATTTAGCAGGCTAATTGGAAAACTACAACTATTATGAAGGCATACCTGTTGCCCCTGTGTCTTTACCATACCATAGAATAAATATATAGTACATCCCCCTCTGTGGGCCCCTTGCTCGAAACCACAACTCTGGACCTCCTAACCACACAATCATTGGGGAAAGCTGATGTGACAAAGAGACAAGACACATGAACATTGTGTACCTCAGAATTCAGGTATTGTGGTCTTTCCAACCCACCTGCACTTTGTCGTAAGAATGTTAACCTATCCCTTATATCTCCCCCTTGTTTCTCCTTATGTGTTTTAAATTGATTTTTTTAAAAAACCATGTGATCAAGCAATTTAATTTGGTTCATGTGGCTCTCTGTTTTATAACCTCTGGGATAGCTTGCCTCGTGGTGTAATTGGAGGCTACCTTTGCAATAAGGTAATTTTCTAAATGACAAGTTTCATTTCAGTTAGTGATCATACCCTCAAAATTAGCATACACCACATGTTTTGGGTTTTTAACTAAAAATAAATCATTTAATTACTAGGTATACCAGGAATTAAGTTGTGACTCAGAATGTCCCACTGCTTGAAAAAATCAGATGCAGAATTTTCAAGAATGGCTGAAGTTTATAAAGAATTTGACAAAAGAAAAATGAAGACTTCAGGATTTTCAAGAATTAACTTGGGTCTTTTCTTCTGTTTTTGAGATAAGCATTCATTTAAGCCTTATGTAGTGAAGAAACCTACTCATCAATGGGAATATTCACAACATCATCTGGGGATCTCTACCTTCGTATTTTAATGTTTAATAAGGATAATGTCAACCGATGAGTTATTTAAAAATAGCTAATTTCTTGGAAAGGATAATTAATATCTAAGAGATTACCCCCATCCTAAAGATAACAAGCAAAACTACCACACTGCTTGGTTGAATTGTTCTTTAGCAAACAGCTGTCCAAATACTAAAGGTTTATTTTTTCCTCCTTTATCATATGACATACAGGTAAAAACCTTCCTCATCATAAAGACCAATTTAAATAAATGCCCAACATCCATTTACCCATTGAATGTTTTGCTTATTTTGAGCAATGTAAATTCCAACACCAAAAAAATTATATGAACTACACACACACACTCACAGACACACGATCTCTTTGGTGTCATCCTTTGCGTGAAGAAGGGGAGAAAACACTATAAGGTTTTGTAAAGGGTGTTCTAAGAGTTGCTCATACATCAACTTAAAGTACAAGTTGATGTGATTTATTTATTTATTTTTGGCCAAATAGCGTGGCTTGCTGGATCTCAGTTCCCCACTAGGGATTGAACCTGGGCCCTCAGCAGTGAAAGCGCCAAGTCCTAATCACTGGACTGGCAGGGAACTTCCTGAATGTGATTTAAATACAAAGAAAATGTCTTGAATTCAGACAGTCGGAAGACTTTTACCAGTATCAGGATTCAGACAGACTTTAGGCAGAGGCTTGAGCATTTAGAAGAAGCTTGCTATCATAAACCACTGTTTACAGAATTCATCTATTCTTTTAGAAACTGGCCATGTTCACACATCATTTGACTCTGATCTTTCCCATGCTTGGAATTTTCAGATCAAGCTCTGGTTTCTTGCCCACAATCTTCCACAGCCCCACACAGTTTATCTCCTAGTGGCTCTGAAAGCTTGCTCTCTTACTGTTGAGCAAGTTATTGACCAATTAGTCAGTGATATTCCATAGTTGTTTTAAAAATAAATCATTAACAAAGAAAATTATTCCCTTTTGTTCCTGATTTTTGGACATATTAACTTATGGCTACTTTTCAGACAGACAGCCGCATTCTACCCTGCACCCGCCTTTATTGTCATCAAATGAAACTGCTTCCTTTTAATCATTTTCTGATCATGAGCATGTCTTCCTCTGACTTGCTTATTCAGCTTCTCCCCTATACATTTTTATCACATGTTGGAGATCTCTCAATTCCTTAAGCTCATGTTACATTTCACTTCAATTTTTTTTCCTTAAAACATCTCATCAATACCCAGTCCTTTAATTTGAGCATAGGTGAAGTTGACTCAAAATTTTACCCCCAGTCCACACTCTCCTCTGAATTCCAGACTGCTATATCCAACATACTACTTCCCCTCTCTTCCTGAATATTTGCAAGCCTCCCACTACACGTCCACACCAAACAAACGAAGAGAGTAACTCAAAGCTGCTCCTCTTCCTGTAGTCCCTTCTTTGTGCAATGCCCTTCCAATTCACCTACGTAGGCATGCCAGAAACAAAGGAATTATAGGCTACCTCCTATGCCCAATGCAATAGAGAATGCTCTCTCTTCCTGATATGTATCTGTTGATTCCATCCACTTGTTTCCTTCTCTATAGCTGGGGACCAGCATCACTTCCCTGACCTATTGACATGATCTTCCTCTGCCCTCACTGAACCTGTTCTTCTGTCCTCCTAATTTATCTTTAACACTGCATCCAAAGTAACTATTTTAAAACACAGATATGATCTTGATAACATCTCAATGGCTTCTCATTCTACCTAGGTGCCTAGAATCCTAAACTGTAAACTGTCCCACTTACCTTGCCCACCCCTCATGTTCTATCATACATGTTATCCTCACTCTTTGCAAAGGATACAGAGGGTTTCTTTAATTTACTCCACTTTTGCATGTTTGTTCCACTCATAGGGTAATAACCTATGCCACTCACTGCATCTGAAACACCTGGAAAGTTCTCCCTGACTTCACCTCCCCCATCCAAGTCTAGGTCAGAGCCACCTGCTATATATGCTCATGATACCATGTAAATATGTTCAAATTCTACATTTACTTGTGAAGTTATTTGACCACCCATCTTCTCCTCTAGACTGGGAGCTCCGTGAGGCAGCAATGTTGTGTATTTTGCCCACAGTGTTCTCCAATGCTTTAACAGAATGCCTACAAGGAACAGGCAATCCATAAACATTTGTTGAATAAACCAGTAAATGAGTGTAGGAGAAGACTGCAGTTTCCTGAATTTTCTGTTGTAGTACTTGGTTCCACAAAAAGTGGTGTCCATGCAGGGTTTCTATGTGCTTGTTTCTGGTGGCTTACAACTCAGCTGTCTGGGATCTTTAAAATCAAACAAGAGATAATTTCCAAAGATACCTAACTTAAAAAAATGTTATTATCAAAATAGTATATGTACATGGGAGCAAATGAAAAGAACAGCTGAGTTTACGATGAAAAGTAATCGATTCCACTCTCTTCTCCGTACCCCAAACCCACCTCTCAGAGGCACTTTCTTCAATTATTCCTCCTTTCAGTGTTTCTAGTAATTATCTTCATAGCACTGGTTCTAGATTTATCAAATATTTGAATAGTATAAATTGATTCCCTGATATTAAAAAGTGAAAATTTAACTTACACTACCCTTCCCCATTTCTTTTCAAAGCTTAACACTTACACAATTATGCTGAGTCCTTCAATTGGTTTTTTCTCTACTTTTAAATAATATCTGACCCTTTACATTTCTGCAGTATCTTCCACATTTTCCCTTGAAAGATGTTTTATTTTTAAAGCTTTGCAGTTTATGGTTTTACTCTTATATTTTGCATTTTCCCAAAAAGGGTAAGTTAACAAATGTATAATCTGATTACGTCCTAGTATTCCTTCTGCAAGTTTACACATTATTAAAATATGCCTAAAAATGAGAAAAAACTTGCTCCCAAAGTGTACTGGTTAAAATGAATTCAATAGTTCATGTATATGTACTTTTTTATAAGTGAAAAATGTTGAACTATGTAAATTAATAAATTTATAAGCCATCTGAAAAAATTTGGTAATTTCTTGGGACAAAGAGGGCAAAAATAAAGGGAAAAACTTTTGACTATTAAATAAAGTTAAATTATGTCTTGGTTTGCTATAGTTTTACCTTCTATATTACAAATAATCTATTTATAATAAATTCCACTTGAATTTAAATTTAACATAGATAAAGAATTTTTCACATGCAAGATGAGTCAAACATCTTCAGATGAGATTCACCGACCTAAGAATTCATTGAGTCAAATTACTCAAAGTAATGGTTGCAAATATTTTTAGAAGTGAAAATAGAAGAACGTTTATAAATCAATGAAATTTTAGATAATTTTTGCCAGAAGTAGATAGGTACATAGTTCAATTCACATTTTTTTCCTTCCTTCCTTCCTCCCTTCTTCCCTCCCTCCCTCCCCTTTTCTTTAAAGTAATAGAGTAGAAAAGAAAATCCCTAATGACTTCAAAATTTCTCTATCGATACCATCGATACAACTATAGAGCTTAGGGTTTGATAGAATTTTGCATTTATAATTAAATTTCTAAGGTTGACATTCAGAATACACAGAATAGAAGACAACTTAGATTCATGTGGAAAAAAAATATTTTCATATGTAACAAAATTATTTAAGAAAATATTTTCTATTTAGAAAATAAAATGTATATACATTTTAAAGTAAGAAATTTAATGTAAAGAAGATGGAAAACTAATTTTTGATTGACAAAGATGTGTGGGTATGTTGTAAATATCTATAAACAAAATCTGAGAAAACAAAGGAAGCTTGTCCTATTTTATGAATAAATCGACTGCACGTCTATAAAAACTGAAACAATCCATTAATTAACCTCAATTTTCCCAATTCTTTTAATTCATTTGACTAACTATTCTATCATTAGTATTTGCTTCTCAACATAAAGTCTCTATTGACAATTATTTATTAAAATAAGGCAAAAAAAGAGTAGAAGCACATTTTTGAATTTAATAAAGGCAATACAAGGTCATTAGGTAGATAACATTTTTTATATTCAAGTAAATAAACCAGATCAATCCATGTACCATGAGGCAGTCACTATGATTGTTCAAATGGCATCAATGGTCTATTCATTCTGAAACATTCTGTACATTCTCAGTTTCTTCAATTTTTTAAATCTATATAAATGGGTTCCAAGTCTTATCTAGATCCTTTATGATTTCAAAGAAAAGTGTCTGCAAATGGTCACCCCATAGCAGTTAGAATGCTATTCCAATTATAAGATTTAAACAATTTATATTAGTTTTTATACTTTTAAGGTTCCATGGCTTACTGTACAAAGTTGAGGAAAGAAGTAATAAATTAAATAATAAATAATGTTCAATTATCAAATCACTAGCAAGTAAATTAAAATTCTTGGCAAACAACTGTAAAACAGCATCTTATGTTTAGAAGTTCCTAACACACATCTTTTAGATTCCCATTACAATGCTAAAAACTAGGACTGACTGACAACTTAGGCTGTAAAGGCAAGACCAATGGAACTTAATCATGAAATCAACTGGAAACTTACTATGGTTTATTGGTAGAAAATAAGCCAAATTGCCAATTTTATGCATTCAGCTTTAGAAATACTATCTATATTATCTAGAAACCATTCCTCAATTGCATCTTTCTAAAGCAAGTAAGGTGTTTTTCTCACTTCCTTCCTCCTTACCAAATATCTTTTCCTCTATATTTATTTAGAGAATATATTTCCTAAAAAATGAGTGGAAGAAAAGGAAGGGGAAATCATATTGGACTACAGAAATATATTTTTTTCTTGCGTAAATATATAGAAAATATAAGGAAACATCATAGAAACAGCACATACTGAGTTTTGTGATGGAGAAATACATACATAAAACATATAGAATGCTTTCCTTAGGATGAGATTATAGAAACAAGTATTATAGAAGAATATAAGAAGATTCTATAGAATCTGGTCCTTAGCCTGGTTTTTAGTAGGTTCTCAGTATACAAACACATGTGAATAAACAAAGAAATGTGTAAATAATTTCTAGTATTGAGAGTAAACTATAAGAGAATGTACCCCATAATACTCATGTTTAAAATCACTAGGAAAATATTAAAATAAGGTTAATTACAGTGTAGTAACTTACCTCATAGTGTCATTGGCAGATTACATGAGACAAATGATTTAGTACAAGACCTGATAGCTTAAGCATATAGAAGGTACATAATGAAGGTTCTTATCATTGTTAGTTATTTCTTCAACAAAATATGTGTAAAGAAATTATTAAGGCATTAGGATTAATAAATTTTAATGTATGAAAAATAAATTAGAAAGAAAATATTACCATTTAATTATGCATAAGAAATTATCATGAAGTCCACAGAGTTTTTAAATAACATTAACAATTTATAGCAAAGCTTCATATTTGCAAAAATGTTATGTAAAACTTAAAATCACCTCAGTAACTTAAAATTTTGGCATATTTACTAATGATCAGGAGCATTAGACTATTGTTATGTGTCCTGCTAAATATGAGCTCAATAAAGTATACATGGCCCCTCTTTTTTAAATTTAAATTATGTATCTCCTTGAACAAAATCACTTAATTATTTTTTACATTAAATGGTAAATGAGTCATGTACCAATAACTTATAGAAATAAAATTATAAATCAAAGCACAGGAAAGGATCACACAAAAAGGAAATCTCTAAGTTACCTTTATTTTTAAAAAGCTGCTTAAAGTTGCACTGTAAATCTTGAAGAATACTACTTTATATTGCTAATGCAGACATGTTGTACAAAGTTAAAATGAATCAAAATGTGTATAGCTATATATGTGTGAGTTACAGTAAAATTAAACCTCACGTGATAAAGTTGGATTTAGGTGATTGTGTAGATTGTAATTTCAAGTTGTAACTTTTTTGAAAATCCATTTTCTCTTTCAAGTCATCTGATTTGCCTAGTGAAACTATAAAAGACACAATAAAATTAAAATATTTTCCAGGAAACACATTTTGTTCAAATACAAATCTACGTGATTAATCACTATTCTCAGTAAATATGATATTCCCAGAAATGTGTCTCGTCAAAGTAATTTATCCTACAGCAAGGATAGTAGTGAAGTGCTAATGGTCCTTGATATATGAGGCCATCTTCTCCTTGGTTCGGATGTAGCTTGGAATGAAATTCCATTTAGAAGTGTAACAGATTTTCTCAGCATTTTACAGAAGCAGGAATAAAGGATTTTGCATTACACATTTCTCTAACTCATCCTATCTATTGCTCTTATTTTTATATTGAAAGTCTCATGTTGCTGGGTAAGAACTTAAATCTAGTTCTGTCTTAAATGTCCAGCCACCAACAGATTAGATGCACTGCCAGTCAACATGCGCACTCGCTGACTGTCTACATTACTTGCCCTGGCTGTGCTCTTGTTTACAGGAAGACTTAAACTCACATGTCTTTTGCAAATGATCCTCCTTGGTAAGTTGTAACCATTACATGTTTGGAAGTACATGTGAGGTGACAGTTATTTAGTGATTAAGGAGCATTTTTCATTAGCAAATTATTAGATTATGTAAGCAGGGTCATAGATAGGAAGCACCTTTAAAGAAACTCTAATTTTATTCACTGAAGAGCTGGGAGGTCCAGCCTCTGTCCAGAATCCCACAAGTCTCTGACAGAGCTGGTGAGGACCAGAACCCAGCATTCTTGCTCCAAAGCCACCGTTTGCTGTTTCCACTATACTGCGTTCAGGGATTGCCAGAAAATGACTCACAGATAACTATGTGAGAAACTGTGCCTTTACAAAATTCTGACTGGGTCCCAGAAACCAGATCAAGATATTTTAATTTTCACTGTCTACTCAAAATGATTTGAGAATGTATAATTAAATTTATGACAACACAGAAATGTTACCAACGAGGGTGAGGAAGACTGTACTTAGTAAAAGAGTAGGCTCTTTCCTTGTTACTGCTATTCACAGGCCCTGAAAGAATGCTGGGCTAATGTTTGACACTTTATAAATATTTGTTGCATAAACAAATAAATGAATTTTTAAAATTAATGAACTCATAGAAAAGCCTCCAATTCAGGTTCAGTTCTAATATAGGATGAGCTTGGGAATTCTGCATAATTAAATTTTTATGGCAGACAATTATTATGAATTATGTCAATGATGTCTGATAAATTCTTTTATTTTTATTTTTTAATAAATTTATTTTTGAGAACTACAAATACACAGTACAGTATGGCTGGAACAAATAACATAGATGTGTCTATATAATTATGGACTATATTACCATATAGTGGAGGCTAGAGATAAGCAGGACTCAAATGAAAAGGACCTTGTTTACTAACTTGAGAAGTTTGAGTCATTTTAGTAAGCAGTGGGGAGCCATTCAAAGACTGCAAACAGATCATTTACAATGATCACTCCAGAGGAGTTTCTCAAAAAGGATTGAAGGAGACCCAGACAAGAGGCACAAAGAAATGTAGGTCTGCTTGACTCAAAGAATTGCTCCATAGCAATCAGTTCATTGTTATGATGTAAGCACGATTTGCTTTCTTAAAAAGTAATCATCTGTCACATTAATTTTATCAATTTGCTTTTTATTGGCTTTGTAGTTTTGCTTGTATTTAATATGTAAATTA
The DNA here is from genome assembly GCF_002837175.3 of Physeter macrocephalus. Lineage (NCBI taxonomy): Eukaryota > Metazoa > Chordata > Mammalia > Artiodactyla > Physeteridae > Physeter > Physeter macrocephalus. The sequence continues at coordinate 68,765,996 of NC_041214.2, read as the reverse complement.
CACTTGGTTTTATATTTTCCCTACTGGTTCCCATTCAGTGCCTCATATCTCACACACACACACACACACACACACACACACACACACACACACACACACCTATAAGTTAAAGATCAATTGTACCGGCCGCCCACAGCAGGCGCTGTCCAGGCCCGGCGCCTTTCTCCGAGATGCGCAGGCAGCGGGGTCGCTTCCTGCCTCCATCCCCAGCCCTGACCAGTTGACAGTTTGCCGCTGCGCGCCCCCGGCTCCCGGGGCCCTGGGTTTCTGGCCCCTGTCTGTTCCCAAGAGCAGATATCTTCGTCTCGCGCAGCCATCCTGAACGTGCTTCCTCTCAGGAGCTGTTTAAAGACTGAGGAATGAACGGCTCTTCTGTCCGCCTGGCCCTCTCGCCGTCTATACTTTGCCCACAGCTTTCGGATCTCCAAGAAGGGGATGCACCTGGAGCTGCTTTTGCTCAGACCTGTGCTGAGGGGCGCTGGTGGAGAGCTGCTAGGAGTGATCCGACCTTGTCAAGTGGTGGGTGAGGACGTTTTACCCACTGCTCACCAGTGGAGCCACACAGCACATCCTGAGAGGGAGCTGCACCTGGACTGGACTTTCTGACCCTGTCTGAGCTGAGGAAGAAACGGAGATGGGGGGAGACAGAGGAAACCAAAAGGAAAGATGGGTGGTTCTCATTCCCATGGTGGGTGCCAACTGGAGGTCATGCCCTTCACTGCTGCTAAGTCATAAACATGGATGAGACCCAGTCTCTACTCTCCCTACGACTGGAAATTGATACGTAATCAAAGAATCGTACTACAGTTATTACGAATCCGACGATAGTTTAGAATTCTTATGGTTTCTTATTTCACTGAGAAGGGCATACCAAGATACAGTTTTCCTGTTAACAATTATTATACGTCAACTCCTGATATGATGCACTAGAAAAACACATGGCTTCTATGAAATCTCTGCCAAAGGTGCATGACCTGAACCGAGTCATTAGGAAACAGCTGACCAACCAAAATCGAGGGACTTTCTATAGTGTACTGAAATGTAGTCTTCAAAACTGTGAAGCCTGTGAAAGACAAAGACTGAGAGCTGTTCCAGATTAAAGGAGACTCAAGAAATACGACAGCAAGTGCAGCACAGGAGCCAGGCTTTTCTTTTGCTAAAAGGACGTTATTGATGCCGAAATCTCAGTTTCTGTGTGCACCGGTGCTGGATCAAATCTCCGAGAGAGTTTTGTGTGAAATAGAAAAGGAGAGCTTTATTACTTTGTCAGGCAAAGGGGGACACAGTGGGCTCCTGCCTTGAAAAACTATGTGTCCCCCTCCTTGGAGAAGATAGTGAGAAGTTTTATAGTAAAGGTTCAAAGAGGGCGTGGTCAGCTCGTGGACACTCTTCTGATTGGCTGGTGGTGAGGTAATCGGGAGTCGGCATCATCAACCTTCAGTTCCAACTGGTCTGGGGTCTACATGCTTGTGGGCAGCAGACAGTTAACTTCTCCCACCTGGAGGGGGTTTCAGTATCTGCAAAATAGCTCAAAGATATTGTTGTGTCTATCTGTTGATGGGGAAACAGGACCCTGCCCCAAGGCTGCTCTTGACTGTTTCTCCCTGGTCTCACATCCCTTCCCTCCCCTAATTAACAACTGCTTGAATCTGCCCATTGGAACGCAGGGAAGGTCACGGGGGCTGGAGGAAGTCTGTTTCCTGTAACCAAAGAAATGGTGGGTGGGGGCTTCCCTGGTGGCGCAGTGGTTAAGAATCCGCCTGCCA
>NC_041214.2:68698945-68764015 GCF_002837175.3 Physeter macrocephalus | reverse complement strand
GACCCAACACAGCCCAAAAAAAAAAAAAAAAAAAAAAAAAAACTACTATTTAAAGAAAAGCAAAGAAAAGAAATGGGGGACACAGAAAGGCTTTGTGCCCAGGAGCCCCACAAGGCCCTGCTCAGTATCATTATTAAGCTAAATTGGCCAAATCTGAATAAGGCCTATAGATTATACTGAGCCCGCGTGCTGCAACTATGAAGCCCGCGTGCCTAGAGCCCGTGCTCTGCAACGAGAAGCCACCGCAATGAGAGGTCTTTGTTCTGTGGTTATGTAAGAGACTGTCCTTGCTTCTGGGAAATACACACTAACTATCTGCACTTAAGGACATCATGTCTGCAGCTTACTCTCATATGATTCAGGGAAAAAAGCAAGAGACAGAGAAAGTCAGGGCAGGTTTGGCAAAATGTTAACATTTGAAGAATCAGGACAAAAGATGTATAGAAATTCTTTGTGCTCTTATTGCAACTTACAGTTTTTTTAAAAAAGGTAACAGAATAAAACTATTCGATTAAAAAAAAAAGATCAATTGTACCTGAAAACTTTACATATATTAAGAAGATGGAATATACTTTCCATCAACATAACTAAACTCAATCTAGCACCATGATTATAAAAGTGTCCAGGAATCGAAGGATATAAGTTAGGAAGGTTTGAATAAGAAAGAGAAGTCAGTCCATGAGAAGTTTATCTCCTGTCACCAAAATAAACTAGATTTTCAAATGATGCTCCTTAAATACTCAGGATTTTCTACTGGACTTTTAGGCTTAGAATGCCAGGAGCTGCACCAAGAAATTACTATACGCTAGTAAAGTGCAACACATGATAACGTATTCCTACTTTAAATAGAACCAGTTGAATCTCAGAATGAGATATGTATGATATATGTGGATTTATACATATGTGTGTGTACATACACATACATATTTTTAAACATAAATCTTCTGTGTAAACTGATCTCTAATAAAGGGACGAGTTATGACTTCAACAAATAACTCTAACATTTTAAGGCAAGATTAAAAAAAAAAAAAAGAAACCACCCAGGCACTAATAAAAAATGTCTCTGACTAGGACAGGATTGGTTGGTCTACTATTTAAAGCAAAATGTTTCATCTTTTCCATAGTATATATAGAAAAATTTAATATTAGCACACCAGAGTAAACACATGTGACTGCTTCTGGCCAGAAGTGACAAATGAGGATTTCTGGCATCTTACGTTCCAAGTGACCCCTGAGTGCTGGGACATCGATAACTCTTATATTTATGTACCCATTTTGACCTACTGATGTGTCTTGGTATTTCAGTTGGGAAGCTCTGCCTTAAGGGACACTCAAGAGCTGATAAAGGAGGCCATGCCAGGAATCTGCTGACTTTAGGAAAAGGATCAGTTTGCTGCATACAAGCTGCTTGGCTTATCTAACTCTAAGTTAATAAAATTGCACATGCCTCTAGCAGATGAGTCACTCACGAGACGGCAATAATTTTCCATTCAAATGCCAACTGCTTGATTGATAATGGCTGCTTGGAGAATTTTGTTGAGAAACATTCTCAGGATTTGTCTAGGTCCAGTCAGATATAATGCTGTATTGGTTAATGACATCAACCACGGGTGCAGTAGGAGAGAGTAGCATTATTAGCTGACCCAGACCATAGGTGGATTGTACAACATATTCTCTGCAACCCTTTCTTTGAAACTATTTTATGAATTGAACCATTGAATCTTTATATCCTAGATTTGTTGTATGGTTTTGTTTACAAATAATTTAGGTGACAAAACTACCATAATCTTCTGCTGTAAATCTCTGTCTGATTCCATGCTTTTCATGTAGTTGCCGATTTTTATTGATTTATCTCTTTCTATTGATCAGGTAATCTCCAGCTGATTTTATTCCCATTTATCTCTGACGTTAAAGTAGAATTTAATAAGCAACCTCACAACAGGACACAGATGAACATAGCCTTGGTCCTAGAGGAAGGTGGATGTGTACACTTTTCCTGTGAGCTCTGCACAGGAGTTTCTGCAGCACAAAAGAGATTCCTAGACCAGTTTTGATGAACCCTTGGTTCTATGCTCATTGACTCAGAAAGACTGATAATAATACCTTGAAAATTATTCATCTCTGTGACTTAGGAGAAGCAGATCAAATTATCAATGATGAAATAAAGTCTGAGAATTTGTAGGAATAATGCAGACTAATCAGATTTTTTCTCTTTCCAAATCCACATATATAATCTTCTTTCAAGTATTTATTTAATGCTCAGCCCAGTCCCCTTTCATGTAAAGAAAGGGAATAATATTTCATTTGTTTGAAAATATGAAAAATCAGCCCTCTTATCTTTCAAATAAAAATAACTTTGCTTCTAACATGGTTGGTATCTGGAACATATCAATTGACAGCCCAGAATACCTTCTCTTCAGAGATTTATCACTTTTTATGCTGAATTAGCTGCTAGGGCATTACTATATAGAGCCAGATGAAAAAATTAAAAAGATGGATACACCAATAGGAAAATGGGCAAAGAAATGAACAGTCCTTTCATAGAACAAGAAATACAGATGGCTAATAAATTTAAACAGTCCACCTTGCTAGTAATCAAAGAAATGCATATTAAAGTGAAATATCTTTGGAAATGTTTAAAATAAAATGATATTGGGATTCAGGGAAGCAGGTACTCTCCCACAGGGGTATAATCTCTCCTAGAGGGTAATTTGACAAAATGTATCAATACTTTTATGGGTCATATACTTCCACCCAGCAGTTCCTTTACTGAAAATGTACCCTAAGAAAACTTTCCCCAAAGGCCTTGCTTATAATTTTCTTAGCTGTCTCTTTAAAAGTGACTTAGCCTTAAAGCAGGTTATAGAGTTTGAAAACATCACACTGTGAACTACTCAGCACTTTCCTCATGTGAGCACTTGAGCTGAGAAGGGATATTGGAGGATGGTGGAGAATAGGGGCAACGAGTGTTGGAAAGGATAGAAACAATAAAAGTAACAGAAGCATCAAGGATTAAGAAGAAAAGTATCCTGGACTTCAACCTCACAATCCTGCTGAGGATCAGATCTGGGGCTATCCTTTGACTCCCTTCTTTGTCTCTAATTAGTGTCTTTCTCCTGTCCCATCACTAGGAAATCTAATTGGCATGTGCTTCTGCTGCACAAAGAAGTGGTCCTCAGTGGCAGAGCTCGGTCTACATCACTGCTAAACAAGCAACATTGGTTACATACTTCCCCTCACTCCAATTGAATAAACTTTCTCACTTAAATATTTAACAAGACATAAAGTTATAGTTTTGCTTGTTTGAGAGGGTGATACCTTCAAGAACATCCAGTTCAACACTTTTGTGAGTCAGAAACAAGACTAAAGAGGTAAACTGGCTTGACTATCATTACACAGCTGGTTGTAATAACACGGGAGGGGTTTCAACCTGAGTGTTTAGGGAAACATTTAGTCAAATCCCCCCACAGAGAACAAAAGCCCCCTAACCTTCACCGTAAAGTTAATGCATTGCCCCTTTCTCATGGGTTATGAGACTGTAAACAGTAAATTGTGACTTTTGTCCTTTATACTTACATAAGTCACGTGAAGGTATGTGTGCACATTGCCCACAAAGTTAAAGTGTACAAGTTACAGCAAATGGAATATGTGATGTCACAGAATTCTCATGAGGATCACTCTATCCAGGAATTATACTTGCTTAATGGTTTCATGTTGTCATTAGAGAATAAGGAAGGATTTGTCCCACCCACTGAATCTGCTTTCAACCAAGTAATAAAGTATGACTGGATGGCACTACTGTTCAGCATTTCTGTCCTGAGGAGAAATCAATAAGATCAGAAATACACATGCATCCCATGACGGTGTGACCCCTTCATGACCTTAAAGATTGGGTTGTGGGCAAACCTTTCTGGTATAGCTGTGCCCCACACTCCCCTATACACACCTCTCCAAAACATAAAGAATTTATAACTGCTTAGAAATAGAGAAAAGGATTTAGAAATGGAGGAGGGATGGATGAAAGCATCTCACTAACAGAGGACTAAAACTAGAATGAACAGTGCATATAGCTTAGCACTGTCTTAGATAATGAATAAATAATATAGAATAATCATTTGACTAACAGCTATGTCTTTGTGTCCCAAAACTTACATCTCAGAGCTTATCAAAAGGATTTTAAACTAGACCTACTGTCCTGGATATTTGCAATGTGCTTGGATCAATAGGTTTAGAAGAATAATTCAAGATAAAGTAAATTCAGATGAAACTTGGATCCTACTTGGAAGCCTTTTCTGAATTTTGAGGGGTCTACTCTGGTATTTTCATGTCATGTTTAACCTCAGAACCAGCACAGACTTCTCATCAGGTCTCCAGGATTTCTTTTCCTTCTTACTTTGCACAGACATGCTCATATAAACCTTTCAACGCTCAAGGAGGTAAGGAAGGCAAGGGTTGCAAGTCAGGTGGCTTGAGTACAGTAAGAATGCTGAACTGGACTAAATAGATAATTGAGGTTTCTCCTTCATGAAGTAGTGATCACTCTTAATGCCATGATGATATGCACATGCCATTGAGTGGCAAGGCATTATAATATTTTTAAAAAACACGTACGATGGGTCTCAAATGCAGTCAATAAATGTAATCACAGGCCTGGAATTCTGGCTCCTCTAGAGCATAACTATATTTGCTTTGGGATTTAGAGCAAGGAGAAAAAAAATCTATTTGGTGATGCTTGCTTTAATCTACCTGGTCTAATGACTGTAAGTCCCAAGTTCATATTGGAGAAATATTATTTATCCAGAAGAAAAAAAGGTAATAAAATGTTAGTGTTGTATCTTTCGAAAACAAAAAGATGAAAGGGGATTTACATGTAAGTGTCTCTGCGTGTGGTTTTTTAATGCACTGAACATTACTTATCAAATATTGGTCATATTAAAATCTTGCCATTTTTGTAGCAAGATCACAATACCTAAGATTAAGAGAATAAGGAATCAGATACTTCAATGCCTCTTAAATCAAAGTTCTACAAATGATGTTATGAGGTATAATCTGGTATACAGAAGGCATACTTTTAAAATAAAAGAATTCATTGTAAAAGATGTATTTCAGGTGTTTTTTTCTTGGTTGCCTATGGCCCAAGGGAGTTTACTTTCAAAATGAAAGTCTTCCCTAACTTCTGACTGAGGGGTAAAAGGTGAAACCCATTCACCCAGTTTTGGGAGGCCCAGAATTAAGTGGCTTTTTTCCTTTTCAGAAGGGAATATTTCTGCAGGTGACAGAGGGAAAAGCATATATCAGAAGAAAAACCAATTGTTCAATGAATCGTTTAATAGTCCTTAAGCTGAAGATTACTAACCTTCAGACTAATATCATAGCTGGCTGAATTTCATAAAATCAAGTCAAATGAATTTGGCAAATACATATTGAACTCCTACTGTGTACCAGGTGATGGAGTAGGCCCTAGTCTAAAAGAGGCTGATTAGAGGTTCAGTAGTTAAATACTACTAAACTCTGGAAACAAAAAGACCTCTTCATGTATCTGAGCTTAACAGAGTCTTCTCAAGATGTTAACATGTTCATGTTCGAAGAAAGAAAAAGACTACATAGATTTGAAAAACATATTTAGAATATGTTTGCCAAAAGATAGAAAACCACTAAAATAGTTGTCATCAGAATTATGCAATAACAATAATTATACTGCTAACATTTATTAAGAGTTGCGCTAGATCCTGGGCGAAATGTTTTATATGACTTATTTAGTCTCCACATTAATCCTTTGAGTAAGGTAATATTGAAAACATAGTATTATACAAAAAACAGTATATAGAACAGAAATTTTTCAAGTAATGAATGGATAAATTTTCCCCATTTAAAAAGGAGGAAACTGACTTAGTGGTCTCTCTTGGTCAAAGTCACTCAGCTTGCAAGAGTTCAAGCTTTAGCTTAGTGTGGTAAACACCATGTTAGAACCATACACTTATTCACATGGGAGAAGAGAGAAAGGCTCCCTAACCTAGACTGGGGAGAAGGAGGAAGTCATGAAGAAGATGAAACTTCATATTGCTTTTACCCAAAGCAGGAAATCTGTGCATTTATTACACTGTGTTCTGATGGTCTGCTGGTATGTCATCTTCCCTAATTAAACTGTCAGTCCCCTGAAGCCTTTAATATGTCTTAATCCATCTTTATTTTTTAGTGCGTTGGGTCATATCTTATACAGTGTAGGTAATAGAGAAGATTTTGCTGACTGGATAAATGACCAAGGAGAGAGTGACTTTGATTAACCAATAGATCAAACCTGCACTGCATGGTGGCCCAGACTTGGGGGTATTTTCTAACACTTTACTGAAAATAAACTACACTGAATGAAGATCATGACTTACAACATCACTGTGTTTTACCCTGTATGCATAAGGTCATGAGACATATTCATGTTTCTAAAAAATATTCATCTTTCATATTATATATGATTACCTAGGAAGATGGTCATGAAAGAAAAGATATTTGTCACATATATGGGTTTTATTTTATGATTTAATAGCAAGATTCCATTGCTATTCATCAGCAAATAAAATTTACCCATCTACCCACAGTGAGTTGTTTATTGAATACAGCAAGATTGATTTTAGCTTGTTTTGGCAGGTGAAAATGAACACCATGCTTTGTTTGTTCCAATGCTTGGTAATATGCAAAGTAACAAAGGAAATAGAACAGAAACAGTTCATATATTTCTTAGGAGTCAGAGGTCAAGGATTGGTTCATACTGCCATTTTATTGCCCATAAAATATAATACAGAGAAGTTCAGTGAGACTGGCAGGTGTTATTACTGTAGCAACTTATAATATTTGGAAACAATGGTCTTTTTTATAAGTGTGTTTAGCTGTGATTGTTACCTTGTGTAACCAAAGATTGCACAGATATCATTTTAAGTAATAACTTGATAAGTATTTTATACTTAACTACAGTAAATGAAAGTGGCATCTGAAGTTCTTCCTTGATCTTTCCTGAAAATACATACCAGGTATGTGGTCATCCTGAATTTTTAACTCACAATAATGGAACAGTCTTCTAGAGACTCAAGGCCATTGTTTGGATCTAGGTATCCCTAAAGAACCACATCCTTAATGTATTGCCCTCTCGTTCCATTACTCTATTTTAATTTGCTAAAGGAGAGCTCTTGAGAAATCCGGCTGCACTTATCTACGGTATAGCATTTTGTGGGAATGAACATCTCTTCAGGGCTTGATAAAAAAGATGAGTACAGTACAATCTAGGTCATACGGCTACAGAAAACATTAGTTAATATAACTACCAGTTTATAGACTTGTGCACAAATCTAGTCTCTGTTTCTTAATATATTGTGTAAAACACAGTGGATCTAAGTCAGTATCACAGCTTATCTTTTTTGTTTTATTTTGTGTGTGTGTCTGTTTTGTTTCTTGTTTTTGTAAAAATCCTAACAGCTTTCAAAAAGAACCAAAGTGAAATGGATTTGTTAAAAAATCCAAAGTGATATGCATTACTTTTCCTTTACCTCAAAATAGCAAAGAGCATATTGGCTATCTACTTCTTGGGTATCTTCAAAATGAGCTTTAAAATTCTACCCTAATAAATTTCCCTGCAGATATGTAAATTAAGACTCAGCACAGACAGACAAATTGAGAGATAGTCTATAGAAGAATGAGCTTGTGCTCTAAAAAAATGTTAAGGTCATGAAAAACAAACAACATTTTAAAAAGGCTAACACTTCTCTCCAAAAGAGTGGTTGGAATGGAGAGACAGCTATAAGGGATATTTTTAGGATAACTGTCAAAATGTCAGGATGGTCAGTGGGTTGAACAAGAGTATTATATCAATATTAAAATTTACTGATTTGATCACCAAACTGTAGTTGTATAAAAGAATGTCCTTGTCTTAGGAAAAACACAATGAAATATGTAGGATAAAAAACTGAAGTCTGCAACTTCCTGTCAAATTATAGGACAATTAACTCTCAAATAATTTAGAGAGAAAGTGTGCTTGAGAGAGTGTACAGAGTGAGCATAAAATGATTAAATAAATGGGACAAAATGTTAACAACTGGTGAATTTAAGTAAATGGTGTGCATTTTTGTGATATTCTTTCAAACCTCTTGTGAAATGAAAATTTTATTTTTAAAAAAATTGATAAAAAGAAAAATTTATAGCAGTAAAATTTAAACTAGTATTACTCCAAGAATAATCATAATAATTAAGATAATACTTTGTTTTTGCATATTCATTGACCATTAATAAAGCCTCCAAATATGCTAATTTGTTTGACATTATCATTGGAACAAAATCTAAGACTACAGATGTCCTTAGTCCCATTTTAAAGATGGAGAAACTTGGAAACAGAACTACTTCAATCCTGTAGTTTGAAAGATTTTGATTTGTAGTCCTTTCTGAAGTAACTACACAACAGACTGTGCAAATTGCCCTCATTTAGGTCATGAAGGCAAGCTTGTGGTTTGTCCTGTGCTCACTAGTCAGCTATCAAGCTGGAAGAATTTGGGTGGCTGCAGATCACTAAGCAGCTCTATAATTTAGAATCAATCTTTTAAGCTGTCTTGTCTATTTTCATTGCATGCTATCAGTTTTCATCCCAAAGCTGTGCTAGCTCTTGGCATGATCGATAGTGCAGGTGCACAGTTTTAGGAAAGAAACAATAGGAAACCCTATTGGTTTATGCTGCATTACAAACAGAAAAGGGAAGAAAAAAAATCAATGTTAGACAAGTAGGATAGAGAAAATCATTAGGGAAATAAATTTCATTTTCATGTTTTCAAGAATTACATCAAAGAGTACATAGTTTACTTGAAAAGGTATAGAGAGAAAGCAAGAAAGGGGGGGAAGGTCTAGAAATGCATATTTCCAGAATTCTTATCTCATGAGAATATAATGTTTGTCTTCTGAATTGAGAATACTTTTCCTTATTTAAAATTACTTGATGTATCTTGGTTTCTTTGTGTATGAGGGCAAATGTGAGAGAACAAAGTTCTCTATGTTAGCTCTTTTAAAAAATGTTACTACATCCTATAAAGTAGTAGTCTCCAACGGTAAATGCAATTCAGTGGCTGTACAAGATAATCCACTGAGCTCTGGGTAGAAAAAAAATATATCTAGGTAGGTAGGTAGGTAGGTAGATAGATAGACAGACTGTTTTTACATAATATGTTAATATAGTAGTACTGGCATATTATTAATGTAATAGTATGTACTATTTTATTTATTTACATAAATAAATATACATATGTTGAGGATACTTGGTCAAATATTTTTAAACAAATGGTGTGTTCATAAAAGTAGTCTGGAGACCACAACTTTAGTATTCCTAAATAGTATTGGCTATCAAGGCGAAATAAAGAACACTAAAATTTAACATTATATATGTAAGTCTAAGTGTTATACATATAAAAAAATTATTAAACAGAAACTTCAATTAAATAGATTCAGGAGACCAGAAAGAGAAGTTTTCATGCCCAGCAACAGCAGCAGTGCCCAACAGGAAGAAGAAAGAACTTTCTTCATTCCTGGCAAGGACTCAGTCAACGAAAAGCCCTGGACTCTTTGTTTACTACAGCCCTGCCAACTTCCTTTTCATCTCTATAAAAGATTTCTTCCCTTGCCGTGGGGGGATTTTCATGTGGCTCACCATGGTTGCAGACCCCAAACTACAATTCTCTGTTGATTCCAGATTAAAGCCACCTTTGCTGGAGAAATATCTAGCAGTCTATTTATTTCAGTTCAACATTGTGGTGGCAGATACAGGGGCCAGAAGGGACTCCCAAAGGCTCCAGCATTGGTGAGTAAACAGGTATGGTACCCACAATTGAGCCCACTGTCCTTGCTGCTTTTCTTGCTGATCCTGGAGTTTGAAGGTATGTCTTTTTCCTGGATCCAAGCTTCTGCCTTCTTTGCAGGTGAAGCTGTCCAGGTTTTACCTGGGGTCTATTTTAAGTTTTCGTATTTCTGGTTAAGTCCTTGTTCTCTATGCAAGTACTAATTTGGCACTTTGGTCTGATTTTGAGATAAGACTGATTCAGTGAAAGCTGGCTGAAAACACATTCAGCCCATTTCTTCAGAAACAGGGGCTGCTTCACTGAAACTGTGCTCATTTTCCAGCCTTCCATGTATTCCTCTGGAATAGGGTATTCCCTGGAAATTCCCTGAAAAGCCATTAGCCTGGATCCTCCAAGACCAAGCTATTTCCTTAGAATTGGTTGGTATAGCTTACAAGCTGTTTGAACTGAGTTGTTTGAGCTGTCAGCTGTTTGAAAATTGTTCTTTTACCCTAGAGAAAAAATTCCAGGAAGTGAGATCCCAGTTATTTAAATACTTTGAGGGAGCTCCCATTACAGGGACGCTGGCCGATTTTATGTTTAAAGACTGTGATCCTTCCTCACGTGCATTTCCAGTTAAATGAGCCAAGCTGACCAAAGGCAATTTAGAATACCAATGACCATTATGAGGAAATTTTGAAATCACCCAAATTCAGTTTTCTTAAAATCAAACCGGACAAAAACAGCTCAAAGTTTTTTTCCGAATTATGTGGAATATGTATTTCAATTTGTATTGGGTTGGCCAAAGTGTTCATTCGGTTAATGAATATGTTGTTCAATAAAGTTCTTGGTGAAAATGAAAAATGTCTTTTATTTTTACTTAAAAGTGAATGAACTTTTTGGCCAGCCCAATATTTTGAGGATCTCCAACATTATCAGGAATCTAAAATGACCTCTCATCCAAAAAACATTTTAAGATTAATTGAGTCAAAGCAAGATAAAATGGCTCCCAAAGCCTCAGGATCCTCTTCCTCAGCTTCTTTGTCTTAGGCTCCTTCTTTGGCACCATCCTCTCTCTCTCCCTTGGCTCCTCATGGCCAGACTCTACCTCTGGTTCCACCTTCCTCCTTCCCTTCTACACCTCCTCTATATCCTCAATTCCCCAATACAAATTCTGTCACCAAACCTCCGCTGTTCTCTACCCACTCCCTTTTCCTTTGAAATTGCCAGAACCTGTCTCTTTAAAATTAAGCCTTCTGAGGATCCAGAGGCTAAAACCCTAATTTCTCATTTTCCCTGGACTAAAGCTGAACTGCCAGTCATTGTCAAAGATTTTCCTGGGGCTTCCCTGGTGGTGCAATGGTTGAGAGTCCGCCTGCCGATGCAAGGGACACGGGTTCGTGCCCCGGTCCGGGAAGATCCCACATGCCGCGGAGCCGCTGGGCCCATGAGCCATGGCCGCTGAGCCTGCGCGTCCGGAGCCTGTGCTCCGCAACGGGAGAGGCCACAACAGTGAGAGGCCCGCGTACCGCAAAAAGAAAAAAAAAAGGGTTTTCCTAAAGTAACTGAAGACCCTCATAAATTTGCTGAGGAATTTAATATATTCATTCAAACTTATCAAACTGGTTCTCTGACTTATATCAGCTAGTTCTATACCTGTTGGTAAAGGCCAGGTCTAGCATTGAATGAATATGACGAATTGGGAAAATCCTGAAAGGTCTCTAGAATTACAACTGTTGGGATGAACTGCTAACTCTTGTATAAGCAGGCTCAAGTAAGCACTAGGTGACTTCACTGAGCAAGTCCTAGGGCTTTTCCAAAGCCTGTTGACTCAAACAAAATTCAGGCTTGCACACCAAAATCTTATTAATCTGTTCATAACTATTACAATCAATTTAAGATTTAAAAATAAAATTCTGGAAGCCACTAGGGGTGGGTAGTGCAGCACCTGGGGCCTGGCAACAGAGGGGGGCCGTGACCACCCCCAGACCAGAAGGGGCAGGGGAGGGAAGTTCCTGAAGGCAGAGGACCCCAACAGGGGCTGTCAGAAGACACCACCGCCATCACTTGTTGTGTTTTCCTCACTGCACTTATCACTATTTAAATTGAAACTGTTCAGTTATTTATTTATGCATTTTTGTTCTAACTCCCATTCCTGGAATCACCCCCAGGACAGCAGGGCCTCTGTCTGTTTGCTCAACACTTCATTCCCAGGGCCTAGACAGACCTTGGTACATGGTAGGTGCCCAGTAAACATTCATGCCTGGTGCATTTAAGCACTCAATAAATATGTGTTGAATCAAAATATAAATTAAAGAAAATTCTGATCCTCCTTCAGGTGTAGATCACAGCAGTGTAGCTTTTAACTCTATGCTTATTAATAGGCTGAACTGAATCTTTCCCTTCAAGTAAAAAGGGCCAGAATGGAATGGGAAACTATGTCCACTCCAGATTTAGTTAATCTGGCAAACCAGCTTTCTTATACTCTAGACAAGTCACCCTCAAGGAAGACCACCAAAATTCTTAAACGTCAACTGTAACAAACAAAGGCACATAAACAAAACCAAAATCCTCCTAGTTTCTGTCATTATTACAAATAAACATGACTTTGGAGATATGATTATTACAAATTCAAGCACTGTGTGCCTTCGGCCTTCTAACAAGCCTTTCCAATGTTTTCCCAATTCTTAATGACAGAGCTCCGAGGAACTACAGGGACTCTTCCTAATCCTTCCTCTTAATCAGTTTAGAGAAACATTTCTCCAAATTGGGGATGAATCTCTGCCAGTCCTAATTGACGCTGGAGCCATACTCTCAATACTCAACTCCACTACTATAAAACAGCCCCTGCCTCAGAGTACTAAAGCAGGTCAAATAGTGGGGATCTCTAATGAACCTCAAGAGGTGTCTGTCTCTGAACCTATTGCATTTTGTTTAGGCCCTTTGAGAGATAAACACCCTTTTCTCCTTTGTTCCTCTGCCCCATACATGTATTAGGCCAGACTTCTTAGAAAAGTATCATGCCAGAATTTCTTTCTCCCAACAGGAGGAAATAATTCTAGAATTTGACAGTAGTCATCAATGTAACCAACCAGATGAATTAAATAATCCTCTGACAACTTTTATTTGTTCCATCTCTCACAGTACTAGAAATGATTCTCAAAACACTGATTATTTGTCCCTATTGAGTCAGTTACCACCTTCCTTATGGGTAAAATCTCCAAATGATGTTGGCAAAATTCACAGTGTACCTCCCATCAAGATTCATATAGACACCTTAAAATCTCTTCTGATAATTAATTAATATCCTATAAGTAAAGAAGCCCTTCAAGGCATTAAGCCCACAGTAGAAGATTACAAGGCTTAAGGCCTCATAATCCTTTGTACCTGTAACACTCACATTTTACCAGTGAGAAAACCTAAGGGCTGAGAGTGAAGGTTCGTCTACCACCTCTGAGCAATAAAAAACATTGTTATCCCTGACACCTTGTTGTCCCTAACCCTCATACATTACTAGTTACTAACATCTATTCCCACCAGAAGTAAATTCTCTACTGTAATTGTATTATGCAGCACATTCTTTTGTATTCCAGTTGATGAAGGTAGCCAGTACCTTTTTGCCTTCACTTGGGAAGAAAAACAATTTACCTGGACAGTAATGCTGTAGAGTTTTACTGAGAATCCTTCTAATTTCTTATAAATCCTGAAGGCTGATCTGGATGATATGACGTTCCTTAGAGGGTCTACTCTGGTGCAATATGTGGATGATTTGCTTCTTTGATCTCCTTCTCAAGCCTCCTCACAGGAAGACAGAATCCACTTGCTAAAGCTTTTAGCCTTAAAGGGACATAAGGTCCCCAAAGAAAAATTGCAGTTTTCCCAATCCCAGATTTAATATTTAGGGCACCCGATATCAAAACAAGGGCTATAGCTAGATCCAGATAGACTTCGTGTCCTATGTTTCCCAAAACTAAGCACCGATTGTGAGGTTTTCTCAGATTAGTTGGTTACTGCCAAAACTGAATTCCAGTTTCTCTTTTATGGCCAAACCTCTGTATGTTTTACTAAATAACCAACAACCAACCCAATTCAATGGGAATTACCAAATGACATAGCCAAGGAGGCGTTAAAGGAAAGTGTGAAGAACCCACCTGCCCCTGGGCATCCTAATTATTAGATTCACTTTTTTCTTGTTTGTATATGAAAAGGAAGGGAATGCCCTTGGTCTGCTACCCAAAAACATGGGGACCAACATAAACCCATAGGGTATTATAGCCAACAGATGGACTCTGTGGAATGAGGATACCCTCCTTGCCTTAAAGCCATTACAGCCACTGTTTTGTTTGGTTAAGGCCACTGAGAAAATCATTGTGTGATCCCCTTCAATCATTTTTATACCTCACATGGTAGAAGCTCTCCTGAATTCTCATCACATTCAATATTTATCAGCCAGGCATGTCACCTCCTAGTAAGTCCTTCTGTTAACTGCTCCTCATATAACTCTTTTACACTGTAGTAACCTTAATCCTGCTACTCTCCTCCACTGCATTATCAACAAAGTCCCTCAGGACTGTTTAACACTGACAGATCACCTCCTGACTCCTCATGATGATCTACAGGAAATTTCTTTCTTTGGGTAATGCTGACTTCTCATGGTTCACTGATCATTCTTATTTAAAAGTTGAAAGTGGCAAATATTGTGCTGGGTATGCTATTACAACTCCTTTTTATGTTATTGAGGCAGCACCTTTACCTAAGGCTACTGCAGCCCAAAAGGCTGAGTTATATGCTCTTACATGGCCTTGTACTTTAGCCAAGGGCAAAACTGCTAATATTTATACTGATAGTAGGTATGCTTTTGAAGTAGTTCATGATTTGTGGATGTCATGGAAGCAATGTGGCTTCCTTATTTCCAGTAGAAATAACATTTAAAATGGCTTCTATGTTCAGGAATTATTGGATGCAATACTTTACCTGCTGCTTTAGCTATTATTAAGATTCCCAGGCATTCTAAACTTGACTCACCAGAAGCTAAGGGAAATCACATTGCTGACATTTCCACAAGGAATGCTGTTGTTAAAGGGACCAACAGCAGCCAAACCTCTGTCATGGTCCAAAGGGATACTTCCCCAAATGATAGCTTAGAAATATTGGCTAGAGAAAACTCAGAATTGGACTTAGGAAAGGAAAAATCAAGATTGGAAATTTGACAGTTGTTGGTTTGCTAAAAAGAGAAAGCTCTGGTTTGAACCAAATAATTATCTAGGCCTACTGGAGACTATAAAAGTCCCACTCCTCACCACTCTACATTCATTAAACCATTGTTCTCCTGACAAGACAACAGAATTCATGAATCAATATTAGTAGGAAAACATTAGCAAGGCCACAAAAAATGCCTACTTCATTTGTCCCACTTGTCTGAAGTACAACCTCAGGAAGCCTGTTGATACTGCTATCAAATATTTTAAACTGCCTGATGGACCATTAGAGACCTGGGAAATGAATTTCACAGAACTTCCTCTGTCTTATGGATATAAATATGTTTTAGCAATGGTCTGGTATGTTTTCACACTAGAATGAAGTAGTCTACTGCCTCTTCTTTGGCAAAAATCTTTTTGGAAAGACCTCCTCTCAAACTTCATAGTGATTAAGGAACCCATTTTACTGACCAGGTGTTTTGACAAGTCTGTGCTGTTTGGTCAGTTTACAACACTTTTACTGATTTAGTAGAATGTACTAACAGCATTAGTAATACTCAGCTCAATCTGTAGAAACCTTCGAAATACCTTGGGCAAAAGCACTGCCATTGGTCTTTCTAAATCCAAGATTCACCTCTTTTGGAACTCGTAAACTCTCACCCTTTGAGACAGTCACAGAATGCCCAACGCATTTGGATTTTGCTTCTTTTGGCCCACAACTGATAAAAGGAAATATACTCCAATACTGCAAAGGCCTAATTGCTCTATTAAAAATAACTATGTTTTGGTAAAGCGATCTTTTCACAGCGAGCTCTTGGGAGATGAAAACCTTAAGCATCACACCTTGTAACCTGAAAATTTCATCCACTGGAAAAGCTATCTCCAGAAGAACCCTCTACAACCTTGCTGGACAGTCCCATATCGGGAACTGCTAAGCAACCCTTGTACTGCCAGACTCCAAAGAACAGACTGTTGGATTCACATGATAAACCTAATGAAACACCAAATCCTGACTGGAACTTCACTCCACCTGGTGACCTGAAAATAAAGATTTCCTGCAATTGAAGCAGATGACATCTGATAAGACAGCTTTCCTAAGATACTGAGACGAGGCCTGTTAGAAGTTTGTCACCAAAACTTTGATAATGATATAACGCTTCAGATGAACTCCAATGTCTATGATGTTGATAACATGTAGGACTTTAGATAAAAAGTGCCTAAAAGTTCTCCCTCCTACCCCTCCTCATTACTTGAATGTCACCTTAGTAGGTTTCTAATCTGTTTACTTTCCCTCCAACATGAGACACTACACGCAGGAAAGGCCCTTCTCTGACATCAAGGGACAAAAAGCCACTGAAACCAAAAAACCTGACTTTTGATGAGTGATGCTATCAGAGAAAGTTCTCAATCAAAAGGGGAAAATATAAAAAAATTAGCAGCAGCAGCAGCAACCTCAATTATAGAGAGTCAGGAGTCAGGAAAAGGGGAGCTCTCATACCATATGATGACAGCAGAGCCCAACAGGAAGAAGAAAGACTCCTCTTCTTTCCTGGCAAGGACTCAGCCAATGGAAAGCCAGGACTCTTTTTTATTTTTTTTTTACTATACCTCCCAACGTCCTTTTCCTCCCTATAAAAGGGTTCTCCTTCCCTTGCCATGAAGGGACTTGCACGTGGCTCACTATGGTTGCAGACTCTGAAGTGCAATTCTCTGTTGATCTTGAACAAACCCATTTTTGCTGGAGAAATAGCTGGCAGTCAGTTTATTTCAGGTCACTATATATGATCTGGTGATGCATTCTTTCACTGAGCAAATATTCATTGATTCATTAGAAGCAGCAACATGTAGTAGCCAAAAGCAGTGTATTCTGGAGTCAGACTACCTGGGTTCAATTACAGACTCTACCACTTAGAAGCCGTGCCATCTTGCAGAAGTTTCTTAACCTCTCTAGACCGCAATTTCCTCATTTATAAAATGAGGATGATGACTGAACTTACCTCACAGGGCTGTTGTGATGATTAAAAGGGTAAATATATGTGAAACATTTAAAGATGCTTGGTACCTTGTTAGCATTCAGTAGATTTTTTATTGTTATTATTCATACAATTAATCTGACAAATATTTATTGAGTATGTAGTATGATCCAGGTACTGTGGTAAGCATGGGATTACGTGGTTGCCACATACAAGGCCCTGTATTAAGTTCTATGAGGAATAGACACCTCAGAAAATGAGTCTGCCTTAGTATGTATATTAGTTATCTATTGCTGTGTAGCTTAAACAGCAAATCTCTCACTTCTTTTATTTACATGTAGTGAACTATAAAAGCAGTGAATTCTACTAATTAATACTCTCCAGTTCTTTCTCAATAATCAACTGGCAATAATTTTACCACTATGACTATGGTAATAATTCTGGTTCTGTCAGAATTTTACTGTGTGGTTCATATTGTCTTGGCTGCTTCTTGCCTCAAGCCCCTTTTAATTAATCAGATAGTCTTACTCTTTGCTTATGTAGGGAAGAAAAATTTGCCACCCCAAAATATACCTCTTTGGCATAAGGATTAATTTAGGGTCATTATTTTTAAGAAACAGAAGACTCGGGAAGTTTTTCTTGTTACCTCCCCTTAATTGCCTGAGAAAATTTAGATAAAGGGCTTGTTCCTGGAATAGAGCTCTCACCAGAGGTATTTGCAAATCATCAGGGCTAGGAGTGGTGGGGGAAACTTGGCAGGGCCTACAGATCAGGGTCCACTCTGTGTCCCACTGTCTACGCAGGGCCCAGTGAACATTTGTTTACCGAATATTTGTGTTTCTGTCTCCACGTGAATTGCCTTCCTCCCCTCTCTGAAGTTCTAAACCACTACCCCCAGCAGCTTCTTTTGTCTTTAGCTGAAAATGGTATTTAAGGTGAGGATTTTGGCCATTTTATCGATTTACTCAGTTTTCCTGGTCTCCCATGTATACATGCTATTATCAACTGTTTGATTTTCTCCTGGTAATCTGTCTCATATCAATTCAATTCTTAGACAAGCTAGAAGGGCTTATAAAAGAAGAGAAAAAATTTCTTCCTCCTCAGCACCTATGTATTTTGGTAGTAGCTGAGTAATGCAGTCATTTTTTCCTCTCCTGCCTGAGTGCACTGTGGCTGTATTTATGCTCTCTGAGAGCCTGTCTCTGGCGAAGGAATTCTCTCCATGATATCACCAACGGCATTCTTCTTTTTACTATAAATGGCAAATATTCCTATTCTTTGTATTCTCTTAGTTACTATAATGATAATTTTATGTTTTGAATGTTAGTTGGAAAAAAGGCCTTTGTCGGTGTCCTCAACTCTCCTAATGTTACTGAAGACATTGATTTTGTATTCATTTGAGCAGTCGTCCTGGAATGTTATATTAGAAAATTTGAAGAGTACCCTCAATCTGGGAAGATGCTTTGTTTCCTTGATTAATTTAACTGCATCATTATAAATTAGGTTTTGTTTCTTTGGTTCTTCCATTAACAAAAGTGTGAGTGGAGATGTATCCTTCAGCCTTACACTTTGTACAAAAATAAAGTTTTAGGGCTTCCCTGGTGGCGCGGTGGTTGAGAGTCCGCCTGCCGATGCAGGGGACACGGGTTCGTGCCCCGGTCCGGGAGGATCCCACATGCCGCGGAGCGGCTGGGCCCGTGAGCCATGGCCGCTGAGCCTGCACGTCCGGAGCCTGTGCTCCGCAACGGGAGAGGCCACAGCAGTGAGAGGCCCGCGTACCGCAAAAAATAATAATAATAAATAAAATAAAAATAAAGTTTTAAATCATGCATTGCCGATTAATAGGAATTATTCATACTCCCACTGTTAAATCATAGTCCCTACCAATTTGTTTGTACAATGAAACATCATTGCTATCATCAGGTTTATTTTCCATAGGAAATTAAACATAAGCAGGAAATGCAGTGTTCCTTTTTCTCATTATGTAAAAGGAAAAAAAAAAAAGAGCCTCTCAGGCTTCATCTGGGTCATGTTGAACAGACCGTGGCCAAGAACAGAATCTAGTGTCACACCAAGTCACATATCTTCATAACCAGGAGGACATTTTGACTGTGGTCAGTGAATGACCATTCACTAATCTGATTAATCTGTCAAGCTCTAAGCTCCTATTTCATAATCTTACTTTGGAGTATATTAAGAGAAAACGTTGATGTGTACAAATAGATCACATTAGTATAAATGAAGGTCCCCCCCCAAATCAACTTTTATTCAAAAGCATAAGAAAAAGAAAGCACAAAAAGGAAAAAAGATGTTACTGATAAATGTCACTCAAATTACCTCAATTTGCTAATAAATTTGATTCTTGCTTTATCTACCTTAAAACGTAACTAAATCCTCAATACTAGATTCCTTTTTGAAATCATACACTTATTTATATTCTGTATTCATCTCTGACTTCATCCATAAAAGATATAAGATAGTTTATATCTATAATGCAAATATATAGGTTATTATCTATTATGTAGATTTATTTACTTTAATTTCTTTAGAGAGTTCCTTATGATTATTTATATAATATTAAATGACAAAAAAGATACATAAGCAACTCCTCCATAAAACAGGTTAACATAATCTTCTGAATTAAAAAAATACAGTCACTAAACCAGCTTTGGTAATCATTCACAAAGTAATACAATTCCATATCTATATGATACCTTGTAAATGGATCTTAATAGATATGAACATGTAGCTTCAATATGCCATAGAAAACTTTACTGACCCTATGACAGGTGTGAAACTTTGTGATATTTCATTCTTCTAAAAATTTTACTGTGGAAAATGTCAATGTATAAACAGGTAAAAAGAACAGGACAATAAAACTCCAGGCAGCCATTGCCCAGCTTTAAAAACTCACCAGTTTGAGGGCGTTCTGTTTTTCATCTACACCCCACCTAACAGGATTATTTTGAAGTAAATCCCACATATTCTTTTACATCAGTTTAAATATTTCATGGTATGTATCATTAAATAGAAAGACTTTTTCTATATTATATCTGCAATATTATTATGCCACTATGAAAAATTTAAGATTATCCCTAATATCAATTTGTTTTTTTCTTAACTGTTATTTTGATTCAGTCAGAATCATGGAGTCCAGTTAGGCCCACACATTGCACTGGGCTGATAGATCATTTGTCTCTTTCATCTTATAGGTAGCCCTCCCTCTCTTAATTCCCTATGATTTATTTTTGAAGAATCTGGTCATTTGTTTTGTAGAGCTTTTCACAGTATGGATCTTGGTGCTTCCATCCTCATGGTATCATTTAAAATACTTGCTTCTGTGCTCCCTGTAACCTGATAGTTAAATCCAGAGTCCTGATTGGGTTAGATTTAGAGTTTTTACAAGTACACTTCACAGATGTAGAATTCCATCATGAGGCACATAATGTCTGTTTCTCTCTATTCCTCTTCTCCTCCCACTCTTTCTTATTAATGTCCACTGTTGCTTAGTGCCTAGATTCATTATCTCATTGGGGGATTACAAAATCGTAATATTTTAATTCTATCATTCTTTCTTCATGTATTAGCTAGAATACTTCTACAAAGAAAAAGTGTTCCTTTTCCAATGTTTTATAGGAAAGTTAGGTTAAATGCTTAAGTATTTCTTCTATTTACCCATATTCAGATTGATGAGTTGGTTCTCTAGCAACCTCTGATGGTCCCCAACAGATTTATATTTTAGTATCACTATGCATTCAAGGATTGTTTCACTTTCGAATACGTGAAACTCATTCAAATTTAGTTATCTTAGAGTAAAAAAAAAAAAATTAAACCAAGACCATACCTTCAGTTGAAATAGATAATAAAAGAATAAAATTAAAATTCTAGATTTGCCCAATATACTGAACGTACAGTTTGTGTTAAAAAGCAGACATTCCCCAGTTTTTAGAAAGCTAATAGTACTAATAAATGGGCAATAAAGTAGAATAATATAATCCCACTAAATTTTATTTCCAAAGATCTACAATGTTTTGTCTTCTTACTGTGTGCCAACACCTATGCCAAACCCTTTGTGTGATTTACCCTGCAGAATACTCACAACTTTATAAAGAATAGCTTATTACTAACACTTACACTTGAGAATATCTAGCCTTCTTAGAAAGGCTGAATGATGCTTAATATTATACTTATGCCCTGTTTAACCTTGGGTCCCTGAAATCCCTAGGGGATCTGTGAATGGCTCCAGGAGATCCACCATCCTTCTGAATTTATCTGTGTGCATGCACATTTTTCTAGAGGGACTCCGTATAATTTTAAGCAAATTTTGAAAGGAAACCGTAATCTCCCAAAAGTCAAGAATCAATGCAATACCTGGGTTGATCAACAAGAGTTTGATGAAGACATTGAGAACTGAGAATCTAGTTGATTTTATTTGTGCAAACATTCCACACATCTACCTGATGTTAGAAGCAGTAGCTAGCCACCTTCCTTTGGATATATTTTTCTAATATGCATGACTTTATATCTAAAAACTTACAGAACCTCAAATGTATCTTCTACCCAAGTTGGAAGATGTTTTTCTGATGCCAAATAAGACTTAGTCATAGACATTGCTAGATGTTATGTAATCTAGACTTGAAGTCCCAGTAGGTATGCATCTGTTAATGCCATGAAATACAAAAATCTGTTGCATTTAATTATAAAAGAAATTGTTAAAACTGTTTCAGAAAATAAAGATCTCTAAGAAAACGCCATCATCATTAAATAAAATATAAAGATGTCAAATAAACACCATTCACTTTAATATATGCACTTGACAAGAATACCAGGCATAAACATAAGACTGATTTCTCCCACCATCCCTAACAATGAATTTCATGATAGACACACAAGTCTGCTGGTGATTTTCTCACATAACTTTTTTACATTACTCATATCAACTTTAGTCAGTTTCAACAATATTATTCGTGCTATGTGAACTGTTTTTCAATGAATTGGCCATTTTGGAGTTTTAACTTTGTGTCCTTCATCCTACACTCTACCTCTAATTGCTAGAAATAAATCACAATATCAGATATTTGCTACTGATAGAATTTCAAAGGTACACTCAATGCCAACTTATTGACAGTTTTAATATTGTATTTGAAGTACAGATCATTCTTTTACTAACACACAGACCCACAACCCTTTTTGCCCTGATGGGTATTCTATTTCATTTCTGCTTAATGGTACTTTTTATCACTCTGTTCATTAGGATAATCATCCTGGAACCACTAAAATGAAACACACTAAATGAAATGCTGCGGGGGACAGATTACCAATATTTCTAATTAAAGATACTGTTGCCCATAAGCTAATTAGAGTAAGCAACATTTTAGGCATGATACAGAAACTATAAAAATATAAATTACTAGGATTAAAGATAGTGTGTTAGTAGAAACTATCAGGCTATATAAGGTATGTTTACATTGAATTAAAGATAATATTGGGTTGGATTCGTTTCAGTGGAATTTTATTTTTTTAGTTATTTATTTTCTGGAAAAGACCACACTTGGCAGAGTCAATATTTAGATCCAAGAAGGAATAGACACTGCATCCACAATCCTCATCCCTCTTTTTTTCCCTTTTGCCTCTGTAAGTTAAATAGAGAATTGAAATATTATCTCATTGATACAAGAAACGTTTAAACCTTCACTTAAATGACTCAAGTGAAGATTTTTTTTTTCCTGCTTGAATGAATCTATTTTGTTTTTGATGGAGATGTCATTGCTAATGTCCAGGGTGAGGGGTAATATAAGCAAATGAATGCTCACCTTTTTACATTTCTCTAGACAATAAATGAATAAATCTTTCCTATTTTAACTTGAGAATGTAATTCTAGAATATATTAAATCTTAGTCTGGAAACCAAAAGTTAACCCTTTGGAAAACCAAAGGATGGAGGAAGGGCAATTCTGACCATAGAGGTCAGGTCAAAGAACAGGCCTTGTTTGTCAGGGGCATACTCTGACATCAAACACTAGCTCCAGGGAAGAGAAAAAATATTTCCTAGGAAAGACACTAGGAAGAATATGTTTGTCTAAAGCTAAAATCAGAAGTCTTTAACTGAATTCTAAAGCAGAATGAAACTTTTGAGATATAACAGTAAACTCAGAACTATATAGAAATATTTTCATTTTCAAAATAAGAAAATCAATAAATGCCGAAAACTTTGTTCTAATGAAACCACTATTAAGCTTCATAAAAATCCTAGACACATATTTAAATATGTGATATGTAAGCATTTAGAGAAGCATATATGGACCAAAAAAGCCCAAACTGGTTCAATAAATACAAGGCATGATAAATCCCCCTCTCTCTTTTCTTCATTTATCTCTTTTCTTCTTCAATAATAATAAAATTTTTAAAAAAATAATAAAAAGAAGGAGAAAGGAGGAGGAGGAGAGGGAGAAGAAGAGAAAGAAAAAGATTTGTCTGATAGATACATAGAAACTTTAAAAAATATACTGATTTTATGTACAGTGAATAAGATGGGTAAATATAAGTTAGAACTCATAGAACAAAAGTATATTTAAAGTTGGTGGAATAAAGATTTTAAAAGATTACTATGAATGAAAGAATTATTGGAAGAAAGGTAATATGTTGAATTCTCGAGACAGGTAGCACAGTATTACTAAGGGCAGTGTACTAAACCACATGAAACAAATAAGAAGAGATATTAGTGACTGTCTGCATTTAGGTAACCAAAAAATTAATTACCTAAGTATGGGAGAGAGGAATCAAGGTTGGACAATATTTCAGTTAAAGGGGAAAGAAGGGCGGGGCCATAGCAAGAAGCCGGAAGCAGCCGCGGACAAAGCTCAGGAGACAAGGCGGGCGTTAAAGCTCTTGTGGCATTATACTTCACTGGGGCTATTGGGCTGACTTGTCTTATGCTGGGATGTGCCTTAGAGGATTATGGTGTTTAATGACCCTTGTTTGTCCTGATATTCCACGTCATCTCTCCCATCCCCTATTTTATTGCCAAACGAGCAACATACGACGCCGATGCAACAAGTAGTGCCTGTCAGGAACTGGCTTATTTTTTCACTACCGGAATTGTTGTTTCTGCCTTTGGATTTCCTGTTATTCTTGCTCGCGTGGCTGTGATAAAATGAGGAGCCTGTGGCCTGGTGCTGGCAGGCGATGCAGTGATTTTCCTTACAATTCAAGGTTTTTTTCCTTGTATTTGGAAGAGGAGATGATTTTAGCTGGGAGCAGTGGTAGCACGTGCTTTATTCTGAAAAAATGCATTTAATTTCTTAGAATTCATACTGTATGTATATGTGTGCACATGTGGCCTTTTACTATGAAATTTTTTTTTTTTTTTTTTTTTGTGGTACGTGAGCCTCTCACTGTTGTGGCCTCTCCCACTGCGGAGCACAGGCTCCGGACGCGCAGGCCCAGCGGCCGCGGCTCACGGGCCCAGCAGCTCCGCGGCATGTGGGATCTTCCCGGACCGGGGCACGAACCCTTGTCCCCTGCATTGGCAGACTCTCAACCACTGCGCCACCAGGGAAGCCCTACTATGAAATTTAATATGCTGGTTTTTTATACCTTTGTAATCATGTTCACTTTAAGGAGGACTACATGGGGAAAAGGTTAGTTTTATTCCCAGCCAGTAGATCTCTCCATTTACTCAAGTTGAATTATGTTATTTGTTTAGCTGTTCACAGAGTCCTGGTGCTCTCAGAAAATATGTTAACTCAGTCTTGTAGACAGTTGGTCACTCAGTGTGCTGCATCTCCACCTTTTCCCTGGGGATGTGCTTGAGTGGGCACATAGCACTGGGGCTGTCTCAGCTCTGCCCAGGACTTCCAAGATATATACCTGTAGCCCAGAGAGACAGAGGCAGCTCCCTCTTTATGTTGCACACTCTTGCTTCTCCAACTGTGGTCCATAGACCAAGAGCATCAGCATCTCAAAGCGTGGTCCATAGGAGCTTATTACAAATATAGAGTCTGAGGCCCCACCCTCAACCTAATACATTTTGACGAGATCCCAAGTGAATCGCATGCACATTAAAGCCTGAGAAGTGCTGTCATGAAGGAAGACGCATTGCCTTCCCCTTGACTGAACCCCTTAGCCTCTCTGGGCATTAGCTGCTTGTAAAAACTGTTTCCCCTGCCCCTCATGTTGAGGCCTACTTCAGACTATCCTTGGTATTTGTGAAATGTCCAAACCTGTAATTTATAGCCTGTTCCTCAAATTTGTGAAGTGTTCTCAGTAGGGAACAGCTATGGCTTCACATTGTCTGAAAGGCAGTGGCTGCCTTCACAGTGCTGGGGGGACAAATCCCCCACTGGGAGGCAGGGGAGGGAGGCTGGGCTGGAACTGACCCCTGCTTTAGCAGGATGGGGAAGAATGGATAAGTAGCGCTGTTTGATTTCCCTTCATAATCTGACATTTCTCCCCAGCTCCTTCCCTATGCTGCTCCCCACACACCCTCACCAGCCCCTCCAACCCCCCAAACACACACACTCCCAGCAGTTCCGATTTGCCCTAACTTCTTCATGGCTCGCTTCTCCTTCCTATAGAGACGTGGAGCCAAGTAAGCAAGCAGAGGGTGAGCTGCTTAATCTTATTTACATGCGATTTACTTATTGTCTTTCATGCCCTGTAGGACTTTAAAAAAAAAAAAAAAAATATATATATATATATATATATATAAAACACTTTATGCCACTTTTAAATGAGTCATTGAGAATTCATGTCATGCTGGGTCCTGTAATCATAGGTTTTCTAGATCAACTTGTTGTCCAAGACCTATCGAGAAAGGGAAATATGGGAACTAGAACCACGTGTAGAATATAAGCAATGATTTTAAAGCATTGTTAATGTGTAATAACTGACATACATTGAAAACACTGAAACCTTGAAGTTTGTAACTCCTTCATATTCTGTAATGATGCTGGGATCAGAAGACAAGAGTAATACCTAAAATGATACTGTGCAAAGCGATATTTTAGCCTTGTGCATGATTTTATGTTTTCAATGTACTATGTATGTATAGAACTGTTAAAGTTGTTATTTCCAATATTTATATTAGAAAAATTATATAGACATTTTATAATTTTAACAAGCATTTTTAATAACACTTGCACTTACTGTATTGTAATAAATTTCACTTTTAACAGAAAAGAAAAGTTTAATTTTAAAAGATTTTATGCTGATGTCACCTTGCTTAAAAGGTAACAGAAATGTGAAAATTTCTTGGTGTTCTGAAATGTGCGGTTGTGAGCAATAATCTGTCCTGCATTAGAATAATAGCAATAAGTTGTAAGATACCATTTTGGATGTGTAGTTGGCTTGTAATAGCTTTTCTTTTCCTAAGA
Source organism: Physeter macrocephalus (assembly GCF_002837175.3). Taxonomy (NCBI): domain Eukaryota; kingdom Metazoa; phylum Chordata; class Mammalia; order Artiodactyla; family Physeteridae; genus Physeter; species Physeter macrocephalus. The sequence goes on along the minus strand of NC_041214.2, from coordinate 68,737,671 downwards.
TGGAGATACTGCTTAATTTATACTACCTTTTGCAAAACTGCCCTTGTTGCTTATACACATTTAAATAACCAAGGTAGCCTTAACATGTAGCCTTAAAGCATTGCCTCTTGATTGTATTTCCAGAATGATATAAAGTACTTGCATATAGAATATTTGTAGTTATTCCCTACTAATGGAATGGTTTATCAAAGTGATAGATTATTGGATTTTCTATATGTCTGAAACAGAGGCATTTATTCTGCAGCACCTAAGTATCATTAAAGTAATAAATGTTAGTAGGGAAAATAAATAAATAAAGGGGAAAGAAAATAAGCATTCTATGGATTATAGCTTCCCTCAGTGGGGAGGTGGTTAACACAAACTGAATTATGGGAGTCTGAACAAGGGTGTTGATGGTTTCTCTTCACTCCTCCAGCTCAACTACTTTCAGGTTATTACCACTGGTATTTTTACATTAATATAAAATAAATTTTTTAAATGATAGGAATGGATTTAGTTGAGAGGAGCTTCATGTTAAGCACTCCAGTTTATTGCAATTAATTAAAACTTAACTTGTTTGATTTTGTATTACTTATTTCAGTTGATAATCTCTTAAAGTAGCACATCTACTTATTACACACATACATTATTATTTTTTTGGGGGGGTAGGAGTTTATTAATTTATTTATATTTATTTTTGCTGTGTTGGGTCTCCGTTTCTGTGCGAGGGCTTTCTCTAGTTGTGGCAAGCGGGGGCCACTCTTCATCGTGGTGTCCGGGCCTCTCACTATCGCGGCCTCTCGTCGCGGAGCACAGGCTCAGTAGTTGTGGCTCATGGGCCTAGTTGCTCCGCAGCATGTGGGATCCTCCCAGACCAGGGCTCGAACCCGTGTCCCCTGCATAAGCAGGCAGACTCTCAACTGCTGCGCCACCAGGGAAGCCCCATACATTATTTTTTATGCATTACAAAAGATAACCTAGTTTTCTTTTGGCAATGATCACAGAGAAGTTAAAGTTTAACTCAACAAAATCATTACTGTTATAAAAAGGGAAGCATTTGGTCTAAGAAGATTTTACAGAAAATATTTCTTTCACAAATTCATCTCTTGATATATGCTGCATGGCAAAACAAAATTAAGTCAACAAACATAACTTCCTAGGTACAAAACATTTTGAGAGCTACATTATAGTTAAAAAGAACTATTGGAAGTCAATTCTTCATGGGTCTCACACTTCTGTATATCTTGTAAGCAGAAGCACTGACTGCCTTTGTTCTGGGCTATCATTTCAAAAATGTTTTATATAGTAAACAGACATGGAAAACAGAAACAGTATCTTTCTCTCAAGTTTAATGTTCCTCTTGGGTGACACAATGCATTGTGTGTGCTGATGTCACTTGTCCCTCTTCATGTCACCCTGAACAAATTGGAGACTGGGGAAGAGGCAAAGGAAAATGCTGATATTCTGGCTATTGCTATTGTGGTAAGTAATAGAGTTCTTTGTCTCTGACTGAGAAGGCCTGTGTCTTCTGCCAGCAACCATGAAACTGTGGCAGGCTTATTTGTTAGCTGGAAAGTAAGGTAGAATCCCAGACTCTTCACAGCTCTCAGGAACATATAAAACAAAACTGCTGCCTTTAAAAGGGGGTCAATCTACTTAGGGAGAATACTGATGGAATAAATCAGAGCATACATATAAAAAATAATACATTTAACAGCACATAAAATTTGATCCAAAACATATGAAATATTAATTCGAATGTGATCTTCTGAATAAATTAATGTTAAAATTTTTAATTCTAAGATGATTTACTTATAATAGTGATTCCTTAACTCAGTTATATAAATCTTTGGAGAGCTACATGGTGTGAAAGGCTACTGTCAAATGTACAGTCTTCTAATTAAAAAAAAAAAAGTCCATATTTTCTGAAACCACCCCCAAGGGAAGATAATATGTACATAATTAACCATAGCTTCTTATAAATACCTCTCCCAGGGCTGCTGGTATTTAAAATTCCACAAATTGAAAGCCATTTTCCATTAAAAAATAATAACCCTAGAAGGTTATAATAAGAAAGATCAATAATAACAAATGTTGGCCTGGAGAAATTGGAATCATCGTATACTGCTGGTGGCAATGTAAAATTGCGCACCCAGTTTGGAAAACAGTTTGAATGTTCTTCAAAAAGTTCAAACGTAAAATTGTTTTCATATGATTTAGCAATTCCACTCCTGGTTATACATCCAAGAGAATTCAAAGAATGTATCCACACACGAAAAGACTTGTACATAAATGTTAATATTAGCATTATTCATAATAGCCAAAAAGCAGGAAAAAAGTCTATCAATTAATGAATGGATAAACCAAATATGGGATGTCCTCATAATGGGAAATTATTTGGCAATAAATGGAATAAAATACTGACACATGCTACCACATGTAACAATGAAGCTTGAGAATATACTAAGTGAAAGAAACCAGTCACAAAAGACAACATATTGTATTGATATTATTCTATTTATACATGCATTATATTGTATTGCATTATTCCATTTATATGAAATGCCCAGAATAGAGAAATCCATAGAATCATAAAGTAAATTAGTAGTTGCAAGGTAGCTTTCCCTGGCCCCTTTCCTAAAAAGTGGGTTAGTCTCTTCCTAAGTGACTCATAGCCTCTATATTTACCTCTATTGTGTATTTTCTACATGGTGCTACAAATGCCTTTAAGCAATTTGAGTACTGAGACTGTTTCATGTTATGCTGCTGAATCTTCAGTATTTAAAACCATTCATTCATTCAATACATAGTTTTGAGTAGCTACTATATGCCAAGTAATAAGGACACAGCATAAACAAATCAAGATTTCTGCTTTGTGGAATTTATATTCTAATAGGATACATAGTAAGTTCTTAACAAGGATTTGTTTAATAGAAGAATGAATGTGAAAAATATTTTTTTAAATTTTACAATCAACTGACAATCCATAAAAGAATAACTACATTTACAATAAAATGCTAAATGGAAGTGAACATTTTGTCTTTCTGAGTTTATACTTCTCAGGGTCTAACAGATTCAATAATAATTTTGACCAACACATGGATGTCAACCCTCTTACAAAATGTATTCCATCACACAGTATTAAAAGCATCATTCTAGATTTAATTAATCCCATTCACAAATAGTGATAAGAATCATTCAAGCCATTAAAATGAAAGTGATAACCCAGAGGCAAAATAAAAATCTACTTGGATTATCTGCATAATTAAACTTACATTACCTCTAAAATAACAAAACATGTAGAGGGTGCATTCAGTACTTAGTTATAAAGTAATCTAGTTAGGGACTTAAAAACATCCCATTAAAATTAAATATAGCACTAACCGATTTAATGCAATATGTAAAACCACAATTGTTTCAGCACTTATGGCATAACGATGCTTTATCTACAGTGAGTGAAGCCAACATATATACACAATTCATTAAGTGCATTTTGTTAACTTGAAGGTCGTCATGATTAGCCATCTCTTATGTAGTAAAATAATATTAGCATATTGGAATTATCAATTTTATTTTTCTGTAATCTGCTAAGATTGGGAATTCGATTAAATAAACTATATGGCTCTTTTAAATCTACAATCTATGATTCTATAAATTCAGTTGAGCTATTCTGACCTATATGTTTTCACATTTTAGAAGTACATATTTTTTTAGGATAGCATTTTTAGCAGTTTCTTCTGGAGACCACTATTTGTCCTACAAAAATATTAAAAACTGGTTTATAGTGGGGAGAAGGGGAAGTCAAAGAAATTTGGGTAATATTAGATTTAAAAAGTTAAAGTGGTTAATTTATTGAATGATTTCTCAGATCCTTATCATCTGACAGATTCTCAAGTAGGGGAAAAGAGAGTATCCTGTTCAACTATAGGATCCCTTTTTTTTTTTTTTTTTTTTTTTTTCCTTTTCAACATACCTATAGGCTTTCCACAAAACTCACTTTGGGGCTTTCCTGGTGGCACAGTGGTTAAGAATCTGCCTGCCAATGCAGGGAACATGGGTTCGATCCCTGTTCCAGGAAGATCCCACATGCCGTGGAGCAACAAAACCCATGCACCACAACTACTGAGCCTGCGCTCTGCAGCCCTCAAGCACAACTACTGAGACTGCATGCCACAACTACTGAAGCCCGCGTGCCTAGAGCCCGTGCATCGCAACGAAGAATAGCCCCTGCTTGCCGTAACTAGAGAAAGCCTGTGAGCAGAAACAAGGACCCAACCCAGCCAAAAATTAATTAATTAATTTTTAAAAACCCCTCACTTTGGTACACTGCTGATTTATCTGAAAATTTTCTAAGTAGAAAATATTGAACATAAATCTTTTACAATACTTATTCTCTTTAGACTATAATAAATTTAAGCTTCAACAGGTGCGGTTTTATGATTTAGATGAGAGTTGCAAACCTTTCTGTAGAGGCCAGAGAGTAAGTATTTTTGCTGGACATATGGTCTCTGTTATGACTACTCAACTCATTTGTATCATGAAAGTAGCCATAGACATTAAGTAAATGAATGGGCATAGTTATGTTAGAATAAAACTTATTTTCTAAAACAAGAAGTGGGCCACAGTTTACCAATCTCTGTTTTATTTTAAACAGTGGAAATTGATTCCAAAATAAAAGTTTAAATCTGTTGTAAGAAACTACATTAAGCTACCTGTTGACAGCTAAGAATAAATTAATTATGGTTCTATTTAATTCAGATTTCTGGCCTTAAAATATCCTTTTAAATCAATCAATCTTAATATTATGTGTTTTGCTCAAAAAGTGATACTTTCTTATAAACATAGGTCATTGTGTTGTTGGACTACTGGTCTTTTCTGAATTCAGTAAAGAACAGGAGAACAGATGGTGACGTTTTATATTAAATGTTAATATATTCCAACTGTGATGTACACTAGGTTTAAGAGTTCCCATTATGTTCCCAAAACATCATATTAAAAAAAAAAAGATTCCTGTCTACAAATGTTTATTTCACAAGCAAGAGAATTTCTGCCTTAGACCACCTGGCTTGTATGTACTCTTCAAACCCTTCACTTCTTAAAGATGTATGAAATAATGTCATATTGTTTCATGAGCCATTTGAAAAGATTTATTCACATTTTATTTCATTTATTTATCTATTTTTATCTAGGACTCTTTCCTTGAACCATTTTCAGCTCTTATCCAAACAGCATGCTTTTATCCTGGAAGGTAGAAAAATATAACAGTACTTCAGTTCTCTAAGGCGCTCCCCTCCTGTGGTACTGATAAGAGCTGCTACTGAAAGCATTTAAGATTCTTTATCAAAGATAGGACAAGACACAGCAGTTAGTCCAAGAGAAGGGCAAGTGAGCAGTATGGTAGTAAGCGGGTTAATAGGAAAACTAGGGCACTGAGGAGGATCATCCTTCAAAATAGAGCAATCTCATCACACTGACAGGTGCCATCAAAATTCTTACAACTGGGTTGTTGCTGGCAGTACTCACTGCCGTCTCACTGTCCCAAATCTGCGGTCACCTGTTGCTCCACAAATGAGATAGATGTTAAACAGAAACTTACACTCTGCTATTCTTTGAACCCTATTCACACTTAATTTTACAAATCAATTATATTCTATGACAAACAAAGGAAGTTATTAATTTCTAACCATTTAAACCAGACCATTTATATTTTTGCAAGCTCTTATTCAAGAGAAGCAAAACATTGCATATACTACTTACAGCTCTAGAATATTATCCTTACAGATATTCAGTAAACAAATATACTGAGAAATTAAAATGTATTTTCTATTAAACAGCACTTAAAACATATGATTAAACTAATATTTGACTCTATGATTTGTTTAAGTACTTTACATGCTAAGAACCAATTGTCAGGAATGTTTGAGTTATATATGGTGAAATTTCAAGGTGATGGTTTCATTGCAATGAGCAATGTTTTTTGGTCAGCAAGTGTCCTGATGTAAAATAACAGCTACTGATAAAAATAAATGTTCTACATACACTGCAGTTATGAAACTTGGTCCACTAGAATTATTCTCCCTCCACCAGGCTGTGGATGTGATGTGACTGATTTGGCAGGATGCCATTCTATTTTTTATAATAAACTTCTTGATATCAAGTTAAAAAAATTATTATTAAAAATCGGTGTATGTGTTTTAGAAGATTGCTATGAATCAACTCTAATAAATAAAATCTTTTTGAAATTTAAAGATTCACATACTTGAGAAATTATTAAATGAAAAAATATTTTTCAAAAAATTGTTAAAACGCTAAATCTATTTGTTACTACACTTATGTATATGGAAGAAATATATCTTGGATTTGCCTGCTTTCTCCTCTCCAACTAAAATTTGAATTGTCAAATAAAACTAAAATAATTGTACTGCATAAAAAAACAACTATAAACATATTAACATTTTAACTCACTACCTGGGAAAAGAACTTCATCAACAAAATTACTTTAAGAATGCATAAGAAAAAATTTATTCCACCCTATAATTATGGGAAGCTTAGAACAATAGATACTAAATTATATTTTATTAAATTGACCTAAAATATAAGATGCTGGCAAAGTGTCTCTATCCTGCATTAAATTATAGGTTGTTCAGGATAAAATCTATTGGATATTTTTTAAACATTTTCTGTAATTTTAAAAATGAGGTATTTTCATAAGTAATGCCTTATATGATAAAGAGTAACTTTTATTAATTTGACATCTTTTACCTGTCATAAATAAGAAATATTACATAGAAAAAAGATGGAGATTCTAAAAATAACATTGCTTAAAATTTCATAATTTAATAATACTGACATTTCATCAGATTCTGTTTCCTGATGCAGTGTTGCTATACTCTGTAAAATGGAAAACATGGTAGGCAAAGAAATGTAGTTAAATTGAGTGCATATAAATGAATAATATGTCTTTGGCAGTTTCACAAACATGTAAAGCTTTACATAAAGGTCTCCAGTATATTATTAAATATATAATTTCTGAATATCTAGAAAGAAGAGATTGATTGTTAAAATACAGGATGAACTCACTCTGAAAGAATCCAAATGTCCTTTTTAAAAAAAATTTTCATAAAACTATTTAATTGGTAGATTAAAAGCATGCTGTAGATGCTGTACCTAGGGGTTTCAGCAAGAAATTTGATATTTTCTTGTCATGTGATATCTTTGTGGACAAAATGGAAAAATGAGACCCAAATGATAAAACAATAAGGAAAATTTATATGTTATTGAATGCTGGTGTTGACAATGTCAAGCTGGAGAAAGGCCTCTATTGCTGTAGTTCTTAGATTGTGGAGAAAGGGGGAAATGCACATCAAAAACACAGAGACTACTTTTCAAAATATACATGCCAGGGCCACCTTGTTGGGCAACAACATAACCCTAAATTTGTGTACACAAAATATCAGAGCTTTAAATGTTCACTGATGACAATAATATAAAATATGTAAATAAATGAAGAAATTTACCAGGTTTATGAGCTGACAGACAAAACACTTTTACAATTTCAAATCTGCCAAAACCGAACTGTATATTCAACACAATCCCAATCAAAATCCTAATGGGTTATGTTGTAGAAACTGGCAAGTTTATTCTAAAATTTATACTGAAAATCTAACGTCATTAAAAGGTCAACATAATTTTAAAAGAGAAAAAGAAATTTGGAGTACTAACATTTCCTCATTACAAGATTTACAAGAAGCCAGCGTAATAAACATAGCTATACTACTGTAAGAATAAACAAATGGATGACTAAAACAGAATAGAGTCCAGTTAATAGACTGACCCTTATATGATTAATTAATTTTCAACAATGGTGCCAAGGTGAGTAAATAATGAAAGCAAAATCTTTCCACCAAATCTTATTGGCCAACTTGACAGCCACAAAGGAAAAAAAAAAAACAAATACAAAACTTGCTTTATACTTATTGTGTCAATAAGCACAGAAGATGCCCAAAATTATTGATTACAAGGGAAATGCAAATTAAAACTACACTGAGGGAAGACTGGTCCAAGATAGTGGAGTAGAAGGACATGCTGTCACTCCCTCTTGCAAGAACACTGGAATCATAACTAACTGCTGAACAAGCATCGACAGGAAGACACTGGAACTCACCAAGAAAGATACACCACATCCAAAGACAAAGGAGAAGGCACAATGAGATGGTAGGAGAGGGGCGCAATCACAATAAAATCAAACCCCATAACTGCTAGGTGGGTGACTCACAAACTGGAGAACACTTGTATGACAAAAGTCCATCCACTGGAGTGAAGGTTCTGAACCCTACGTCAAGATTCCAAACCTGGGGGTCCGGCAATGGGAGGAGGAATTCCTAGACAATCACACTTTGAAGGCCGGCAGGAATTGATTGCAGGACTGCGACAGGACTGGGGGAAACAGAGACTCCACTCTTGGAGGGCACACACAAAGTAGTGTGTGCATCGGGATCCAGGGGAAGGAGCAGTGACTCCATAGGGGACTGAACCAGACCTACCTGCTACTGTTGGAGGGTCTCCTGCAGAGGCAGGGGGTCACTCTGTCTTATGGTGAGGACAAGGAAACTTACAGCAGAAGTTCTAGGAAGTACTCCTTGGTGTGACCCCTCCCAGAGTCCCCATTAGCCCCAACAAAGAGCCCAGGTAGGCTCCAGTGATGGGTTGCCTAAGGCCAAAAAACCAACAGAGGGGACACAGCCCCACCCATTAGCAGACAAGAGGATTAAAGTTTTACTGAGCTCTGCCCACCAGAGCAACAGCCAGCTCTACCTACGACCAGTCCCTCCAATCAGGAAACTTCCACAAATCTCTTAGATAGCCTCATCCACCAGAGGGAAGACAGCACAAGCAAGAAGAACTACAATCCTACAGCCTGTGGAACAAAAACCACATTCACAGAAAGATAGACAAAATGAAAAGTCACAGGACTATGTACTAGATGAAGGAATAAGATGAAACCCCAGAAAAACAACTAAATGAAGTGGAGAAAGGCAACCTTCCAGAAAAAGAATTCAGAATAATGATAGTGAGGATGATCCAGGACCTCAGAAAAAGAATGGAGGCGGCAAAGATCGAGAAGATGCAAGAAATGTTTAACAAAAATCTAGAAGAATTAAAGAACAAACAGAGAGAGATGAATAATAAAATAACTGAAATGAAAACTACAGTAGAAGTAATAAATAGCAGAATAACTGAGGCAGAAGAATGGATAAGTGACCTGGAAGACAGAATGGTGGAATTCACTGATGTGGAAGAGAATAAAGAAAAAAGAATGAAAAGAAATGAAGACAGCCTCTGGGACAACATTAAATGCAACAACACTCGCATTACAGGGGTCCCAGAAGGAGAAGAGAGACAGAAAGGACCTCAGAAAATATTTGAAGAGATCATAGTCGAAAACTTCCCTAACATGTGAAAGGAAATACCTACCCAAGTCCAGGAAGCAGAGAAAGTCCCAGATAGGATAAACCCAAGGAGAAACACGCCAAGACACATAGTAATCAAATTGGCAAAAATTAAAGACAGAAAAATTATTGAAAGCAGCAAGGGAAAAATGACAAATAACATACAAGGTAACTCCCATAAGGTTAACAGTTGATTTCTCAGTAGAAACTCTACAAGCCAGAACAAGAATGGATAAGTGACCTGGAAGACAGAATGGTGGAATTCACTGATGTGGAAGAGAATAAAGAAAAAAGAATGAAAAGAAATGAAGACAGCCTCTGGGACAACATTAAATGCAACAACACTCGCATTACAGGGGTCCCAGAAGGAGAAGAGAGACAGAAAGGACCTCAGAAAATATTTGAAGAGATCATAGTCGAAAACTTCCCTAACATGTGAAAGGAAATACCTACCCAAGTCCAGGAAGCAGAGAAAGTCCCAGATAGGATAAACCCAAGGAGAAACACGCCAAGACACATAGTAATCAAATTGGCAAAAATTAAAGACAAAGAAAAATTATTGAAAGAAAAAAGGGAAAAATGACAAATAACATACAAGGTAACTCCCATAAGGTTAACAGTTGATTTCTCAGTAGAAACTCTACAAGCCAGAACGGAGTGGCATGATATACTTAAAGTGATGAAAGGGAAGAAACTACAACCAAGATTACTCTACCCGGCAAGGATCTCATTCAGATTCAATGGAGAAATCAAAATCTGTACAGACAAACAAAAGCTAAGAGATTTGGGCTTCCCTGGTGGCCCAGTGGTTGAGAATCCGCCTGCCGATGCAGGGGACACGGGTTCGTGCCCTGGTCCGGGAAGATCCTGCATGCCGCGGAGTGGCTGGGCCCGTGAGCCATGGCCGCTGGGCCAGTGCGTCCGGAGCCTGTGCTCTGCAACAGGAGAGGCCACAGCAGTGAGAGGCCCACATACCACAAAAAAAAAAAAAAAAAAGAAAAAGGGAGAGGACTCAAATTAATAAAATTAGAAAAGAAAAAGGAGAAGTTACAACACAAACTGCAGAAATACAAAGCATCCTAAGAGATGCTTTGCTTGTAGCATCAAAGATGCTTTGCTTGTAATAACAAGCAACTCTATGCCAATAAAATGGACAACCGGGAAGAAATGGACAAATTCTTAGAAAGGTATGACCTTCCAAGACTGAACTAGGAGGAAATAGAAAATATGAACAGACCAATCACAAGTAATGAAATTGAAACTGTGATTAAAAATCTTCCAGCAAACAAAAGTCCAGGACCAGATGGCTTCACAGGTGAATTCTATCAAACATTTAGAGGAGAGCTAACACCCATTCTTCTATAATTCTTGCAAGAAATTGCAGAGGAAGGAACACTCCAAAACTCATTTTATGAGGCCACCATCACCCTTATACCAAAACCAGACAAAGATACTACAAAAACAAAATTACAGAATTACAGTATCACTGATGAATATAGATGAAAAAATCCTCAACAAAATACTAGCAAACAGAATCCAGCAACACATTAAAAGGATCATACACCATGATCAAGTTGGATTTATCCCAGCGATGCAAGGACTCTTCAATATACGCAAATCAACCAATGTAATACACCATATTAACAAATTGAAGAAGAAAAATATGATCATCTCAATAGATGCAGAAAAAGCTTTTGACAAAATTCAACACCTATTTATGATTTGTATTATAATTTTTAAATTTATTTTAAGTTTTTCTCTCCAGAAAGTGGGCATAGAGGGAACCTACCTCAACATAACAAAGGCCATATACGAGAAACCCACAGCAAACATCGTTCTCAATGGTGAAAACCTGAAACATTTCCCCTAAGATCAGGAACAGACAAGGATGTCCACTCTCACCACTACTATTCAACATAGTTTTGGAATTCCTAGCCATGGCAATCAGAGAAGAAAAAGAAATAAAAGGAACACAAATTGGAAAAGAAGAAGTAAAACTATCACTCTTTGCAGATGACAGGATATTATACAGAGAGAATCCTAAAGATGCCACCAGAAAACTACTAGAGCTAATCAATGAATCTGGTTAAGTTGCAGGATACAAAATTAATGCACAGAAATCTCTTGCATTCCTATACACTAATGATGAAAAATCTGAAAGAGAAATTAAGGAAACACTCCCATTTACCATAGCCACAAAAAGAATAAAATACCTAGGAATAAACTTACCTAAGGAGACAAAAGACTTGTATGCAGAAAACTATAAGACACTGATGAAAAAAAATAAAGATGATACCAACAGATAGAGAGATATACCATGTTCTTGGATTGGAAGATTCAATATTGTGAAAATGACTATACGACCCAAAGCAATCTACAGATTTAATGCAATCCCTATCAAATTACCAAAGGTGTTTTAAATAGAACTAGAACAAAAAATCTTAAAATTTGTATGGAGACACAAAAGACCCCAAATAGCCAAAGCAGTCTTGAGGGTAAAAACCGGAGCTGGAGGAATTAGACTCCCTGACTTCAGACTATACTACAAAGCTACAGTAATCAAGACAATATGGTACTGGCACAAAAACAGAAATATAGATCAATGGAACAAGATAGAAAGCCCAGAGATTAACTCACGCACCTATGGTCAACTAATCTATGACATAGGAGGCAAGGATATACAATGGAGAAAAGACAGTCTCTTCAGTAAGTGGTGCTGGGAAAACTGGACAGCTACATGTAAAAGAATGAAATTAGAACACTCCCTAACACCATACACAAAAATAAACTCAAAATGGATTGGAGACCTAAATGTAAGACCAGACACTGTAAAATTCTCAGAGGAAAACATAGAAAGAACACTCTTTCATATAAATCACAGCAAGATCTTTTTTGATCCACCTCCTAGAGTATTGGAAATAAAACCAAAAATAAACAAATGGGACCTAATGAAACTTAAAAACTTTTGCACAGAAAAGGAAACCATAAACAAGACAAAAAGACAACCCTCAGAATGGGAGAAAATATTTGCAAACGAATCAACAGACAAAGGATTAATCTCCAAAATATATAAAAGCTCATGCAGCTCAATATTAAAAAAACAAACAACCCAATCCAAAAATGGGAAGAAGACCTAAATAGACATTTCTCCAAAGAAGACATACAGATTGCCAAGAAGCACATGAAAAGCTGCTCAAGATCACTAATTATTAGAAAAATGCAAATCAAAACTACAATGAGGTATCATCTCACACCAGTTAGAATGGGCATTATCAGAAAATCTACAAACAGCAAATGCTGTAGAGGGTGTGGAGAAAAGGGAACCCTCTTGCACTGTTGCTGTGAATGTAAATTGATACAGGCACTATGGAGAACAGCATGGAGGTTCCTTAAAAAACTAAAAATAGAATTACCATATGACCCAGCAATCCCACTACCTGGCATATACCCAGAGAAAACCATAATTCAAAAAGACACGTGCACCCCAATGTTCATCGCAGCACTATTTACAATAGCCAGGTCATGGAAGCAACCTAAATGCCCATCGACAGATGAATGGATAAAGAAGATGTGGTACATATATACAATGGAATATTACTCAGCCATAAAAAGGAACGAAATTGGGTCATTTGTAGACACGTGGATGGATCTAGAGACTCTCATACAGAGTGAAGTAAGTCAGAAAGAGAAAAACAAATATCGTATATTAACGCATATATGTGGAACATAGAAAAATGGCATAGATGAACCGGTTTTCAGGGCAGAAATTGAGACACAGATGTACAGAACAAACGTATGGACACCAAGCGGGGAAAGCAGCTGGGGGTGGGGGTGGGGGTGTGATGAATTGGGAGATTGGGATTGACATGTATACACTGATGTGTATAAAATGGATGACTAATAAGAACCTGCTGTATAAAAAAATAAGTTAAATTAAATTTAAAAATTCAAAAAAAAAAAAAGAAAAACTTAACAACAAAAAACCAAACAACCTGACTCAAAATGAACAAAAGACTTGAACAGATATTAGTCCAAAGAAGAGATACAAATGGCCAATAAGCACATGAAAAGATGCTCAACTTCACCAATCATTAGGGAAATGCAAATCAAAACTGCAATGAGATACCACCTTACACCCATTAGGATGCCTACCATCAAAAAAATAGAATATGAGTGTTTGCAAGGACATGGAGAAATTGGGACCCTGGCATACTACTGGTGGAAATTGGTACAGTCAGTTTGGAAAACAGTATGGTGTTTCCTCAAGTAATTAAAGATAGAATTACTATATGATCCAGCAATTCCGCTTCTGCAGATATACCCCAAAGAATTGAAAGTAGGATCTCAAAGAGATAGTTGTACACCCATGTTCATAGCAGCACTATTCGTAATAACTAAACCATGGAAGCAACTCAAGTGTCCATCAGTGGATGAACGGATAAGCAAAATGTGGATATACGTGCAATGGAGTATTGTTCAGTCTTAAAAAGGAAGGAGATTCTGCAGTATGTTTATAACATGGATGAACCTTGGGGACATTATGCTAAATGAAATTAGCCAGTCAGAAAAAGATACATACTGTATGATCCCACTTATATGAGGTACTTAGAATAGTCAAAATCATAAAGACAGAAAGTAGACTGGTGGTTACCAGGGGCTGGGGGCAAGGAATAACGGGGAGTTATTGTTTAATGGGTATAGAGCTTCAGTTTCACAAGATGAAAACAGTTATGGGGATGGACAGAGGTAATTTTTGCACAACTATGTGAATGTATTTGATACCGCTGAACTGTACACTTAAAAAGTGGTTAAGATGGAAAAAAAATTGTTTATCATGAAATATATCAAATACAAAGTGTAAATAAAATACATATGCATAAAAAAACTACAATGAGTACACAAATATTAGAATTTTAAAATAAAGACTGATGATAGAAGTGTTTCAATGATGTGGGGCAAGGAGACTACCAAACATTACTGGTGGGACTGTAATATGGTACAACCACTGTGAAAATCAGATTGGCATTTTCTCATAAAGTTAAACATACACTTACTATATGACCCAGCAATTCTACTCCTAAGTGTTTGCTAAGGAGAAAGAAAACCTGTGTTTACGAAAAGACTTGTATATGAACATTCACCTCAAGTTGATTCAAAATAGCCCCAAAGTGGAAAAAATCAAAATGCCAATCAGTTGGAGGATGGATAAGCAAACAGTGGTATGCGTGCATAATGGAATATATTGAGCAATAATCAGAAATGAATTAATGATACACACATCAATGGAAATAAATTTTAAAACCAAGCTGTGTGAAAGATGCCAGGCATGAAAGAATATATATGATCCTGTTTTTATGAGGTTTCTAGAGTAGACAAAATAAATTTATAATAATGGAAATTTGACCAGTAGTTTCCTGGGACAGGTGGTGATGGGACTGACAGGAAAAGAGCATGAGAGAACTTTTTGAGGTGATGGAAATATTCTATATCTTGTTTGTAGTGGTGGTTACACAATTGTGCACATTTGCCAAAGCTCAAAAAATTTTACATTTATAATGGGTGCTTTTTATCATATGTAAATGACACCTCAATAAAGTTGATTAAAATGTAAGTATGGGATAGGGTAATCCTAGCTTTGGTTCATTCCATGTGAAAAATTTCAGCTGGCTTTGCCTGGTTGCATGTTCAATTTGAGCTAGTTATGGAAAAAGATTTCTAAATGTGAGGCTGCCTGAATAGAAATGCAGTAACTACAGGACAAGAGTTAGTATCGCCATGGTCTGCCCCCAAGTGTCATATTATGTCCAACTCTTTGTGCTGTACTTTAAGAAGGCACTCCACACTTTGGGAAGATGATGATGTTTTTCATGAGGGATCTCAAAAAGAATATTCAAAGTAGTTGGAATTGCTTCTAGCTTGAGAGAGAGAAGAGAGAACTTAGGATCTTGCAGATGTTCTAGGATACTTAAAGGTTAATGTGGTAGAGACTGCTTGATGCTATATTGATTTTCCTCTCTTCTTTATTAACAGAATCTCAATTTCATTGAGTATGACAGTGTGCCCAGGTATAAAAATTCTTTTCTCAGTCATTTTAGCTAAGACCAATGAGACTTAAGCAAAAATTGTTGGGCAGAACTTGAAAGACTCTTGAAAGATCAGGCAGACTTTGTGGATGTGAGTATTTCCTCCCCTTCTGTCCACATGGAGTACCGAAGTTATGGCTGTAACCTTAGCCTCCATCAGCAACCATGAGGAAAAGGCAGAGACTTTGGGTCTATTACCTTTGAGACAATGAATTAATACAAAGCTTTCTATCAGACTTCTCATTTTGTGAGGAAAAACAATCCTGCATTCGGACAAGTCCACTGGTGATGGGTTTCTAACATATGGAGAAAAACACAGAGCCCCTAAAAGAAACTAGGTAGGTATGAAGAGTGCATGGATAAATTTACTTTGGCCTCAAAAAGCATAGTGTGCGTGAGCGACTGATAGATAGGTAGGTATTTGGTCAATATAAGGTAAAAATTAATAATAGAGCTTTACAAAAACTGAGCAGGTCTGCTAACAATGTAGTGACTGCTCAGCAGAGGCCATGGGGCAACATGTCAGCCATGTTAAATGAGGTCTACCTATAAAGCAGTGGATAAGAAATTATGTGAGCTAATTCCTAAGGGTTATTCCTTTAAATTCTAAGATAATGTGGCTGAGCTTTTTTTAGACTAATTGCTTTTGCCTATTTCATGTTGTGACAAGAATTTGGCCTAAGGAAGTAAAACTCTTTTACCTCAGTGTGGTAATATTTCTTATAAAAATTATTAGGAAACTAGAAGGAACATTTCTGTGAATGTCATTTTCTAAAGGTCACATAAAACTTCCAGGTATAACAGATTTTGAAAGATGAATGACAGCCACTTTAGTGGTTATCAAATCATTTTCAAAGGACTTGTGCAGCACACAGAATGGTTTCTAAACAATATTATTCATAATATTGATAGTCCCTTCAGAATTCTAAATTCAGCATTTTACAAAGCTTTACAAACGAAGGGGAATTTTTAAGGTAGAGCTAAATGCAGAAAAAAGTAAGAAACAAATTACTGCCAAATGACATACCTATTATCATGTGAAATTCTGTTAATATTGTCTAAGCTCAATCATCCTTTTGGGATACTTCATGCCATACTTTTCAAACTATCCTTCACCTTATAACATTAAATATGGCCCAGTGATTCTCATTTTTAATCGACAGTGTTGTCAGACATTTCAATGACGCTAGACATAATATTATGACATTCAGGGCCAGAGAGCAAGGGTTCTCTATTTGCTTTCAGTTGAAAGCAAAGAGGTTCTCAAAAGCTGTCAGCCTATCTCCTTTATGTTCTGAAAGCTGCCTGAACTTGTCAGTTTGCTTTCATGGCACTTTTATGAAATACTGCAAGAAAAAATGTTATCAGAGCGTTCACACTTTTAAATGTTGTTATTTTGTAATAGGGTAGAAATGTCACAGGACCATAGAATGTTGTAATCAGAAGAGTGTTTAGTTATCATTAATTCTAGTATCCCCATCCTACTTAGGAGGAAAGCTGGAGAGGCCAGAGGACCTCTCCAAGCCACACATGCAGTCAGTAACAGAGCCACTCTAAAAACTGTATGTGATTCTGAGGGCCACTGGTCATCTTGCTCTTAACATGCAAATAGATAAAGCTAATTTTTACATAACCCTATTTATTGGCAATAATTGTAAATTCTAGTCCTTTTTTTTTTTAACCTTTAAAGCATAAGATTAGAAGCAGCCATAGTTAATAATAATTTCAATTTTATGTAGAGTTTTATGGTTCACAAATATGTTTTAAAAAACACGTTTCCAATATTTCATTTTCTTACATTGGGTGCTTTAAAAAGAAATAAAACCCCCAAATCCATTTTATTAAAATTTCATATTGAAAGTCATGGGTAAGAATAATGGAAGATTCCTCCCATTATCTTTGCTCTTCTACTAACATAGCAACCAGATAAATGACTTTCCAGAGAAACTGATAGAATCACATAAGATAAAATATTTTTCCCCCATTCTGTTCAAGGTTGACAATGAACTATGTCTAAATATTGGAATAATCATTCTTTTATCATTTGTAAGGCTTACTTTTGTCAGGCTTACTTTGTGCAGTGGCAACATGATCAGGCAAGTAGCTCTCAGATGACATGTGACAATATTAAATTCAATCTTAGTAAACAGCTCCTCAGTTTCACACTTATGGTGGCTGGATTAACCCAATTATTTTTTTGGAGGTTAAGGGAAACTACATTTGCAGGACATCATCTTTCATAGACCAGGAGCTAGGATTTTGTTATCTCAGTAGAATTTTATGAAGGCAAAAGGATAAGTTACTTATTTATTAAATTTTAGCACAAATCAGATGAAGAGTTTTGAAGGAAGTAGATATGATTCCCTAACAATGCACTATGAGTTCTTCACTTTGATCCTCAGAAATGTGTGAAGCTTGGAACTTTCATTTAGCATACCTTTCAGGTAAAATATTTCCAGTGTACCAGTTTCAGGCTCCTGGTTCTAGCAAAGAAGATGTATATCGGCTGCCATCCTTAAAAAGGACTTAACCAAAACCAATTAGAGATTCAAGTTTGTAAAATGTAACCATTTTCATTACAGTAGATTGCAAGTTTATTAGGTATTTTTTAAAATTATAATAAATTCCTTTTAAAATACATCAGAGCCTCATCCCTGATGTTAAACATATCTTTATCTTTTTTAGACCAGATTGTTTTTGACTATACAATTTCAAATGCTCTATCCCATGCCACTCAGAAGTATATCCACTTTCAGACCCGGTATTTTGATTTTTAGACTAAGATGACCATATAACATGTTATTTTGACTTGCTGGAATAAGGAAAACTCACAAAATCTAATTCACATAAATTTATCAGGGGTCATGGATGATACAGGTCATGGATGACTTAATCTTTATGAAAATAGAATAGGATTTGGAACCACAAGACTTCTATTCTGCCTCTGCCGTTTACCAGTGGTGTGGACTCATGTGATTTACTATAACTGTGAATCAGGATCAGCATTTCCTATTCTGTAAAATGGGTATAATGACACTTTCTAACTGGGTTTTTGCAAAAATTAAACAAAGTGATGAAGTCATGTAATCTGTAGGAATGCCATGTCAATATCAATTTTATATTAATGTATAAAAACAAATTCGCACAGTAACTCATTACTGTAATTAGCCTACAAATACACCTTTTCCTTTGTGATCTTGACTAAAATCTAGAGCAATTCCTGTAAACATTTATGCATAATTTGCAGACAAACTTCCTTTACTTTTCTTCTTAAATACAGTGCTAATGATATGCAATCAAATATGCCTTCCATCTAATTGTCCCAGAAGAAATTTCCGAGTAGTGAATGGAGTAAATCATATGGAAGGCAGTGCTATACAAAGTGTAATTCTCCTGTAGCAGTTTAAGAGAAAGATTATTTCAGTGCACTGAAAATATCGGATTTTCCAGCAGAAATGTATTTTCTCCATGTTACCAGATGGAGTCATAGAGAATGTAAGTCAAAAATAGTTCTTAAAAATCACCAGTTTAATTTTTCTCCCATCCAAGATGTGCCTCCTTATTCTCCCATCCAAGATATGTCTCCTTATTCTCCCATCCAAGATATGTCTCCTTATTCCAAGATAACTTGTGACATGTCTTGAATGCATCATTATACTAATTTTACTGTCATAGTACTTTAATTATAATGATACCAATATCAATGTATAATTTGCCCCAAATGTAGGGCACTGCTTTCATCTACCATTTTATACTTGGCCCAAATATTTGCTTTGCCTTCACAAGTGGAGATTAGGAAGTACGTTAATTGGGTAAGAAGGGACTGATGGGGGTAGGCATGCTTTGGGGACATCAAGGTGGGTCTCAGATGCTGCACTTCAAAACTAATTTCTTCCACTATAGGCTGTGTGTTATGTGACTCAGGGGGGGACATTAAAAAGTGTGAGTAATCTAAACAATAATTTAAGGGACAGGGAATAACTGTTGATTATCACTCTCAAATCCACAACCCAAGACAATTATATCACTATGCTACTAACCAACTTCTCAGAACATAGAATCTGCTCTATTTCCCTTGCCATCCTCCTTTTTGCTTCCTCTACCCTTCCCCCACTATCACATCAGTCTTCACTATCAATGGTATTAAAATGGAACCACTCCTTTGGTTTTGTTTCATGCATGGGGATAAAAATTTATATTTCCTCATCTTAACAAAAAAGAGATGAATTAGGCCTCTTGTATTTTTTAAAGAAGAAAAAGGATATGAGGGAGAAAGTGAGAAAGAGAGAAAAAGAGGGAGAGTGTGTGTGTCCATTGATTTCTCTCCCCTTTTTCTCTTTGAAACACTAAACCTAATTACATAGAGTGGTCAGGGGAAGACTTCTCACTGCTCCTCTATCACAAAGCCATGTTCCCTAGAAATACAGCTAGTAAAAAAACACACTGTAACTGCTTCAAATCAGAAGGAGGTAATGATGAAAATGCATTTGTGCTAATGCCCAAGACTCAAGTCAATTGTTAAATCAGTCTTCAAAGCAGTTTCTTAACTAAGGCACTGATTTCTCACAGGACATTTCAATATGCATTATTTTCCATGCCTAGACTTTCATTTTCTGAATATACCTGAAAGATTACACAGCTGAAGAAAATATACTGAATTAAAATTACAGCAATATTCTAGTTACTAAGAGACTTGTTAACAGTTTCTCTAGTTTATGTTATTAGATTCTCTAGTGCTCTTATGACAGACATCTTAAAGAACAGCAGAAAATTCTATTTCATGGGAAAATAAATTAGATTTTATGGACAAAAATGAGAATTATATAAAAATAATGAAAATGATTTCATATTAAGATACACATATGTGTATGTGTGTTCAGTTGAACATGGAAAATTAACATTTTACACTTGAAACTTCATAGACAGCAGATATCTATTTATTCAAATACATATATAGATATGTATATAAGGTATATACGTATATACATTTATCTGTCTAACTACATCTCTATCTCAGAAAGAAAAGAAAATCTACTTGACAAGCTCCTCTTCCCCGATGGCTACACACAGATTTCAGTTACATTTTTGGTATTTTATTTTTAAATATAAAAGCCAGAATAAGGTCAGCAGGTATTTTAGGATAAGCCACAACATAAAAGAAACAGAGCAAAAAAACAGAAAAAATATAATGCACATAAATAAAGACACTGCATAGAAAGAAACTGGAAAAGTCACAGTTATAACTAATATTATAGGAAGCTTTCTACATTCATTAAAAAGTCAGTGTATTTAAGAAAAAGTATATCAGAGTTCCAGAAACAGCTCCTAGAAATTAAATATATGATAGTAGAAAGTTGAGCCAAAGTTGAGGTATATTCTAGAGGTAGAACCAAAGAAGCAAACAGAGATGGATTATAAAGAAGAAAAGAAAATTAGAGGTTAGTGTAGGTGGTCAATCATCCAACAGAGTGTCAGAAAATGGAAGCAGATAAAACAAGGCAAATGATTTTAGTAAATAAATATTTAAGAACATTTCCCCAAACTGAAGGACATGTATATCCAGATTGAAAACTCCCACTGAGAGATGTGGGGGAAATAATGGAAAAATAATCCATACTGATGCACATCATTATATGTGTATAGAAAAAAGACCGTAAAAGTTTCTAGGGTAAAAAGCAGCAAAATAGGTCATCCCATAGAAAGGTTGTTGAATTAAAATAGCACTGAACTTTTCAACAGGAAGTATCAGCTGACAAGCATTATAATATTCTGAAGAAAAATTATTTCTAACATAAAATTTTAATACCTAGCCAAAATACCAGCCAAGTATATGGCAAAATAAAGACATTTTCAAATATGCAATACCTAAGTACTTTTACCTCCTACCCACCCTTTCCCAGGAAGAAACTGGAGAATAAAGTGAAGTAATCAAAAAGGAATAATACATGGGACTCAGGAAAAGAAGCAAGAAGAGCAAGGCAAAGGAATGATTAGGCTGCTTATAAAAAGGAAATGATCAAGGCAACGAGAGTGAAAGGGTGACATACTCCAAAAGGATGTCTCCAAGATAAAAGAATGGAGCTGAGACATCATCTAAAATATCTGTACATATTTAGAGATATCATAGTAGGGCTGAAGAGTTGGGAAAATAATTTATGACAATCACCTCAAAAACTAAATAAATTAAGAAACAGAAATTAAAAAGTCTTAGAAGAAATTCACATAAATAGGTTATACAATGACTGATCTATGAATAATGCTTGCATTATCACAAAAACACAAAATATTGATTTATTTAAAAATTGAGGAATAAATAAAATGGGAAGATAGGAAGTGAAGGATGGAGTGCATTGAGTGTTAGTCATGTAAAGAAGCCCAGTCATCTCCTTTCTTAAGAAGATATCAATTCAATATTCACAAAATAGTAGCATGAATATAGAGCTAAACAGAGCTAAATGACAAATGATATAGTTAAAATAATTTAAAGTGGCTCCACTTAGGGAGTGAGCTGAGGGGTTCAGAAGAGGTGGGATAACAAATTGCTCTCTTTTTCTTCCTCTCTCTTCCCCCTCCTTCCCCTTTCCTTCCTTTCTGGTCCTAAGTTTTATCATTCTAACTTACTTCTTAACTATGTACATCTATTAATTTAGCAAAGAAAAAAAGATAAACCCATATGACATTTAATGATATATCTGTATTTCATATAATTTACTGTTTAATTTTTTGAGAATTTTGGTGCTCTATTTTGGAGTTTATACAATAACTGCTGTTGTCCATTTACTGCTTACAACAAGCACTGGTGGACAGGAATTAAATCTGTATTTTCAATATGTTAAAAAATGGTATGATTGCTTCCTTCAATGACAAGTGTTGAGACAGCACTTGAAACCTCAGAACAGAACCTGTGTATGGCTAGCTTACAGTTCCATGGGTTGTCACTTTAAGGGAATTTTGCTCTCCTCATAGCAGTTGATAGCTGGTGGGGTTCATTCTCTCCCAAGATTACTTATCCCGAAAGCACAGCTCTATACCTTTTTAAACTATTGTGCCAAATTTGGGAGAATAAATGTGTTTTTTGTTGTGCTCCAATCTTCCACTTATCTCTTGAAGGTATGGGATTTAGGGTAGTGGCTATCAGCAATAAAAAGCATGTTTGCTGGACTATCACTTCGTCTTATCTGTGAACTATTACTTCACTGTGTTGGGAGCACACAAGAGTAGGGCAGCATAATATAGTACAAAGGAAAATTGAACTTACTCCCCACCTTTGGAAAAATTCTAAAATTTTGCTGTATCTTAATTCACATTGGAAAGAATAACATTCAGCCCCTTTTACAGGTTAAAAGACAACAGCTCAAGCTCTGGGTCTCATTAATCCTAACTGGGGCCATCTTCTTCAGCTTTACTAGGACATTTTATCTTGTTGATTTTCAAAAAATAAAAAATAAACTGACTTCCTAAGCTAGTGATTTAATCAGATTTCATAAGGCAGTCATCATTTCTATAAAGAATGGAAAATCCAAAATGCTACCGCAATTACTTAAAAATATAAATTCGATATTCTGAGTCAAGGTATTAAAGTTAGAAAGATAAAGAAGAAGAAATGGGGGCTTCCCTGGTGGCACAGTGGTTAAGAATCCGCCTGACAATGCAGGGGACATGGGTTCAAGCCCTGGTCCCGGAAGATTCCACATGCTGCCGAGTAACTAAGCCGGTGCACCACAGCTACTGAGCCTGTGCTTTAGAGCCTGCGAGCCACAACTACTGAGGCTTTGTGCCACAACTACTGAAGCCCACACACCTAGAGTCAGTGCTCCGCAACGAGAGAAGCCACCGCAATGAGAAGCCCGCGCCCAGCAACGAAGAGTAGCCCCTGCTCACTGCAACCAGAGAAAAGCCCGTGCACAGCAACAAAGACCCAATGCGGCCAAAGATAAAATAAATAAATTTATTTTAAAAAAAGAAGAAGAAATGATTGCACGTTAAAACTAAAAAACAAACAAACAAACAAACCAAACTATACGAGTGTGTATGTATGTATCCAGAAAGGGAGATACAGAATGAGTCCACCAGGAGGAATTTAAGAATAGACAAAATCACCAGTTCACTTCTTCTGCTGCTTAGTCCTAAGAACTTTACAAAAACCAAGTATTTTGAACTTATATCACATGAGAATATTGTGGTTTTCACATCAAATGGCATGCATTTCAATTCTTGAAGTTCTTCCTTTGGTGACTCCATAAGCTAAGACTGTCTGCTGGCCCAGACAGGTTGCCCTTAGGGGCACTCCCACTTTCTCCAGGCTCTGCTCTGCATTGTAGGAGGCCCTGGCCTCTCCAGCAGCATTTCCCAGGCTTCCATGTCATTTGATGACTGGCACTGATGGCTTTCTGCTGTTGCAGAAACCTCTGGGTTTCCTTACCATCTCCCGTTGAGCTTTTCAGTTGTGCTAGTCTCTGTAAAATCTCTATTATAGTCCCCTTGTTTAAGATACTTAAAGCAGATCCTCCCCACCCCCCAGCATTAGACCTTGATTGATATAGCCACAAAGGTATCTTTTTTTTTTTTTTTAATGTGAAGAGACCAGAAAATGCATCATCATTTATATGGCCCTACTTGTGCCAGAATCTCAAGTTAAGCTCAGAACCATGAGAAATTCCATATCTGGGTATTTGTTGCAAATACTGTGTAACAAACTTGTTAGCAGGAAGGATGACATATCTGTAAATTTGTTGCTGACCACAAACATTAAAATTCACATGAAAATATGATATCTAATAAGGCAAAGGGAAAAATCAGTAGAACAATTATTTCTTATAAGGAAGAAAATTTTCCTTTTAATTATAATTTACAACATGTCTATAATTATAGATTTCCAACATAAAGATAAGGAATAATCCTTATCTTTCTCAGAGAAGGAAAAAGAAAAATAGTGTAGCAAGAGTTTTGGCAGAAGCTTAAGTCTGATTTTCCTAAGAAAAATCCTTTTTTTCCAATAACTTGTTAGTTGTCCACGACAAATGTAATCAACTTAAGATGAATCAAGCCTAAATAATGCAGCAGCATAGCCTATCACTTTTCCTCAATTGATCTTCGTGACCTATTCCTTAGTGTAGGTTACTTTCCTCACTTTTCAAAGAGTAAGGAGAAAATGGATTCCATGTGGGTGGAATATGTCTATTAAAGCAAGCCAAGTGGAATAAAAAAATAGCATGGAGAGGATATAAAAATGTTTAAAGGATTAGTTTTCACTTTAAAAAGAGAAGAATCCATCATTCACTGAGTGTAAAGAGAGATGACTGACTGGGAAAGTAGCGTAGTTTGAAAATACCATG
Organism: Physeter macrocephalus; assembly: GCF_002837175.3. Classification (NCBI taxonomy): domain Eukaryota; kingdom Metazoa; phylum Chordata; class Mammalia; order Artiodactyla; family Physeteridae; genus Physeter; species Physeter macrocephalus. The sequence continues at coordinate 68,712,825 of NC_041214.2, read as the reverse complement.
AGCCAAGAGACTCCAGAGTGGACATGAAGGATCGGAGGTATTGGGACCATCCAGCTCCCCCAGGGGGACCCCACCCTTTCACATTCTGCCCACAGAAAGAAATAACAATGGTAATAACAATATGAACATGCTCACAACTCTTTCACATGATAATGGACCATTTCAGCAGCAAGGGCTCTGTGAGAAATGAAGTTAGTGCTTCTAAGATCATGCTTGCCCGAGAACTCACACATGTTACAGGTCACTTTCTCAGTGGCTTCAAATTCTTCATGCCTCTCCCCTCTTCTCATCTTCTTTTCATCATGTACTAAGCTGCCCAGCTTGTCTTACCATAACGCCAATTATAACTGCTTAAGAATCTTTCATGGCTCCTGATGTTTCTATCTTTAATGTGAATGAAATGGCATTTTCTTTCTTTGGGGCAAAAGGCTATATATGCCATTGACATTCCTTACAATTCTAATAGCCATTATGCTAAGGATTTCTGTCACATCAAGGGTCTTAAGGACTATGTTCTTTTCTCCATTTTACAGCCCACTCTTCCCAACCACCAACTCAGTACAGAGATGAGAAGTCACTTGGGAGATACTGTTTAGGTTCTTCTCCATTCATTTCCAAGATCCCGTATCAAACAGACATCATGTCCCTATTACAATTGTTGTTTGCTATCCAAAATATGGAGTTTTCACTCCACTCCAGTCAGGCTATTCTTACTATGCTCAAAAATCTCACACTCTTCCTACTCCTGCTTATTATTTTCCATCATGGGAACAGTCTTTCCATTATCTCCCTAGTTATTTGTCAAGCTCTTAATTAAGTTTTACTTGTCACATTAGGCAACACTTCTAGTAACTACTGTGGTCACCAAAAGTAAGTTGTTAATTGTTCTTTATTCCATTTCTGGTGAAATAATAACAATAAAAGCTACCATTTACTGAACCCACACTGGGGTTCAACAAAGGTTAACAAGGCATTGTGTTAAAGCTTTGTTTACATGATATCCTCCCGGGCACGTTCTGGAGAAGATTTTGCTGTTATCACTACCATATAAGAGAACCTAGGATAGCTGTGTTTAAAAGATTGCTAATGTCATAGTAAGCAGCAAAACTGGATTATAATCCTGGTTTCTGAAGTCCAAGCTGGGCCTCTTAAGAATTTTGATACGTAGTATTACTTAACACTTTAACCAACCGAAAAAGTCAGTGGAAGTAGTTACAGTGGCATGATGTTTTCCCTTTGTCTATTCTATAGTGCCTACAATACTGATCCTCATGTACTTATTGGTTGATGACTTGAATAGACATCTACCTTATTTTACAATCAACATTTTATGGGGCCCTCAAAGTCTATTACACTCAAAAGTAATATATGCAAAGTTTAAATAATTCAAGTCAAATTAAAAAAAAATGTTTTCTGTTTTAAAAGCCCAAGTCTTGGGGCTTCCCTGGTGGTGCAGTGGTTGGGAGTCCGCCTGCCGGTGCAGGGGACGCGGGTTCGTGCCCCGGTCTGGGAGGGTCCCACGTGCCGCGGAGCGGCTGGGCCCGTGAGCCATGGCCGCTGGGCCTGTGTGTCCGGAGCCTGTGCTCCGCGGCGGGAGGGGCCGCAGAGGTGAGAGGCCCGCGTACCGCAAAAAAAAAAAAAAAAAAAAAAAGCCCATGTCTTAAGATACAGAAAAGTATATATATGATAAAATCATCTCTGAATAGGAATTGTCAGTATTTTTTCTTGGGAGGTGTCAATCACTCTTTAATGTAACTAGGTCCTAAAAATAAAGATTTTCTTCCTACTATTCCCTGATTATTACTATTATTATTAAAGTTTTATCATATTCCTATTATCAGTTGTAAGTATATAAGGTAATTCCATTTCATGTATTTTTCACCTGAATTTTGGACAATCTGCAATAAATTTCAGAACATCCTTTAGTTTGTAAAACAGTAATAGGATCTGCATAATTTAAATTTAAGATTGGGTTAGATTACCCAACTAATCCTTTCCAGTCTCAAAGCATTAGTCATTATCAAGGTGTCACTGATAAGATACATTACTGTTGCTCCTTTTGTTGGATTATTTTCTCTAAAAATGACTTATCAGACTTTTAATGCATCAGTTGAATGAAGGCTGGAGAAAGGAGACTGGACATGGGTCTAAAAAGGCCTATGGTGGTACACACGGTTATAATTTTGGCAACAGTTCATAGGTCTGCAAACAGCCAATATTTTATGCATTATGAAGTAAACCTCCCAGCTGCTGGGCAATTCCAAGTGATGAAATTTCCATATGATTCTTGATTATCATGAAAGCATATCTTAGGTGGTTTTAGTTGTCATTTGGCTGTTTCACAGACACAGAAATTATTTTTATATATTAACCAGTTTGACAAAATATGTTGAGTGAAAAACCTGCCGTATTTGAAAACTAGATTAGAGGGAATTTGATGTTTCAAAATAAGTGGTTGTTTGATTTCAAATCTTTTTATTCCAAGCCAGCTTGCAAACCAATAAAACCTAAATTTTCTTGGACATATTTTAAGTTCCCATGACACTGAAAATAATAGCAGGACAACAACTGGCCAAAAAGCAAGAAACCAGCTCTATTATTTGTAGCCTTGTGACTTCGGGTAAATTACATAGATTTGACACATCTTAGTCTTCTCATTTTCTGAAATTCTTTAAAGTAATAGCAACCTATAATAAGTTACTTGTATAGAAAACTATGCTGTTTCATCTTTAGGTTTTTAAGGAATTTTGAATAAATTGGAAATCAGGAATAGCCAAAACATGAAGTGAATATATACTGAATGAATATTTATATTCCTATTCAAACTTTCTAAAACTAAAAAGAAAAAGCAGAGAAAGCAGAGAAGCAGATTAAGTTGGAAATGAAATATATCAGGATTGTAAATGAATAACAGCACAAAGCCAAACACACACACACACACACACACACACACACACACACACAGTGTCTTAAAAGAAAATAACAGAAACTCCTCATCATTCTTTTGAATTAGTGTGAATACTCTATCTTCTGAGTTCATTGATTTCAAGAAAACAATAGCTGGAGAAATAATGACTATCCGCTTGAGTCCAAGCATGCCAGGAATAAGTGGGAGGTTTAACAGTTATCTGTGAGAGCTCATATTGGACTAAAACTTCTTTGTCTTTTAGTTTTCTAACATACGCACGGAAATGTAATTCAGCAGAATTTTGAGATAAAACATTTTCTTTTCACTCTTTATATCATGTCTTTGCACCTCTTTCAGGCAGCTGCTCAATTCTCTCTGCTCCATCTTAGTCCCAAAACCAATCTTGAGCTTCACTCCTTTGTTAAAATGCTCCCTAGTAAGATATTATTGAGAGGTGTGCGTATATTCTTCTATCAAGACTCTGAAGTCACTAGGGATCGATCATGAATGGCAGCACTTTATACTCTATGACTGGAAGAAAGGAAACTGATATATCTCAACTAACAAGGTAAGAAACTTGAAGGAATGCTTTCAGCCTACCTTAACTGGGGACTAAATTTTCTGCAAATGGAATTTTGGGGTAGTGAATTTTTCAGATGAGCTCTCAGTAGACTGTACATTAGGATCCCTTTGTGTAGTAAAGAATCTTAGTCCAGTTTTCGATGTTACTGACAGGTTTTAAGCTTTACCCCTCCCTCTTGCCCCTGTCCCTACAGGTGGGCAAACTGACTAGAAAGACTGGTGCTCCCCACTTTGGTGCTAGAAGTTCAAACCATGTACAGGAACCTTCAGCTTGGCTGTATCCCTTAATCACCCAACAACAACAACAACAAAAAACACAAGCCAGTCTCTTTCCCCTGCTCTTCAAGCCATTTCAGACCTTGTGAGCTGCCTGCTTTCCACAGAAAGCCTCATTCTCTAAGTAATGAACCCCTTCATACCCTCTTGGTGCATGCACAGCATCATGAATCTTAAACTTGGAACCAAATTTTGTGTCCATCCCGATACTGCAGACTGCCCGCAACACCTTATTAGTTCTGACAAAATTGATTAAGGTTTAGTGGAATATCTCATTTCTTCCTCTGATGTAGTATCTTTAAGATCAGGCAAGCACATTCCCCACCCTCAAGTGGCTGACTGGGAATTTCCTGGAGAAACTCCAATTGTTACTTTCCGTCCACTTCCCCTTTTCCTCCTCGTCATTTAGCATATTTCCATCATTCTCCCAATTCGACTGTTTAGATGAGTTGCACCAGACTCATTAATGCTCTGAGGTTATCTCTACTCCTATTGTGGTCTGCCTGATATCTCTGCACATATGCAAATGCAGCAGCATTTAAGCCAATCCAGAGTGGGGATGACCCCTGCCGGCAATGTTTCCTATATCTTCTTTCCTCATACCTTACATTCAACTTCTTCTATTGCTCAAAGATAAAACTTGATTTATTCAACATTTTAAATCTATAGTACTAGTTAACTGTATATTTATATACAAAAATATTTATGTATGGAAAATACCTGTTTTGATGCTGAGTGTATATATGTATAAACTTACAATTATTCATATGTAAACTTGCAATTACACATATAAATATGCTTCTAATTTTTCACTATACACATATATACATATTTTGTCTGCTAATTGATATGGTTATGAATATTTATTATCTCATTGAGAAAAATGTATTGCTATTTTTAAGCAACAGAAAAATACCCTAGATAACATTAATAAAATGAATGGAGCTTTGCCATACAGAACCCAACACTTATTACATTTCCCCTATGTGGCCTTGAAAAGTAAGGTTCACTGAAGTCATTATGTGAGGCAAGCTGTACAATTTACAGGTTTATAGCACATTTACTGAACATATTAAATCATATTCCAAACTATGTGTAATTCACATTTTATTGTTTCAAAGCTGCTGTTTTTCTTCTCTTCAGGAAAACTACTTATATGCTGTTAGTTATTCTAAGGTCATCTATTTCTATTTTTAACCAAAAAAAAAAAGAATGCCAGGACTGTTTGTATGTGTGTGAAAGTACCCATTTTGAGAAAAAGGAAGGATTGGATTAATAGCAGAGATCATTTTATTTAAAATTTACATTAAACTTTTTTTTAGGATTTTAGAAATTTGATAAAAAGCAAGCTATTTTTGAGAAGGGGAGATATTTTTCCAGAGGCCAATGAAGTAACAAGAAGAATGAAAGTTAGAAGAAACAGTCTAACCCTTGGCTATCCCACACAGTGTCTTAAATTGAGAGACTCCTCCCTAGGAGAAATCCCTGACATCTTCCCTCCCCTCCCCTTTCCCATTTATCAACTGTGACTCTAACCTAAAATCTTAGTAGGAAGAGAAGAGCCCCATTATGTGGGTATAACGCATAAAGAAAGACATGGTAGCACTGATGTCCTGATTCTACATTCTCCCACCCTAACCCCTGCCAATATGCCCTCTGGAATTACCACTCTGAATACTACTGAACCCTGTGAAACATGTTTGCTCATCAGAGGGAGTTTCAAGGTTTCCAGAGAATTCTCAACATATCATCCAAACAAGCACAATCGACCAGAAGGAAAAGTGCCACTGCTCTATATCCATTTGATATTTTCCCCTTTAGGACAGATAGCTGCTCCTCCTGTCTCTTCCCCAAGGTAAGGGCTTAGTTAAGTGAGGGCTTAACTTTCACTGAATTTGTTAGAAACAGGAACATATTTTATTGAATTTACTGATTTATCCTGCATAATATTTTAATAAATGAGGAAGCAAAACAAACAGAGAGCAAGGAGTATCAAGGAAAAAGGTAAAAGAGAAAAAGCAAGCCAGCCGATTAAAATAAGGGGGAAAGGTACTACCAAAAATACTCTTTTCTGAATGAAAGACTTTATTCAGAATTAATAAGGTTTTAGTTTTTTTCTTTTTTCAATCAAGACTTGGATAAATGTGAAGAACAAGTATCTATTTGGTAAAATTAGAAGTGATGCTTTGTGTTGTGTTTTCTAAATGTTATAAACTGTTATTCTGCAACAGTACTTTAAAAAGTTAAGGGAAAAAAAGAAATAAAGGTTATAATGAGTTGAATTATGTTCTCTAAAAAGATATTATAGGTTCATGTCCTAACCTCCAGTACCTCTGAATGTGACCTTATTTGGAAATAGTGTCTTTGCACATGTAATTAAGAGGTTTAAGTTAAGATGAGGTCATGCTAGATTACTATGGGTCCCAAATCCAGTCACTGTAGAGACACAGTCACACACAGAAGGAAGACAGCCATGTAAAGATGGAAGCAGAAATTGGAGTGATGCAGCTGAAAGCAAAGGGACACCTAGGATTATTGGCAACGACCAGAAGCTAGAATGATGCAAGGAAGGATCCTCTCTTAGTACTTCAGAGGAAGTATAGCCTCACTGACACCTTTATTTTGAACTTCCAGCCTCCAGAACTGTGAAAGAATAAATTTCTGTTGTTTTAAGCCACCCAGTTTGTGGTACTTCATTATGGCTGCCTTAGAAAACTACTACTAAGGTCTATGATAATCCTCCACAAATATCCTTCTTTAAATTAGGAACACTGCTGAGTAAAGATATGGATTTAGTATACAGAACTGCCTCTTTGAAATCTGCATTGGTCTCTTTAAGCCATCAAGTCTTACTGTGCTTGTTCTGTGTGTTAACCTAAAATAATTATTTCACCTCTTTAATGAAATCTTGACATAAAGCTATGGTCAAGCAAGAACATGGACCAAAACATCTTCTTTATTATTATTATTATTATTACTTCTACTACATGAATGTGTGTTGATGGTGGAGTTACCTATTTAGATGACCGTGCCTAGTTTCTTCCTTTCCTCTGCCCTGTGAACACACTGCATGGTTGTGTGGTGTACTCTTGTACAAACTAAAAGTAGCTGACTCTGTCTCTGCTTCCCCTCTCTGTGCTCTGACTATAATCTGAAGACTTAGGGGGTAGACCTAGTATATTTAGTTTTAAATGCTCCACTTAAGTGCACAGTCAATAGTCAATTTACAGAGCATCAATTCCGTTTATCAAATACAAAGCATAAGCTTGCTTTACCAGCTAGTAGATCTGGGGCTAGCCAATTGGAAAGAGATTAGGCAATCCAAGGCCTGCTTGGCTGAATTCATCACTTGACAAAAGGAAGAGATGCCAGCAGTATCAGTTGAAAGCTGAAAATTAATGCTGAGCATAGCTTAACAAGCCCTGAGTCACCAGCCTCCTGGTTTCCAGGTGCTGCTGCTGTTGGAAGGCAGCCCAATATAATAGCAGCAGCTTAGACTCTGAGTCAAGGGGCTGCTTGACGTCAGGAAGTGACAGGCCATCTGTGCACCTTATTTTCCTCAGCTCTAAAATTTTGACAATAATACTTGTGATTAACAATAATACTTGCCTTGCAAGACTAAAATCTGTATAAAGGCCCTACACAGTTTCTGACATTTAATAGATGCTCAATAAGTCGTAACCATTATTGTTGATATTGTTCTCATTTTGTTTTTCAAGGTAGTTGTTCAACTCCTAAAAGATGTTTAGTTTCTTGTATGGATTCACATAAGGCGGGCACACTTTCTGTTTCTCACAAGCCGTTGAAACTTGAGCAAGTCATTTACCCCTCTTGACCTCAGTTTCTTCATCTGTGAAATGAGAGAGTTGGATTTGGTTTGTGACAACCCTCAAAGTGTATGATTTTAAACCAGAGCACAAAGGAACTGAAAAATGCCAGTTTTCTTTCTGTCATTGTGTTTTGGAGTCATTGAGCCATCCTGACTGATTTTTTAACCACTCACATATATAATGTATATAATACTGACTCCAGTAGAGTGGTTAAAGGAAACCCTTAGTTTTCACTAGGCATATCTTTTGTGAGGTGAATATGGATTTGATTGAAAGAAAGAAGATTCCATTGTCTATAGTGGGATGAGGGTAGAGAATTTTGGGGTGCTGACATTGGGGGAGATGAGCAGAAAAGACAGCATATGGAATATTTATGAACCCATTAGGTAAAATAATACATATATACATATGTGTGTATATGTAGACACATATTTATATATATTATAAGTGTATTATAAAGATGCATAAAAGAGTGGCCATTAAGTATCAGTGGAAGTTATCTCAGTGTGGTAGAACTGCAAAAGGCCTTAACTTTCTTCTTCATATTTTTATATACTCTTTGAACTTGTATAATGAATGTATTTTATTTATATATTCAGAAAAATGTAATACAATTACATCCTTGAGATAAGAAAAAGATGTACACATGATACTCAAATATGCAAAAAACGGCAGCTTGAATTTTTAATTTTACTGCAGCTGATGTATCCTTTCTCATCCATCTCCTTTGTCCCTGGACGATTGGAAGAACAAATATGCCAATTAAATAAATCTCAGTCTGTTTCCTTTCTGCTATTTTAGGGAGGGTAAATTTTCAAAGATGGCATTTGTTTCAAAGAGAGGCTTTTTATTGTCCTTGCAGGAAAATGGGCCTGGTAACCGTATGCAGATCATGTTAGGGTCTTCTAGCATTTTGCAAACCTGAACAGCAATCTCTCCATGTCATTTGGTTATTAAATATACAGCTGCAACTGCTATCAAGTCAGTGATGCCAACAATTTATAAGCTCTCCCCCAACTCTACTCTGAAGCTCACAGTTCACTTAAGAATTGATCTCAGCCCTGCTCTGCTAGTGTACATTTTCTAGTTCTCAGTCACTCGGCTTAGGCTACCCATCAAGGGTTCTCCATGATGGTGGTGCAGGTTCACATGGTATCCCATGCCAATCAACAGATTCGAAACTATCACACTCCATATCTCCCATGGCTTCCATTCCAAGCTTCATAAATGGTGAGGAAGACTTCTGAGTGACCCAGTGGGACTTCTTTTTGCCAAACACAGCACACTGTCATTCCTCCTCCACTGTGATCACCATGGGGGATCAAGCTGGAGTAGTACCTGCCAGGTGATTTTTTTTCTAAAATGCAGAATACCAACAACACCATTCTAGAACTTGCTCTCACTTTCACCCTCTCTCTCTTTCTTCTCCCTAACCAGAAAGGCCCTTTCTGTCTGAAAGAAACCTCCCTTACATCATATACTTGTTCTCCAGGAAGTGGCATTTGACACTCTCATTTCCTGGTTCCAACATGGTAGGGAAGGTACTGGGAGAGAAAGTAACCTCAAAAGGAAGATATATCAGAAGGTATTTTTAAAATATCCTGAAATATTGGAAAAGATACATTCACCCCAATGTTCATAGCACCACTATTTACAATAGCCAAGACTTGGAAACAACCTAAGTGTCCATCAACAGATGAATAAATAAAGAAGATGTGAGATATATATATATATATATATATATATATATATATACACACACACACACACACACACACACACACACAATGGAATACTACTCAGCCATAAAAAAGAATGAAATTTTGCCATTTGCAGCAACATGGATAACTTGAGGGCATTATATTGGGTTGGCCAAAAAGTTTGGGTTTTTCCATAACATCTTACAAAAACCCGAAGGAACTTTTTCGCCAAGTCAATACTAAGTGAAATGAGTCATAGAAAGATGATATTGCTTACATGTGGAATCTAAAAAATACAACAAACTAGTGAATCTAACAAAAAAGAAGCAGACTCACAGATATAGAGAACAAATTAGTGGTTACCAGTGGGGGTGGCAATATACGGGTGAGGGAGTGGGAGGTATAAACTACTGGGTGTAATATAGGCTCAAGGATGTATTGTACAATGCAGGGAATATAGCCAATATTTTGTAATAAGTATAAATGGAAAGTAACCTTTAAAAATTGTATAGAAAAAAAGATTCTCTGGAAACGTACCCCTGATTTTTTTCCTACTGTTAGAGGACTCTTCTTCACCTTTAGTCTTTGAGCTTAATATCTATTTACGTATAATACTAAAATTCTTTTAAAAATAAATAATAAAAGAAAAAATGGTAAATATCCCTTTCATATTTCTCTTCAATATTATTTAAATTAACATTCACTGAGTACTTCCTAAGGGTCAGCTATGGAATTAATCAGCTATAGCATTAATCATGATTCAGTGTAATACTGAAGAACAGAATCTATGGAGTACTAGCACTTTAGGAATGTTACTCAATGTGCCTGAACTTCAGTATTGTTTTTTTGCAGAATGGTGACAGTACTGTCTGACTAACTAGTTTCGTTGGCTGCACAATGTGGTGAATAAGGGCATAGATTTTGGACTCAAAAATATTAATATGTGAATTTAATCTCAACTCTTACAGTTATTACCTATGTAATTTGGGAGAAACCTATTTAATCTCTTTTTGCTTCAGTTTCCTTACCTGTAAAGTGGGGATTAATAATGCCAATAATAATGAAAATACCTACACCTCATATATTGTTGTGAAATTCAGAGTAATTACTTGTACAACATTTATATGCTTGGTGCATAATAAGTGTTCAATAAATGATTGCTTTTCAGAATTGTTTGAATATTAAAGGACAAAAAATGAATATGAGAGAAAGTTGTACTCCCTGATATGTTTTCTTAAAGTTAGTTTATTATGCTACCTGCACTAATAATATACTATCCATATCTACTTCTCCAGTATTTCTGGGTAATCCAGGAAAAGTTTTTTTTTTTTTTTTTTTTTTTTGCGGTACGCGGGCCTCTCACTGCTGTGGCCTCTCCCGTTGCAGAGCACGGGCTCCGGACGCGCAGGCTCAGCGGCCATGGCTCACGGGCCCAGCCGCTCCACGACACGTGGGATCCTCCCAGACCGGGGCGCGAACCCGGTTCCCCTGCATCGGCAGGCGGACGCGCAACCGCTGCGCCACCAGGGAAGCCCTGGGAAAAGTTTTTTAAGTTTACACAATAGATTCATGTGTCAATAATCCATGATTATCAAGTAAATAATACAAACTGAAGTACAAAGACATAAACATTACCAACACTTTAAGTCACATCCAAATTATTTCCACAGTTCAAGAAACCCATTAAAGTAGAAGAGAAGGAGGAAGGGAAAAGGTTTGGCAGAAGACATGTTTCTCATAAACCCATCTATAGAGTAGCTTTGGGCAAAATAAGCATACTTGACCAATGAACATCATATTGTGTGGGATGTATGGGGCATGGCTTCCTGCCCTTTCCACTACTGAATTCCATGCCTGCTGCAAAGCTGAAACAGATTAAGTAAACCAAAAAGAGTGCTCTCAAAGAGAAGTGCCGATTTTCATGCACTTGGCAAAGAAACTGCCAAATATAATGGGATCTACCTGGACGTCAGCACATAAACACCTCAACCTCTTCCTTCAGCACTAGTAGAAATCTTCTAAATTTTATAAAAAGCAAGTTCCTGATCATGAGTGATCCTGGCAGAGAAAATAAAAGATAGCTTGTCAGTATTAACCTGCTGTTTTGCAGTATTAAACTGGTGTTTATGAGACAGAAATGGAGTTACTTCAGAATGGATATAAGCTCTGGAATCTTGCAGTGCAGAAGGAAGATTTTTTTTTTTTAACTCAAACTAGTTAAATCGCCTTTTACAGATGAAAAATGTAGGTCACTCTAATAGTGTTCCACTCATTGTACCTTCTCATTCAATTTGTTATTCTATCTCTTTCCTGCACTTCTACTGACCCCTTTCACTTTTAATACTTTTTAACAGAAATGCTACTGTTAACATTGCCCTGCCTACACTGCATATTTTCATTGGAAGTTCCTCTTTTTCAATCTCCCCTGCCCACATTTTGCAGTTCAATCATTGGAAGAAACGAGAAATATAACTAAACACACGCAGCCTCTGGGCAAAAATGGAAAATATTCATACAAAATGCTTGAAAGACAGGTGGCTCAGTGAACTAAACAGTACATAGAAACTTATATTGTAGGGGCAGAGAGCAGAAGCAAGAAGAACTACAATCCTGCACCCTGAGGAACAAAAACCACATTCACAGAAAGAGAGACAAGATGAAAAGGCAGAGGGCTATGTACCAGATGAAGGAACGAATAAAGAGAAAAGAATGAAAAGAAGTGAAGACAGCCTAAGAGACCTCTGGGACAACATTAAATGCAACAACATTTGCATTATAGGGGTCCCAGAAGGAGAAGAGAGAGAGAAAGGGCCAGAGAAAGTATTTGAAGAGATTATAGTTGAAAACATCCCTAACATGGGAAAGGAAATACCCACCCAAGTCCAGGAAGCACAGTGAGTCCCATACAAGATAAACCCAAGGAGAAACATGCCAAGACACACAGTAATCAAATTGGCAAAAAATAAAGACAAAGAAAAATTATTGAAAGCTGCAAGGGAAAAATGAAAAATAACATACAAGGGAACTCCCATAAGGTTAACAGCTGATTTCTCAGCAGAAAAACAAACCCAAAACAATTAAGAAAATGGTCAGAGGAACATACATATCGATAATTACCTTAAACGTGAATGGATTAAATGCTCCAACAAAAAGACACAGGCTAGCCGAATGGATACAAAAACAAGACCCATATATATGCTGTCTAAAAGAGACCCACTTCAGACCTAGGGACACATCCAGACTGAAAGTGAGGGGATGGAAAAGACATTCCATGCAAATGGAAATCAAAAGAAAGCTGGAGTAGCTATACTCATCTCAGATAAAATAGACTTTAAAATAAAGAATGCTACAAGAGACAAGGAAGGACACTATATAATTCTCAAGGGATCAATCCAAGATGAAAATATAACAATTATAAATATATATGCACCCAACATAGGAGCACCTCAATACATAAGACAACTGCTAACAGCTATAAGAGAGGATATCGATGGTAACACAATAATAGTGGGGGACTTTAACACCTCACTTACACCAATGGACAGATCATCCAAAATGAAAATATATATGAAAACAGAAGCTTTACATGACACAATAGTCCAGATAGATTTAATTGATATTTATAGGACATTCCATCTAAAAACATCAGATTACACTTTCTTCTCAAGTGCACACGGAACATGCTCCAAGATAGATCACATCTTGGGTCACGAATCAAGCCTCAGTAAATTTAAGAAAAATGAAATCATATCAAGCATCTTTTCTGACCACAACACTATGAGATTAGAAATGAATTACAGGGGAAAAAAAACGTAAAAACCACAAACACATGGAGACTAAACAATACATTACTAAATAACCAAGAGATCACTGAAGAAATCAAAGAGAAAATTTAAAAATACCTAGAGACAAATGACAATGAAAACACGATGATCCAAAACCTATGGGATGCAGCCAAAGCAGTTCTAAGAGGGAAGTTTATAGCTATACAAGCCTACATCATGAAACAAGAAAAATCTGAAGTAAACAATCTAACCTTACACCTAAAGGAACTAGAGAAAGAAGAACAAACAAAACCCAAAGTTAGCAGAAGGAAAGAAATCACAAAGACCAGAACAGAAATAAATGAAATAGAAACAGAGAAAACAATAGCAAAGATCAATAAAACTAAAAGCTGGTTTCTTTGAAGAGATAAACAAAATTGATAAACCATTAGTCAGACTCATGAAGAAAAAGAGGGAAAGAACTCAAATCAATAAAAATTAGAAATGAAAAAGGAGAAGTTACAACAGACACCGCAGAAATACAAAGCATCCTAAGAGACTACAACAAGCAACTCTATGCCAATAAAATGGACAACCTGGAAGAAATGGACAACCCTCAGAATGGGAGAAAATATTTGCAAATGAATCAATGGACAAAGGATTAATCTCCAAACTATATAAACAGCCCATGCAGCTCAATATTAAAGAAACAAACAACCCAATCCAAAAATGGGCAGAAAACCTAATTAGACATTTCTCCAAAGAAGACATACAGATGGCCAAGAAGCAAATGAAAAGCTGCTCAACATCACTAATCATT
>NC_041214.2:68698297-68698613 GCF_002837175.3 Physeter macrocephalus | reverse complement strand
GTTCCTTAAAAAACTAAAAATAGAATTGCCATATGACCCAGCAATTCCACTACTGGGCATATACCCAGAGAAAACCATAATTCAAAAAGACACATGCACTCCAATGTTCATTGCAGCACTATTTACAATAGCCAGGTCATGGAAGCAACCTAAATGCCCATCGACAGACAAAATGGATAACGAAGTTTTGGTACATATATACAATGGAACATTACTCAGACATAAGAAAGAACGAAATTGAGTCATATTTTGAGACGTGAATGGATCTAGAGACTGTCATACAGAGTGAAGTAAGTCAGAAAGAGAAAAACAAATA
>NC_041214.2:68672454-68698010 GCF_002837175.3 Physeter macrocephalus | reverse complement strand
GTATATACTGATGTGTATAAAATTGATGACTAATAAGAACCTGCAGTATAAAAAAACAAACAAACAAAACAACTAATACTAAACTTTCTTTAGGTTATTTGTATGGAAATATGTTAATATAAATGTTTCAGACATTACATGAAATTTCTAAAAATCTTATATGTTCTGGTATAATGTTATAAGTAATAATTCTAGTTATTACTTTAAAATGTATATCTCAGAAAGAACTGAATTTCCTTGTCAATTGCATTAGTATGAACTTTCATCAAATCTTTAACTGTGGTCATTTTTAAGTCTTTTGTCATTTACAAACAGTTCTGGGTGTACTCTGATGCTTTTGCAAATATTTTCCTATAAAAGGGTTTCATCTTCAAGGAATTCATGGAAAACTCTGACAAGTACAGGTTTCTGGTAACTGACTATACTGCTGAACTGAATGAATAAGTATTTTCAGAACTCTAATGGAAAACTGATGAATTCATAAAAGTGCTAACAAAAGATCAAGAAGAAAAAAGAAAATTAATTACATGGACTGAGTGAACTGATGAGGAAGATTATAATTTTTGTGACTTTCTGTTTGAATAATAATTTTTAAAAATCCCACAAGGACTCAGATGCAAAAAATATACAAATCAATTTTCACTGCAAAGTAAAGGAGTTGTTACAGTGGAGGATTACTGGACTGAATGTCAATATTATGATATAGTATGAGTGTGTTTTGTCATTGCAATCATTGTTGCTTTTGTTGTGGTCATCCATTTACAATGCTTGGCATCAGTTTATTTATCTCTTGTAAAAATAAAATACAGTGTGTCTGTGAGTTGTGAAAAAAAAAAGTAAAATTAATCCATCAACAATTCAATCAGTCTAAACAATTTATATAAGAAGGCTTCATCTGAATATTGATTTATTCTACCATTTCACTTTGTTCTATCAGTTTATATCTGGTCTTATTTAGAAGGCTAAATATATAAGTTATTACATTAATGACCATTCTGAATATCTCACATTTGGTTAATCCCTAGCTGACAAACCTTCTTTTATAAAATATTCATTTAAAATAACTTTCAGACTATTACTGTGTTCCAGAGGGGATTGGGTGCAAATGTCAAATTTCCACCCCTTTTCCTTTCATCACATCTTCTCCTCCTGATTTTCAACAATAACTTTACTTTAGCCCCTGTTAATCAGCTTTACTGGTTTCCATAACCATATATATATAAGATGATACATAAAATTATCCAAGGCCTTTGAGAAATAGATGCCTATCTCTAACGTAGTAATCTTCAGTAACAGATTTTAAGAAAAATTACCAGGAGTTTACAGTCCACTCTATGATGCTAAACAAAATATCTCTCTTTTTCTGTATTTATATACTTATATATTTATATATGTATGTATGTGTTTATAAATGAGAATAGGAGGCTTATGGTGGGGAGTGAAGAACAACAACAACAAAAAGAAACATAGCTTGCAAAGGGTCTTCCTCTCCTTGCTTAATTTCTGTAATTTAAACTTTTCCTGTTGGTTTTTTTTTTGGCTGTCCAATTGGATCATCAACACTTTTCAGAAAATTATGTAAGCTATTGTAATTTATAGCAAAGTACTTTAATGACTCTCTAGAATTTGTTAAGAAAAATAATATGGAAATGGGTTGCTGGTGTAGAGAAGCAGTGTTCTAATTTATTCAACCTCAGTTTTTTTGTCTGTACAATGGAGAAATTCTATACACCTCAGGGCATGTACTGCTTTTAAAGTTATTTGTCATGAGAAAACTGAGAAAGAATAGCAGTTGCTATTTATTATTAACACAATTGTACCAAAGTTTTCATGCTTATGACAGAAAATGTGTAGTTAAAATTACAAAGCTGTTGTTCAATCTGGGGCATTTATAAGAAATATTGTGCTCAACTTCACTGCACTAAAAAAACACATGTGACTGATTGGTACCATAATGTATTGGACTTTTCCAAAGGGATTAAAGTATAAGACACAGCTTCACTCACCCAGGGTGATTAAACTCAGGCATCATGAAAAGCTGTACCTGAGGAAAACTGTTGTGAAGTTTTGATTAAGCACCAAACAGAAAAAACTATAATCTTAAGACAGAAAGAAAAATAATGGAAAACATTTTTCTTTTTTTTTTTTTTCTTCAGTACGTGGGCCTCTCACTGTGTGGCCTCTCCCGTTGTGGAGCACAGGCTCCAGACGCACAGGCTAAGCAGCCATGGCTCACGGGCCCAGCCGCTCCACGGCATGTGGGATCTTCCCGAACTGGGGCACGAACCCATGTCCCCTGCATTGGAAGGCGGACTCTCAACCACTGCGCCACCAGGGAAGCCCAACATTTTTCTTTTAATTGTTATTTATTTCGCTTTTCCCAATGTGAATAATTTAGAAAACTCAGAGTCACTATAACAATTTGGTTTGACTGTCTGTCTTGGGTAATTCACCATAAAATAACTTATTTTGTTTAAGAGGATCTCTGTATTATGTGGGAGGGTGGGGTTAGTTTAAAATATCTCTATATAACAATATTTCTCTGTATATACAGTTGACTCTTAAACAAAGTGTGGGTTAGGGGTGTCAACCCTCCATGCAGTTGAAAATCTGCATATAGCTTTACAGTCAGTCCTCCGTATCCACAGTTTGGCTTCTCTGGATTCAACCAACAAGAGATCATGTAGTACTGCAATACATATTTATTGAAAAAAAATCCACATATAAGTGGACCTGAGCATTTCAAACCTGTGCTGTTTTTAGGTCATATATATATAGGACTTATGGGGTCGTTGTGTATTTATATATATATATATATATATATATATATATATATATATATAAAACCTGTGTGTTGGTGTATACACACACACATACATGAGTGTGTGTGTGTCCAAAGAGAATACCAATATTTCACAAATACCAGGGAAAAGTATTTAACACTGGAACAACAATAAAGGATTGCCATCAACTTTTGTAACTCCCCACTGCCTAGAGAACAAAATACTGCCTGTAGGATCAAATGTGCTATGGGCTGGCCCCAACTACTGTTCCATCTTCATCTCTTTCAACTCCCTATCCTCTGGTCCAGCCACACACAATCAAAAAGTACTTGTTTCTCCTTAGCTCAGTGTTTGTGATTGTATAGCTCTTCACTGGGAATCCATCTCATACTTAGACTTTTGATATATTTCTTATTTTTTTCTTCTGATACTTCTCTTTCCAAAAGCTTTACATCCAAAAAATTTGATCATCTCCCACTCACCTTTTGAAATTTAGTCCAAACTTCATATGGAAATGCAAATTGTCCAGAATAGTCAAAACAAGAACAAAGTTAAAGGACTGATACAAACTACAAAAACTATAGTAATCAAGAGAGTATGGTACTAGCATAAGGATAGACACATAGTTCAATATGTATAGAATTGAGAGTACATATATAAATCCTTACATCTATGCATAATTGATTATCAACAAGGATGCTAAGATATTCCATGGGGAAAAACAGTCTTCAACAAATGGTCCTGAAAAACTGGATATATACATGCAAAAGAATAAATATGGACGCCTACATCACACCAATTCCAAAAATTAACCCAAAATTAATCAAAGGCCTAAATGTAAGCGCTAAAACTATAAAACTCTTAGATGAAAACTTAGGTGTAAATCTTCATAACCTTGGACTAGGCAATGGTTTCTTAGATCTAGCACCAAAAGCATATGTAGTTAACGGGGGAAAAAATGATAAAGTGGATTCCATCAAAATTAAACTTTTGTGCAGCAAAGGACATTATTAAGACCGTGAAAAGACAATGTACAGAATGGGAGAAAATATTTATAAATCAAGTACTGATAAAGAACTCACACCAACTGCTAATGAAAAAATAGATACAAACACTGAAAAAACATTCCTCCAAAGAAGACATACAAATAGCCAATAATTGCACGAAAATGCACAACATCATTAGTCATTAGGAAAATTCAAATTAAAACCACAATGAGCTACCACTTTAAGAATAATATAATTTATAAAACAAAACAAAATAAAGAAAAATAACAAAGGAGGCAAGGATACAGGAAACATTGGACCTCTCATATATTGCTGGTGAAAAGTTAAAATGGTGTGTCTTCTATAGAAAACAGTTTGGTAGTTCTTCCAAAAGTTGAACGCAGAGTTATCATCTGAGCCGGTAATTCTCCTCCTGGGTATATACCCAAGAGACTTGAAAGCACATGTTCACGCAAAAACTTGTATATGAATGTTTGTAGCAGCACTATTTGAAATAGTCAAGAAATGAAAACTCAAATGTACATTAACTGATGAATGGATAGACAATATGTGGTATGTCCATACAATGGAAAATTATTCAGCCATAAAAGAATGAAGTTGTGATATATACTATTACATGGATGAACTTTGAAAATATGATACTAACTGAAAGAAGCCAGTCACAAAACATATTATATAATTTCATTTATATGAAATGTTCAGAGTAGGGAAATCTATGGATATGAAAAGTAGACCAGTGGTTGCCAAAAGCTGGAGACAGGGAATGAGGAGTGACTGTTGATAGGTACAGGGTTTCCTTTTGGAGCAATGAAAATGATTTTGGGGTTAGATAGTTACTATTGTTGCAAAACTCTGTAAATACACTAAAAAAAATTATGAACTGTACACTTTAACATGGTGAATTTTATGGTATGTAAACTATATCTCAATAAAAAAAAAAAAAATTGAAGCCGCACCTCCTCTGCAATGATATTTTAGGCCGAGGAAGGTGTCCATCTCATTCCTGCAGCACCTTATTCTTCTTTTCTGGACTACTGTTATACTCTTTCATAATTAGCCCTCATGTCCTCTCTGGATCTTTAGCTTTTATAATAAGAAGCCTCTTCTTTTGCCTCTCTGTGCTTCACTAATAATAGTCACTTGAGCAATGCTTATTGACTGGGTAAAGGAGGGCATTCTCAGGGCATATAAATATACCTTGAGGAGAGAAAGAATCTATGAGTGTGGGTATTTGTATTTCTTCTTTACTTCAGCAATGCCAAAATGTTGCTGACAAGCATCTTGAACAGTGTGATGGGAGCTTGCTTCTGTAACCCAAGGGCCACTTAAAGAAGCTCAAGTAGCACAAAGCTATTCCTAAAACTCCCTGCTGAGAACTACCTTCTTTATGTAGAACTAAGACAGAGAATTGTTCAACTGTTCTAGGTCCCAGTAGGAATTCCTTGAGAGTCGGGAAGTACCAGTGGGCGTTACGCCAGCCACTGAGGTCTGCTCTATCACAAGAGAGAAGTGAACACAGCACACGTTTAGAGACTGCACAGCTCACATATCCATGGCCTGGTTCACCATCTTGATGTAAATCACCTGGCCATCCCTGCACTGAAAAGTGTGGCCTAAGAGTCATATTTAATCATTGTCTACTCCATTAGAGTCAAATGTGGTTTACAGTAATCCTAATTATATCATAGTTACTTTCATACTTATAAAATTGGCAGCATTTCTTCTATGTCTTATAATGAACTACCTGCTATATGGTAATATACATGTTGAGTTATATTTACCAAAATGATTCCTATCCTATGGTTTGTTCTGGTTTAGAGAAAATAAAAGGATTAGAGATTTAGCAGGGATAAATGTGATATGATGTGTAACATCATATGCCACACACCTGAAACTCTCAAAAGCCTAAAAATAATTGTCTATATAATTTAAGCTGTTGAATAGTGATGCGTTGGGGTTACCTTTCTTTCAGAAAATGATACAACTCTTTGCTCAAATATCATCTGTGTTCAGATTTTAATACATTTCCTTACTAGTTTTGAACCGTTTTTCCCCAAGAGAATTTTATCCCCTAAATTATACTCTCCTTCTTTTACTTCTGAGTATAGGGTCTATCCAGATAGTTGGTGGATACCTATGGAAAGAAAGTCTTAATCTGGTTTCCATAAGTCTATGAGGGGAGAATATCTTGAAACATTTTTTCAAGGCAATCCATAAATCCTCTGAAATTATAGGCAATTTTTTAAAGTATGTTTTTATGTACAGTTCTTTGGAGAGAAGAGAGCATATTTCTCAAAGCTGTCAGCATCTTACATAATGATTGTCACCTATTTCTCCTGCCCATTCTCAGTAATAATATTCACTCTTTTGTTCAAGAGTAGTATGTCCACAGTATAAAATGAGACACTATGAGGAATTAAAGACAAACATAAAGCATCGTTCATAGAGTCAGGAAATTAATCGTGCAACTGAAGAGACAAGTCTGTTACTTCCTCATTTTTATACAGAATAGAGTGCATCCCTGACCTCCAAGATCCCTTCCAGGGCTGGAAATCTGAAATTGCGAATCGTTATTCACATGCAGCAGTGGAGATAAAAAGAGAAAAAAGAAACAACGCAGAATCTTTGCACCTTTTCACACCTCACCCAGTTAACTGAACCTGATAATTCCAAGCTGGATGATACCTACAGCGGGATCATCCAGCCCAACCCCCTCGGTTCACACAGGCTCTCTATCTTTTGATTAGTAATTGTAGTCAAAGTGTGATGTGACTGTCACTATTTGCAACATTTACTCTGAGATTTAACTTCATCCTCCTGAAGTCTGCTGAACAACACCTTTGAGCTGCCTGCCAGCCCAGCACGCATTTCCAGGTTTCCAGGTCCCTGTTCACTGCCACAGGTTGTCCTTGAGGCTGTGTGCCGGTGAGTCTTTCAAACTCCTCCTGCCCTCTTTCTAATAAACAGGTTTCCACTCTGTACAACACCAACATGGTTCCAGGCTGCCTTCCCTCCTCTCCTTGAATCACCTTGTCTAGTGCAGCCAAGATAATGACTCATTTCTTCCACCAGCCTCGCTCTTCACTTCGGTTGACTTGATGGTGCCCTGAAATCTCAGCCCCAGAGCAGGTATAGGATCGATCTGAACCATATCTAACGGGAACCCAAGGAAGTCTTGCACTCCTGTCCATGTTTTAGTGCCTGGGATTTACCTGGAACCTAAAACTCTTCATATTAGTTTCAGCAACTCAGTCTTTTTCCCTTGTTCCTTTGCCTCTCCTAAATTGACAACTTGCTCAGCACCTCTGTTCTTCTAAAACAGGGGCCCTGTTATGATTTTTAATTTCCTCATGGGACTGGGCTCTGCTGCAGAACCCCAGTCCTGAGGTTGCCCCAAATTCCCAGCTCCTTACCATCCAAAACTGCTGCCCTTTCCCTATACCTGCCCACAGGACTCAGTATAGAGCCATTGTCTTTAGCAGGCCTTTAAAGAAAGCTTAGAATCACAAACAAAAAAAGGGCAAAATGAAAAATTTAATATTAATTATCTCTAGCCTTAAAAATGAATCAGCTCTTTCCCATCACAGGGACTTTCTTTCAAGTGTTCTCCCCTAGGGTCAGCTGAACACAGGCTGTCCTACCTCTCCTTTCTTTTAAGAATGTTTCTTCCTTTTCTAGCTCCCACCACAAAATCACACTCCTCTCATAGCTTTGTGTATCTAAAAACTCATTTATATGAGTTACTAGTGCAGGGGCAGTGAAAGGCCAGTTTATTTTATGAGGGATCAGGAATAGTTTACTAGGCAGGGTTCTACACCCTTCTCTCATCAGAGCTGATGCCAGGGCTAGGGTACTGGGCTCTTCCTGGTTATAGGAAATTGTTCAAGTGATATCATTATCAAATCATAAGCCAAAAAAAGTTACTTAGACCTAATCAGGAATGGAGACTAATGAGCTACCATAATAGGTGTTGAACTTGGCATTTTTTTTGTTTTTCTTCTTGAAGATGATGAAAATAGCAGCATGTGGAAATTTTATCTCTTTCCTCTGTCCTTTTTCATGATAAAGTCAAAGAAGCTGTTTTTTCGTTTGTTTGTTTGTTTTAATTTCCTCTTATATTAGTTTGCTAGGGTTACAATAACAAAGTAGCATAGACTGGGTGGTTTAAACAGCAGAAAATTATATCCTCATAGTTCCATAGACTAGAAGTCTAAGATCAAGGTATCTACAGGGTTGGTTTCTTCTGAGGACTCTCTCCTTGGCTCGTAGATGGCCATCTTCTCCCTGTGTCTTCTGTGTTTGTCTGTGTTCTATCTCCTTTTCTTAGAAGGACACCAATCATATTGGATTAGGGTCTACCCTAGTTCCCTCATTTTAACTTGGTTATCTCTTTAAAGACCCTCTCTCTAAATACAGTCTGAGGTACTGGGGGTTAGTACTTCATCATAAGAATTTGGGGGAGATACATTTCAGTCTGTAATACCTCTTAACTAAATATATATCACCTGGATTCCATCATCAAATATATTGGGAAATCTTAGTTTTAATCTAAATAGAGTCATCATGACAACCAGTAAATACCTGTTATCTCACATAGTTATTCATAGCAACCCCTTTTACTCTCAAAAGTGTCCTGGTTGGTCTGCATATGATATAGTTACCCTGAGTCTAAAGAAAGTTTCTTGGTTTTGTGCTGTTTTCCTTAGTGTACTAGAAGCCATCCCAGGAACATCAATATCACTGAGTAAGGTTACTGAATAGTGAACTGGCCTGTGGTTACTCAGTTTAATATTCATCAAAGCTTTCTTGGAATATTGAAATGACTGAGATTTTCACAGAGATATCATGGTAACAACTTAAGTGTGTTCATGGAGCAGGTGAATATTTCAATGAGATGTTTTCTAGAAATAATTGCCTAAAAATAGCACATTATCATTTTGGCCTGTTGAATGAAAATGTGTGTATATGAATTATATTAAAAACTGTCACTTTATCATTTTTCCCAGGATAAAATTGCATTTTCTATTCTGTCTCTGAAATGGGAAAAAAAATCACCTGAGGGGCTGGTTAGAGAAGGCTGTTTATGAGTTTTGTTCAAGTTTGTGTTTTAAAAAACCAGATTTTTGAACGTGGTTTGCAGTGAACTGGAACAGATCATGCTGAGTAAAAGATTAGTTGGGATACACTGATTTTCCAGACTCTAGACTATACCAAAAATTCAATTACAAATCTAATTACAACTTTAATTGTTAAACAATCAACCAGATTTTTTTTTTTTTTTTTGCTGCTTGTTGTTTTGTTTCCTGCTGACTCATAAGCAGGTGTACCTGCAGGTGTTAACTTTGCCATCACAGGTGATATAATCAGCCCTGCCCTTTCCTACTTTCTGTATTACTTTTCACACCATATCCCAAGCTACAAACCTGCAAAAGCTGAGGTACAAACCATTCATCTCTACGTAGGGGCATAAAACTGGGGAAGGATTTGCGGCAGGAAGGGGAAGGGGCAGGTGCTTCAGGCCAGCAATCCCACAGGAGATGTGACTGAATAATAGTCCTGCCAGATGCTCCTCTCATAAATGAACTCCATGGTCAAATAAATTTGAGAAACCTTTCAGACTAAAATGCTTTTGCAATTTTGTAAAACACATTATAATAATAGTAGGTTTAAAAGTTCTATAGTAAAGAAAGCTATGCAGCTTAGTTTAACCCTCTATTTCCTCAACAAATTTACTAAATATACTTTTGTAAACGTTATCAAGTCCAAAACCTGAGTAGTTAATGAGAAGGGTAGGGAGAAAAGAGAAGAAAGGCTTTCAGGAGCTCCTGTGCCTAATAGGAAGCCATGAGGGTATTCAGTAATCACATAGGTGTGTAAACATGTAAGTCACAATCTTTGTGAATATACAGGTGGTGTCACTTCATGTTACTGAGGTGTCAAGGAAAGAAAGGTCATTACCTGACCTGTTTCCATCAGACAGAGCTAGTTTTACATGCAAAACAGGTCCTGAAGCCTGGCTTTTGACTTATTACAAAAGCAGTCAACATTTATACTCCTTAAAAGTCTAACACTGAGATGCTTCTCTCTCAAAAAACATAATATTCTAAAGATTTAATTTTTCAACTCTCGCTGAAAAATTTAGGACTGAGTGGCTGTTGATAGGCAAAACATAAGTAGAGAGCATTTTTTCATCCAGGATGCAGCTCTCAAATGAAATCGTATGGGACTGAAATTTACAATGCCAGCAGTTTGAAGCAAATGCAATAACACTTTAAAGTAGCATTACAAGATTTATTTTTACATACTTAAAATTCGAAAACTCTCCAGAGAATACTGGAAATGGAAAATGTTTACTTTAGGAGCACTCAACTATGTTTTGGTTCAACACTAAACCATAAAAGAATTCATGAAGCATCCCCAGAATGTGGTTCTTAGAGTCTGCTTTGTAAATAGATTTTAAATAATTCAAGTGGTAAAAAAGACAAACAATTTTCAATTCTCAAGATTATATACAGAAAGTCTCATGGATGATCTAATACAGCAGATAACCACCAAATTTTGTATAAAATCACATTGTTTCAAACATTTACTCTGTAGAGCTCATCCAGTAGAGCTTTCCTTAATGATGGAAGTCCTCTATAACAGTCCCATGTGGCTAACGAGCACGTGAAATGAGAACAGTATGACTACATTTTACATTTTATTTAATTTTAATTAATTTAAAATTAAATAGCCACATAGGGCTATTGGCTACCATGTTAGACAGTGTAGCTTTAGCCCTTCTAACTCATGACCAAGAATGGAATTAAAGCCAGATTTCTGTGGTAGACATAGTAATGTCCTGTCCAGATGTTCCATGGTGATGTTCCATTCTGTCAAGGGAGAACTTGTCAACCTGCTGCTGTGAGTGCTATGAACAGACAGTCACCAGCTGTTAAGTTTTTCAGGGTTTGCCTTAGTCACAGGAATCACTTTGCCAAGTGTCATGCCTTTCTTGAGGCAGCACACATCCAAACACTGATTTCAGAAGAGGCATACGGACCTGGCCATTCGGTTCACTAATGGTCAATCCTGATAGACCATATATTTCCAGTGGTTGCACTGTTTTGAAGTCCATATTCCCCTCTGCCCAATCCCCACTGCACTCCCTCTTTCCCACAGGTGTTGATCTCCAGTAACAATCCTGCCAACTAAACTCTCAGTACCTACTTCGGGAGAAGCCAACCATCGGCAATCCCTAAGAAATGATATGGAGAGATTTTTAGAATAACTGCTACATTAAAAAAAAAAAAGAAGTACCTCTAGCTCACTCTCTCCACTTCTATTCAACACTGTAATGGAAGTCCTGGCCAAAGCAATTAGGCAAGAAAGATAAATAAAAGGCATCTGAACAGGAAGAAGTAAAAGTGTCTCTGTTGCCGATAACATGATCTTTATATATATATATGTGTGTGTATGTATATATATGAAACCCTAAAATCTCCTCCAAAAAACTGTTAGAAATACTAAACTTATTCAATAAAATTACAGGTTATGAAATGAATATTGAAAAATCAGTTGTGTTTCTATACACTAACAATAAACTGCTGGAAAGAAAAATTAAGAATAAAATTTCATTTATACTAGCTTCAAAAAATAACACTTAGAGATAAACTCATTCAAGGAAGTGAAAGATCTGTATTCTGAAAACTATAAGACACTGATAAAAGAAATAGAAAAAGACTCAAATTAATGAAAAGAAATCCCACTTTCTAGGATTAGAAGAATTAATATTGTTAAAATATCCATAATACCCAAAGCAATCTACAGATTCAATGCAACCCCTATAAAAATTCTGATGGCATTTTTCACTGAATTAGAAGAATACTAAAATTTGTATGGTACCACAAATGATCCCAAATAACCAAAGCAATCTTGAAAGAAGAACAATACTGGGGGTACTACACTCCCTGATTTCAAACTATATTACAAAGTCATAGTAATCAAAACAGTATGATACTAGCATAAAAGTAGATACATAGATCAATGGAACAGAATAGAGAGCCCAGAAATAAACACACACATATATAGCCAATTAATTTATAACAATGTAGCCAACAATGGGGGAAAGATAAGTCTTTTCAATAAATGGTGCTGGGAAAACTAGATATCCATATGCAAAAGAATGAAACTGAACTTTTATCTTACACTAATCACAAAAGTTAACTCAAAATCAAAAAAAAAGACTTGGATAGAAGACATGAAAATGTACAACCACTAGAAGAACACATAGGAGGTAAGCCCCTTTACATTGGTCTTGGCCATGATTTTTTGGACTGACACCAAAAGTAAAGACAACACAAGCAAAAATAAATAACTGGGACTGCATCAAACTAAGAAGTTTTGCACAGCAAAAGAAAACTGTCAACAAAATGAAAAGGCTACATACTGAATGGGATAAAAATATTTGAAAATCATATAGCTGATAAGTGGTTAATAGTCAACATATATAAAGAGCATGTACAATTCAATAGCACACACACACAAAAATCTGACTAAAAAATGGGCAGAAGACCTGAAGAGACATTTTTCCAAAGAAGACATACAGAAAGTCAACAGGTACATGACAAAGATGTTCAACATCACTAATCATCAGGCAAATGCAAATCAAAACCACAAAGTGAAATCACCTCACATGTTAGAATGGCTATTATCAAAAACAAAATAAATAATAAGGGTTGATGAGGATATGGAGAAAAAGCAACTCTCATACACTGTTGGTGGGAATGAAAACTGATTCAGCCACTACAGGAAACAGTATGGATGTTCCTCAAAAAGTTAAGAATATGACTACCATCTGATCCAGCATTCTCATTTCTGTATATATATCAAAAGGCAACAAAACATTATCTTGAAAAGAGATCTGTTGCAGATGTTGCAAATAATGTTGCAGCATTATTTACAATAGCCAAATTATAAAAACCACCTAAGTTTCAGTAAACAGATGAATGGATAATAAATAGTGTTGAGGAAAAAAAAAAGAGTTTGCTATTATTTTTATGTTGCCTTTATCATTTGGTAGTGAATGTAAAACCAGACTATATTAACCTTTATAATTTCATATCTGACATTAGTTATACTAATGATATTTTCTCTAAAAAAGGTTAATTTTGTCAATAGCAAAATCTCCTCATACTGTAGTTTATAGGTTCTGACCACAGCAGATAAAAAAGCATGAAAACTGGCTGGAAAAAGTAAAATTAATTGTGTCGATCAGCATGATTTATTATTCCTCAGGTTTATTCCTTTTCTTTTATATCTGCTATTGCTCAGCTACTGACAACTTCCTTGAAAAGGTGGGTTGTACTCAGGATAATAACAAAAATTTAAATCTTTGAGGAAGCTAATCTGATTATTCTATTTTACAATTTAAAGCTATCAAATTAAAAGGTTAATAAAGTTTGGAAAATGACAAGTTCTGAATATATTCCGCTAAAGTAATGCACATAAATTTGTGGTTGAAAAAGTAAAATTCAAATAATGAATTCTTTGGTTAGTTGATTAATTGTTCAATTTATTTATTTTATAATATGCAATTTCCATTTTTATAGGTAAGTGTAAAAAACTGTACTCTGGAAGACAACTGGTAATTGCATATGATTTAATCTAAATTTGTTCTGAGGTTATACTGATATAGTCTAAACCTATAGGTACATTTTATAATTTTACTATTATATTTTATATTTCACCTTCAACATTACCCCCCAAGCATATGGTGAATGTATAAGAAAAACGAAGTCAAACTTTGTTCATCATTAAGTTTGAATCACACCAAACTGCAAATCTTATTTGCCTAAGTTGTACAGTGGATGCCAAATCATATAGTGGAATTCCCATTACGTTAGAAGTTAGATAAACTTGTATTTAAGTTGTATAAGCTCCTTATACAATAATCAGTAAAGAACATTCTGAGCAACTAATATACTACATGGCAGACTGATTTCCTAAGAATAATAATCACTCAAAAATGTCTCTGAAGACTATAATCCTAGACATTTCAACAATCAATTGGAAATTTTCAATTTTTTGGAAACAAGAAATACAAGAAAACTTATATCACCAAAATTATATTTCAAAATGAAATTTAGATTTTTTTAAAAAGGAGTAGTTTGAATTTAAACTATCTACTTTTAAAATATGTTGCAAATTAAACTTTTTGAAAAAAATTCACATTGTTTAATAATGAGCCACTCTTTAAATGGATCTAAGAATCATGTTGAATAATACTTCATGTAAATAAGAAGACTTTAGGACATATTCAAGAACCACCAGTTACAGTAAAATAGTAAGAATACAGACATTTTTTATTTTTTCCCAACCAAGTGACAAGGTATTTCATGCTGTGAGTATCTAACACTCTGCTTTGACAACTAGGTGCATATTTATATTTTCTGCTATTCTAGTTCAACATTGTCTCAGTTGATTTAGTGCCAATTCAAGTCAGTCTTTCAATATTTGTCCAGGTAACTGGACCAAGAACACCTGGTGAAGACTTGTCACAAATTACAGAGGTATTCTTTATTCTTTGAATGGTTTTGGTTGGCAGAAGCGATGTTGAACAGACAGGAGGTAAACAACACACGGATCCACTGAATTGTAACACTGGGAATATTAAATAAACTGTGTTGTTTGACACACTTCACTAGAGTAAAATGACTGAAATGATTTTCCTCTTCAGAATTTAAAACAAAAACAAAACAAAAACAAAACAGGATTATAACAAATAAAGAACAGGACACAGACATAAGGCTTTAAATCAGGATGGATTTTAGGAAATAGGGTATAATGAGAATCAAGTCTAAGCCAAGATAAAAGAAATATCTTGGGTTTCAATTAAGTAGTAGTCCAGAGATTTGCCAGGCAGTTATCTGGAGATGATACTACATTTAAAATCAACTCTGTAACCTACAGAGTTTTCAGAAGATATATTATTAAGGGAAATAATATGGAAACAAAAGGATATTTAACTCCTAATACTATTTCTAGGCCTTCAGATGTCAGACAATCTTAATACTTAGAAATTGGGGTAGGATTTCCTTTTCTGTGTTTCAACATAGTAAAAATAGAGTACTCCTTAATGATATCAATTTCTCACTTCTCTATTTTAATGCTCACCCCATAGTTTTTGATCCCCTCTTTGTTTGGAGCCTTACCTTATGTACCCAATTAGTGATTTTAAGCCAAGCACATCTTTGATTATAACTGGTCACAGGTATTTTAATAATAACCAGTTACTGTAAATGTCAGTTCTTATGCCCCATTTATCTGAGACCCTAGATAACATGATCAAGTTTCTTATGCCTCAATTTTGAGAATAAATTTGTGCTATTTATACCCTAAAGCCTCTTAGGATTCTAAAATTATATGGTTCCAGGGAACAGGGTTTGCTTGGATCATAGTTTAATGTATTAAAACACTCCTGGAAAGTTGGTGGAAGAAGTTATGATAAAGTCTGATAGTTTGAACATTTTGTCTTTGAAATATTTGATAAATTAGCAAAGGAATGAAGAGACTAGATTAGACTTCTGATATCCTAATATCTTAAATGGAATTTCAAAGCTTTTTCAATCAGTGCAATCTCTGCTATTCTGAGTGGTAAAAGAGATATGAGAGAGTTGACAGAAGCATTTAGGGAGAAAAACTGTGTAAGTATGTATACATACTTTTTAAAAAGGAGTTTTAATTAGATTAATTAAAATTAGCATATAGCCAAGGATCAGAATCATCACAGAAGCAGCCATGGACCTAGAGATTATCATGTTAAGTGAAGTAAGTCAGACAGAGAAAGACAAAAATAATATGATATCACTTATATGTGGAACCTAATAAAAAATGATACAAATGAACTTATTTACAAAACAAAACAGACTCACAGACCTGGAAATCATACTTATGGTTACCAAAGAGGAAACATGGGGGGAAGTGATAAATAAGGAGATTGGGACTGACACATACACACTACTACATATAAAATAGATAACTAGGGCTTCCCTGGTGGCGCAGTGGTTGAGAATCCGCCTGCCGATGCAGGGGACATGGGTTCGTGCCCCGGTCCGGGAAGATCCCACATGCCGCTGAGTGGCTGGGCCCGTGAGCCATGGCCGCTGAGCCTGCGCGTCTGGAGCCTGTGCTCCGCAATGGGAGAGGCCACAACAGTGAGAGGCCTGCGTACCGCAAAAAAAAAAAAAAAAAAAAAAAAATTGATAACTAACAAGGACCTACTGTATAGCACAGGGAACTCTACTCAATATTCTATATATGGGAAAAGAATCTGAAAAAGAATGGATATATCTCTATATATCTATATAGAGATATATATGTATGTATAACTGATTCACTTTGCTGTACACCTGAAACACAACATTGTAAATCAACTATACTCCAATAAAAAGTTAAAAATAAAAGAGAATAACTTATTCACTCAACAAATATTCACTAACAGCCCACTGAGTACAAAAATTGGGTTGAGGATCAGGAATACATATGTTCCTCCATCCTGATTGGTGTGGAGGCAGCAATACAAGATGCTGAAAGAACAGTAACATGAGGTCACAAAGTTTAGGTCAGTAGCCCCAGTGGTCCAACTCAGATGTGGTAGATAAAGAATAGTAAAGGTCCTCTAGCTCAGTGGCTCTCAAAATTTAGCTGCATCAGAACTACCTGAAGAATCTGTTAGAACACAGATGGCTGGGCCCCTTCCTCAGAGTTTCTATCTAAGTATAAGGTAGAGGCCAGAATTTTGCATCTCCTTACAAACAATCTTGTGAGATATGTATTAGTAAAATCCTCCTTTTTATTGTGAAGAGAATAAGGCTCAGGGTAGTTAATTAACGTGCCAAATGAAGCTAAAGTCCCATTCTTGTAAAAAGAGTGATGAATTCTTCTCTGTGTTATAGGGACAAAGATTATTTTAAAACTTTTTACTCTTTTCTCTGATTCTATATTAATCAAGAACTATTTGGATATGCAACAAGACTTACTGAGCTACCTTACAAGAAGACCATGTGTTTCTTTGAACAACTTATTTGGATCATGCATTGTGGAAGAGTGCATTGACATTCTTGTTTAAAAAAAAAATACTTAAACCTATACAAAAATTGTGGTATGCTTCCCAGCAACAAAAGGGAATGAACTACTGATACCTGCAACCATGAATAAATATCACAGACATTAATCTGAGCAAAACAGTCTGTACACAAAGAATATATACTTCATGTTTCTATTTTTATAAAATTCTAAAATTTTTTACCATGAAAATCTTGAGACTGGTGGTTAGCTAGGTTTGGTGATGGGGAATTATTCTGAAGTGACTCGGAGAACTTCTGGAGGTGATGGGAATGTTCTAATACTAAATACGAATGGAGAGTACATGGCTGTATCCTTTTGTCAATTAAGATATATCTATTTCAATTTACGTAAATTTTATTTGAAAAAATAAGTGGTGTTATGGAGTGTGAGGGGATATATATAGACAAAACAAAAATGGTAGAATAATTGATGAAGCTGGTTGAGGCAGATGGAGGGTTAACTGTACTATTCTCTTTATTTCATATGTATTAAACAAACAAAAGAGAGGGTTCAAAATAACAGTATGGGAAGATGCTGAACTCACCTCCTCCCAGAGATACAACAAATCTACAACTACATATGGAATAAATCCCATGGTCAGGGACCTGAAAACGGTATGAACAGAGCCTCCACAACAAAGGGTAAAAGGACAGCTTCGAGATGAGTAGGAATGATAGAGATATGATCTCATCAAGGAAAAAACCACACCATCTCAGAAAACCACAATTAGGAAGAATCACAAAGATATGGATCTTTAACCTGAGGAGCAAGGGATTGAGGCACTAAACCTCACCATCAGCACCCAAAGCTGAAATTCTACATAAACTATTCCTTGAAAGAGTGCTTCATTGTAGATAGATACAAACCCACATACCCCGGCCTTGTAAACCGGAAAAGGAGAAAGTTACACCTCCCTAAGACTCAAGGAAGAAGCACTAAACCTCACCATCAGCACCCAAAGCTGAAATTCTACATAAACTATTCCTTGAAAAAGTGCTTCATTGTAGATAGATACAAACCCACAGTGCTACGTCAGTATTAAAAATAACCCACTCAATTACATTTTTCCTACCCTAGACCATGCTAATGCGTTCCCCATGCCAACACAGCGTTCTCCCTGTAAGTGTGTACATGTACACGCTATGTATAATAGTGCATTCAATTATTTTCACCACAATCAGTTAAAGCTCGTATTAAATCTTATTAATTTTACATATTACATAAAGTTATTGATCGTACATAAAACATGTCTTTAAATCAATTCAAGTTCCTTAAAACTATGAAGTCCCGGATCAGATCACGAGCTTAATCACCATGCCGCGTGAAACCAGCAACCCGCTCGGCAGGGACTCACTATTTATGTCTGATAAAAGAGTTACTTTGATACACCTACTCTGAAAAAGTTTTCTCCCCCTAGCACTAGCCCTCTGCATATGACACATCTCATTACCCATCATAACAGCAGGAACCCCCCCTCAAACATAAGAAATATGTCTGATAAAAGAGTTACTTTGATACACCTACTCTGAAAAAGTTTTCTCCCCCTAGCACTAGCCCTCTGCATATGACACATCTCATTACCCATCATAACAGCAGGAACCCCCCCTCAAACATAAGAAATATGTCTGATAAAAGAGTTACTTTGATACACCTACTCTGAAAAAGTTTTCTCCCCCTAGCACTAGCCCTCTGCATATGACACATCTCATTACCCATCATAACAGCAGGAACCCCCCCTCAAACATAAGAAATATGTCTGATAAAAGAGTTACTTTGATACACCTACTCTGAAAAAGTTTTCTCCCCCTAGCACTAGCCCTCTGCATATGACACATCTCATTACCCATCATAACAGCAGGAACCCCCCCTCAAACATAAGAAATATGTCTGATAAAAGAGTTACTTTGATACACCTACTCTGAAAAAGTTTTCTCCCCCTAGCACTAGCCCTCTGCATATGACACATCTCATTACCCATCATAACAGCAGGAACCCCCCCTCAAACATAAGAAATATGTCTGATAAAAGAGTTACTTTGATACACCTACTCTGAAAAAGTTTTCTCCCCCTAGCACTAGCCCTCTGCATATGACACATCTCATTACCCATCATAACAGCAGGAACCCCCCCTCAAACATAAGAAATATGTCTGATAAAAGAGTTACTTTGATACACCTACTCTGAAAAAGTTTTCTCCCCCTAGCACTAGCCCTCTGCATATGACACATCTCATTACCCATCATAACAGCAGGAACCCCCCCTCAAACATAAGAAATATGTCTGATAAAAGAGTTACTTTGATACACCTACTCTGAAAAAGTTTTCTCCCCCTAGCACTAGCCCTCTGCATATGACACATCTCATTACCCATCATAACAGCAGGAACCCCCCCTCAAACATAAGAAATATGTCTGATAAAAGAGTTACTTTGATACACCTACTCTGAAAAAGTTTTCTCCCCCTAGCACTAGCCCTCTGCATATGACACATCTCATTACCCATCATAACAGCAGGAACCCCCCCTCAAACATAAGAAATATGTCTGATAAAAGAGTTACTTTGATACACCTACTCTGAAAAAGTTTTCTCCCCCTAGCACTAGCCCTCTGCATATGACACATCTCATTACCCATCATAACAGCAGGAACCCCCCCTCAAACATAAGAAATATGTCTGATAAAAGAGTTACTTTGATACACCTACTCTGAAAAAGTTTTCTCCCCCTAGCACTAGCCCTCTGCATATGACACATCTCATTACCCATCATAACAGCAGGAACCCCCCCTCAAACATAAGAAATATGTCTGATAAAAGAGTTACTTTGATACACCTACTCTGAAAAAGTTTTCTCCCCCTAGCACTAGCCCTCTGCATATGACACATCTCATTACCCATCATAACAGCAGGAACCCCCCCTCAAACATAAGAAATATGTCTGATAAAAGAGTTACTTTGATACACCTACTCTGAAAAAGTTTTCTCCCCCTAGCACTAGCCCTCTGCATATGACACATCTCATTACCCATCATAACAGCAGGAACCCCCCCTCAAACATAAGAAATATGTCTGATAAAAGAGTTACTTTGATACACCTACTCTGAAAAAGTTTTCTCCCCCTAGCACTAGCCCTCTGCATATGACACATCTCATTACCCATCATAACAGCAGGAACCCCCCCTCAAACATAAGAAATATGTCTGATAAAAGAGTTACTTTGATACACCTACTCTGAAAAAGTTTTCTCCCCCTAGCACTAGCCCTCTGCATATGACACATCTCATTACCCATCATAACAGCAGGAACCCCCCCTCAAACATAAGAAATATGTCTGATAAAAGAGTTACTTTGATACACCTACTCTGAAAAAGTTTTCTCCCCCTAGCACTAGCCCTCTGCATATGACACATCTCATTACCCATCATAACAGCAGGAACCCCCCCTCAAACATAAGAAATATGTCTGATAAAAGAGTTACTTTGATACACCTACTCTGAAAAAGTTTTCTCCCCCTAGCACTAGCCCTCTGCATATGACACATCTCATTACCCATCATAACAGCAGGAACCCCCCCTCAAACATAAGAAATATGTCTGATAAAAGAGTTACTTTGATACACCTACTCTGAAAAAGTTTTCTCCCCCTAGCACTAGCCCTCTGCATATGACACATCTCATTACCCATCATAACAGCAGGAACCCCCCCTCAAACATAAGAAATATGTCTGATAAAAGAGTTACTTTGATACACCTACTCTGAAAAAGTTTTCTCCCCCTAGCACTAGCCCTCTGCATATGACACATCTCATTACCCATCATAACAGCAGGAACCCCCCCTCAAACATAAGAAATATGTCTGATAAAAGAGTTACTTTGATACACCTACTCTGAAAAAGTTTTCTCCCCCTAGCACTAGCCCTCTGCATATGACACATCTCATTACCCATCATAACAGCAGGAACCCCCCCTCAAACATAAGAAATATGTCTGATAAAAGAGTTACTTTGATACACCTACTCTGAAAAAGTTTTCTCCCCCTAGCACTAGCCCTCTGCATATGACACATCTCATTACCCATCATAACAGCAGGAACCCCCCCTCAAACATAAGAAATATGTCTGATAAAAGAGTTACTTTGATACACCTACTCTGAAAAAGTTTTCTCCCCCTAGCACTAGCCCTCTGCATATGACACATCTCATTACCCATCATAACAGCAGGAACCCCCCCTCAAACATAAGAAATATGTCTGATAAAAGAGTTACTTTGATACACCTACTCTGAAAAAGTTTTCTCCCCCTAGCACTAGCCCTCTGCATATGACACATCTCATTACCCATCATAACAGCAGGAACCCCCCCTCAAACATAAGAAATATGTCTGATAAAAGAGTTACTTTGATACACCTACTCTGAAAAAGTTTTCTCCCCCTAGCACTAGCCCTCTGCATATGACACATCTCATTACCCATCATAACAGCAGGAACCCCCCCTCAAACATAAGAAATATGTCTGATAAAAGAGTTACTTTGATACACCTACTCTGAAAAAGTTTTCTCCCCCTAGCACTAGCCCTCTGCATATGACACATCTCATTACCCATCATAACAGCAGGAACCCCCCCTCAAACATAAGAAATATGTCTGATAAAAGAGTTACTTTGATACACCTACTCTGAAAAAGTTTTCTCCCCCTAGCACTAGCCCTCTGCATATGACACATCTCATTACCCATCATAACAGCAGGAACCCCCCCTCAAACATAAGAAATATGTCTGATAAAAGAGTTACTTTGATACACCTACTCTGAAAAAGTTTTCTCCCCCTAGCACTAGCCCTCTGCATATGACACATCTCATTACCCATCATAACAGCAGGAACCCCCCCTCAAACATAAGAAATATGTCTGATAAAAGAGTTACTTTGATACACCTACTCTGAAAAAGTTTTCTCCCCCTAGCACTAGCCCTCTGCATATGACACATCTCATTACCCATCATAACAGCAGGAACCCCCCCTCAAACATAAGAAATATGTCTGATAAAAGAGTTACTTTGATACACCTACTCTGAAAAAGTTTTCTCCCCCTAGCACTAGCCCTCTGCATATGACACATCTCATTACCCATCATAACAGCAGGAACCCCCCCTCAAACATAAGAAATATGTCTGATAAAAGAGTTACTTTGATACACCTACTCTGAAAAAGTTTTCTCCCCCTAGCACTAGCCCTCTGCATATGACACATCTCATTACCCATCATAACAGCAGGAACCCCCCCTCAAACATAAGAAATATGTCTGATAAAAGAGTTACTTTGATAGAGTAAATAATAGAGGCTCAAATCCTCTTATTTCTAGAATAATAGGAGTTGAACCTATCCTTAAGAATTCAAAGTTCTTCGTGCTACCACATTGCTACACTACAATCCACAGTAAGGTCAGCTAAACAAGCTATCGGGCCCATACCCCGAAAATGTTGGTTTATACCCTTCCCATACTAATAAACCCATTCATCTCTATTATTACATTTACAACACTCATCCTAAGCACAACAATTGTAGTCATCAGCTCTCACTGACTTTTCGCCTGAGTCGGATTTGAAATAAACATGATAGCTATCATCCCCATCATAATAAAAAATTTTAACCCCCGAGCCATAGAAGCCTCCACTAAATATTTCCTAACCCAAGCTACCGCATCCGCCCTACTCATAATAGCAATTATAATCAACCTGTCACACTCCGGTCAATGAACTATCACCAAATTATTTAACCCAACAGCATCAATACTGGTAACAATTGCCCTGGCCATCAAACTAGGACTATCACCGTTCCACTTCTGAGTACCCGAAGTCACACAAGGCGTTCCCTTATCCACAGTGTCTCCTCAATCCTTGGAGCCATCAACTTTATTACAACCATTATCAACATAAAACCCCCAGCCATAACTCAATACCAAACACCTCTCTTCGTATGATCTATTTTAGTCACGGCTGTATTGCTCCTCCTATCCCTACCAGTCTTAGCAGCTGGAATCACCATACTGTTAACCGACCGAAACCTAAATACAACTTTCTTTGACCCGGCAGGAGGAGGAGACCCTGTTTTGTATCAACACTTATTCTGATTCTTCGGTCACCCTGAGGTCTATATTCTAATCCTACCTGGCTTCGGAATAATCTCCCACATCGTAACTTATTATTCCGGGAAAAAAGAGCCCTTTGGATATATGGGAATAGTCTGGGCTATAATCTCTATTGGATTCTTAGGCTTTATCGTATGAGCCCACCACATATTCACTGTAGGTATGGATGTTGACACACGAGCATACTTTACATCCGCAACTATAATCATTGCCATCCCTACAGGAGTAAAAATCTTCAGCTGACTGGCAACCCTCCATGGAGGCAACATTAAATGATCTCCCGCCCTAATATGAGCCTTAGGCTTCATTTTTCTCTTTACAGTAGGTGGCTTGACTGGTATTGTCCTAGCCAACTCTTCACTAGATATCGTCCTTCACGATACATACTATGTAGTCGCCCACTTCCACTACGTTCTTTCAATAGGAGCTGTTTTTGCCATCATAGGAGGTTTCGTTCACTGATTCCCATTATTCTCAGGATATACACTTGACCCCACATGAGCAAAAATCCATTTCCTCATCATATTTGTAGGCGTAAACCTGACATTCTTCCCTCAACATTTCCTAGGCCTATCAGGCATGCCTCGACGATACTCGGACTATCCAGACGCCTATACAACATGAAACACAGTCTCATCAATAGGCTCATTCATCTCACTAACAGCAGTTATACTGATAATCTTCATTATCTGAGAAGCCTTCGCATCCAAACGAGAAGTAACATCAATACATCTTACCTCTACTAACCTCGAATGACTAAATGGGTGCCCTCCACCATATCACACATTCGAAGAACCTGTATACATCAATCCAAAATGATCAAGAAAGGAAGGACTCGAACCTTCTCTAGCTGGTTTCAAGCCAACATCATAACCTTTATGTCTCTCTTCATAAACGAGATATTAGTAAAACCTTACATAACTTTGTCAAAGTTAAATTACAAGTGAAAACCCTGTATATCTCCATGGCATACCCCCTTCAACTAGGTTTCCAAGACGCAACCTCTCCCATTATAGAGGAACTCTTACACTTTCATGATCACACCCTAATAATTGTTTTCCTAATTAGCTCTCTAGTCCTCTACATTATCACCCTAATACTAACAACCAAACTAACACATATCAACACAATAGACGCCCAAGAAGTAGAGACCATTTGAACCGTTCTCCCCGCTATCATTCTAATCCTAATCGCCCTACCATCCCTACGAATCCTCTACATAATAGACGAAATCAACAGCCCCTCTCTTACTGTAAAGACAATAGGTCACCAATGATATTGAAGCTACGAATATACCGACTACGAAGACCTGTCCTTTGACTCTTACATAATCCCAACATCGGACTTAAAACCAGGAGACCTACGACTATTAGAAGTCGACAACCGAATAGTATTGCCTATAGAAATAACAATCCGAGTCTTAGTCTCCTCCGAGGATGTCCTACACTCATGAGCTGTCCCCTCCCTAGGCCTAAAAACAGACGCAATCCCCGGGCGCCTAAACCAAACAACCTTAATATCAACACGACCAGGCTTATTCTACGGACAATGTTCAGAAATCTGCGGCTCAAACCATAGTTTCATACCAATTGTCCTCGAACTAGTACCCCTAGAAAACTTTGAAAAATGATCCATCTCTATACTGTAATCTCATCAAGAAGCTAAACTAGCGTTAACCTTTTAAGTTAAAGACTGAGAGCCAAGCCTCCCCTTGATGATATGCCACAACTAGACACATCAACATGATTTCTTACCATCCTATCCATAATATTAACTCTCTTCACACTGCTCCAACTAAAAATCTCAATACACCTTTACACCCCTAATCCCGAACCAATACCTGCCAAAACACAAAAACAGCACTCCCCCTGAAACACTGCATGAACCAAAATCTATTTACCTCTTTTATAACCCCAGTAATACTAGGCGTCCCCATCGTCACCCTAATCATCATATTCCCAGTTATCTTGTTCCCAACACCAACCCGACTAATTGACAACCGAACAATCTCTGTCCAACAGTGATTGACCAAACTTGCATCAAAACAATTAATAATCACACACAACTCCAAGGGACAAACCTGATCCCTCCTACTCATCTCACTTATTCTATTCATCGCCTCTACCAACCTCCTCGGAATACTACCTCACTCATTTACACCTACCACACAGCTCTCAATAAACATAGGAATAGCCATTCCCCTATGAGCCGGTACTGTCATTGTAGGCTTCCGAAACAAAACAAAAGC
This sequence comes from Physeter macrocephalus, assembly GCF_002837175.3. NCBI lineage: Eukaryota > Metazoa > Chordata > Mammalia > Artiodactyla > Physeteridae > Physeter > Physeter macrocephalus. The sequence continues at coordinate 68,672,726 of NC_041214.2, read as the reverse complement.
ATCTCTGGCTCACTTCTTACCCCAAGGCACACCCACCTTCCTTATCCCTATACTAGTAATTATCGAAACTATCAGCCTGTTCATCCAACCAGTAGCACTAGCCGTACGGCTAACTGCCAATATTACAGCAGGCCACCTATTAATACACCTAATCGGAATAACTACCCTCGCACTAACAAGCATTAGTCTATTCACAACCTTCATCACATTCATCATTCTCACTCTCTTAACCATCCTTGAGTTCGCTGTCGCTCTAATCCAAGCCTATGTTT
>NC_041214.2:68671811-68671954 GCF_002837175.3 Physeter macrocephalus | reverse complement strand
TCAATAGGCTCATTCATCTCACTAACAGCAGTTATACTAATAATCTTCATCATCTGGGAAGCCTTCGCATCCAAACGAGAAGTAACAACAGTACATCTCACTTCTACTAACCTCGAATGACTAAATGGATGCCCTCCACCATA
>NC_041214.2:68637516-68664674 GCF_002837175.3 Physeter macrocephalus | reverse complement strand
TCCCAAAAACGAACCACCAAAACTCAAGACAATCCCACACCCCACACCACCACCTACAATCAACCCTAGGCCCCCATAAATAGGCGAAGGTTTTGAAGAAACCCCTACAAAACTAATTACGAATATAATACTCAAAACGAAAACAAAATATACTATCATCGTTCTCACATGGACTTAAACCACGACCAATGATATGAAAAATCACCGTTGTTATTCAACTATAAGAACACTAATGACCAACATTCGAAAAACACACCCATTAATAAAAATCATCAACAATGCATTCATTGACCTCCCCACCCCATCAAACATCTCCTCATGATGAAACTTTGGTTCCCTACTTGGACTCTGCCTGATCATACAGATCCTAACAGGCTTATTCCTAGCAATACACTACACACCAGATACAACAACCGCCTTCTCATCAATCACACACATTTGCCGAGACGTCAATTACGGCTGAATCATCCGATATCTACATGCAAACGGAGCCTCCATATTTTTCATTTGCCTTTACGCTCACATAGGCCGTGGCCTGTACTACGGCTCTTACATCTTCCAAGAAACATGAAACGTCGGAGTAATACTCCTAATCACAGTAATAGCCACCACATTCGTAGGCTACGAATTCACTAGAGGGGTTAAACAGCAGATAGAAGAACAAATCACTAAGCTGGAAGACAAAACAATGGAGCTCACTCAGACAGAGCTGCAAAATTAAAGAAGAATTTTAAAAAGTGAAAATACCTTAAGGGACATTTGCAACAACATTGAGCAGAGTGACATTTCTATTATAGGAGTCCCTGAAGGAAAAGAGAGAGAAAAAGGGCCAGAAAAATTATTTGAGGGAATAGTGGCTGAAAACTTCTCTAATCTGGGGAAGAAAACAGACATCAGGTCCAGAAAGCCCAGAGAGTTCCAAACAAGATGATGCCAAAGAGACACATATGAAGACATATTACAATTAAAATGGTAAATGTTAAGGATAAAGAGAGAATCCTAAAAGCAGCAAGAGAACACAACTTGTTACATACAGGAAAATCCCATAAGAATATCTGCAGATATTTCAGCAGGAACCTTACAGGCCAGAAAGGAGTGGCATGACATATCCATCACGTGGAAAGGAAAAATCCTCTAACCCAGAATTCTCTACCCAGCAAAGCTATCATTCAGAATTAAAGGAGAGATCAAGGCTTTCCCTTGATCTCTAAAGGACTTTATCACCACTAAACTGGCCCTGAAAGAAATATTAAAGGGATTTCTTTAAGCTGAAAAGAAATGGCATTAGTTAATAATAAGAAAATATACTAAAGAAAAAAATCTTATTGGAAAAGGTAAATATACAATAAAGGTAGTAAAAAATCACTTATAAAGCAAACGTAAAGATCACAAGAAAAAAGTAGTAAAATTAACTAAAATTATAATAATTAAGGAATGAATAAAATAAAATGATGTAAAATATATCATCAAAAATATAAAATGTGTGTGTGTGGTGGGGGGAAATAAAAAGACAAAATTTTGGAATGTGTTCAAATTTAAGTAGCTACCAACTTAAAACAGGCAACACTCAAAAATGTTATATGTGAACCTCACAGAAACCACAAGGAAAAAATGTATAGTAAATACACAAAGGAAAACAAGAAAGAAATCTAACTATAACACTAAAGAAAACCACCAATACACAAGGAAAGAGATAAAAAGAAAGAGAAAAAAACATAAAACAACAAAATGGCAATAAGTACATACCCATCAATAATTACTTTAAATGTAAATAAACTAAAGCAGCCAATCAAAAGACAAGAGTGTCAGAATGGATAAAAAACAAGACCAATTTACTTACCACCTATAAGAGACACATTTCATAAGAAAGGACACACACAGACAGAAAGTTAAGGAATGGAAAAATATATTCTATGCAAATGGAAATGAAAACAAAGCTGGAGTAGCTATACTCATATTAGACAAAAATAGACTTTAAAACAGACTATAAGAAAAGCCAAAGAAGAGTATTACATGATGATAAACGGGTCAATCCAGCGGGAATATACAACATTTATAAATGTATATGCACCCAACAGAGGAGCACCAAGATATAAAAGCAAGTATTAATGGACTTAAAGGGAGAATTTGAAAGCAATGCAATAATAGTAGGGGACTTTAACACCCTACTTACATCAATGGATACACCATCCAGACAAAAAAATCAATAAGGAAACATCAAATTTAAACAACACATTGGACCAGAGGGACTTAATAGCTATAGAGCATTCCATCCAAAGCAGGAGAATATGCATTCTTCTTAAGTACACATGAAACATTTTCCTGGATAGATCACATGTTAGGTCACAAAATGAGTCTCAATAAATTCAAGAAAAATCTTCTCCAACCACAATGGTATGAAACTAGAAATCTATCATGAGAAAAAAAAAGGGAAAAACCACAAAAATGTTGAGATTAAAAATATGTTACTGAACAACCAAGGGGTCTTTGGAGAAATCAAAAAAATACCTACAGACAAATGAAAACAGAAATATGACATAACAAAATCTATGGGATGCAGCCAAAATTGTTCTAAGAGGGAAGTTCATAATAATGAAACAACAACAAAAAAATCCCAAATATACAATCTAACTTTACACCTAAAGGACCTAGAAAAAGAAGAATAAATGAAGCCCACAATTAGCAGAAGGAAGGGAATAATAAAGATCAGATGGAAATAAATGAAAGTGAGACTAAAAAAAATAGGAAAGATAAATGAAACTAAGAGCTGGTAATTTGAAATGATAAAATCAACAAAACTTTAGCTAGACTAACCAAGAGAAAAAGAGAGGACTCAAATAAATAAAATCATAAATGAAAGAGACGTTACAAATGTAACCACATAAATGTGAAGGATCAAATGAGACTACTACAAATAATTATATGCCAACAGTTTGACAACCTAAAAGAAATGGATAAATTCCTAGAAACATAAAGTCTTCCAAGACTGAATCATGAAGAAATAGAAAATCTGAACAGAGCAATTACTAGTAAGGAGATTGAAACAGGAATCAAAAATCTCACAACAAACAAAAGCCGAGGACCAGATGGCTTCACTGGCAAACTCTACAAAACACCCAAAGATTTAATACCTATTCTTCCCTCAAAGTTAACACAAAATGTTCACAGATGACTTAATAATACTTATCTTCCAAAAAAACTGAGGAGGAGGGAAACCTTCCAAAGCACTTTACAAAGCCAGCATTACCCTGATATTAAAACCAGACAAGAACACCACAAAAAAGTAAATTTGCATGCCACTATCACTAATAACCACAGATACAAACCTCAATGAACTATTAGCAAATCAAATCCAACAATACATTAAAAATTGTACATCATGATCACTTGTGATTTATTCCAGGGAAGCAAGGATGATTCAACATCTATAAAACAATCCATGTGATATATCACATTAACAAAATGAAGGATTAAAATCATATGATCATCTCAACAGATGCAGAAAAAGCATTTGACAAAATACAACCCTCATTTAACTGTCAATAAAGTGGGTATAGAGGGAATATACCTCAACATAGTAAAGGCCATATATGACAATTTCACAGATAATAACATACTCAATGATAAAAAACTGACAGCTTTTCCTCGAAAATCAGGAACAAGACAAGGATGCCCACTCTTGCCAATTTTATTCAACATAGTATTGAAACTCCTAGCCACAGCAATTAGGCAAGAAAAGAAATAAAAGACACTCAAATCTGGACACAGAAATAAAACTGTCACTATTTGCAGATGACATTATATTATACATAGAAAACCCTGAATACCCCACCAAAAAGATGTGAGAACTAATAAATAAATTCAGTAAAGCTACAGGATACAAAATCAATATACAGAAATCTGTGGCATTTCTATACACTAATAACAAACTATCAGAAAGAGAGTTAACAATCCCATTTACAATTACATCAAAAGAATAAAATAACTAGGAATAAATTTAACCAAGTAGGTGAAGTATTTGCACACTGAAAACTGTAAGACACTGATGAAACAAAAAGACATATAAATGAAAAAATATTCTGTGCTCATGGATTGGAATAATTAATATTGTTAAGATGTCCGTATTACATAAAGCAATCTACAGCTTCAATGCAATTTCTATCAAAATTCCAATGACGTATTTCATAGAAATAGAACAGATAATTCTAAAATTTCCATGAAACACAAAAAAACCTGAATAGCCAAAACAAACTTGAAAGAAGGACAAAGCTGGAGGTATCATGCGTCCTGATTTCAAACTATAATACCAAGCTATGGCAGTCAAAATAGTATGGTACTGGCACAAAAACATACACAGACATCAATGGAACAAAACTGAGAACCCAGAAATAAACCCATACATATATGGACAATTAAGTTACAACAAAGGAGCAAAGAACATACAATGGGGAAAGGATAGTCTCTTTCATAAATGGTGTTGGGAAAACTGAACACCCACATGCAGAAGAATGAAACTAGACCACTTCTTACACCATACACAAAAATTAACTCAAAATGCATCAAGGATTTGAATGTAAGACCTGAAACCATACAATTCCTTAGAGAAAATGTTGGTGGTAATCTCACTGACATCAGTCTTAACAATTTTTTTTTGTGGATCTGACTCTAAAAGCAAAGGAAACAAAAGCAAAAATAAACAAATGGGACAATGTTAAACTAAAAAGATATTGCATGTGAAGGAAACCATCATCAAAATGAAAAGGCAACCTACTGAATGGCAGAAGATTTTTGCAAACCATATATCTGATAAGGGGTTAATATCCAAAATATATAAAGGACCCATAAAACACAACAATAAAAAACTAAACAAACCAATTCAAAAAATGGGCAGAGTCTGAATAGACATTTTTCCAAAGAAGACATACACAATATTAGAGGATGCTGGGATAAAGATATAAGGATTCTATACATACTATATTTGCAGCATTTTTGTGAGTTGAAATTATTTCAAAATAAAAAATTAAATTAATTAAAAAAAAAACATTTGGAGATTCTCAAGACACTGGCCAGCACTTTGCTAGATATGACTGAATTCTACTTTTATTAAATGACCTGAGCCAAAAATATATAAAGAGTAACTGTTGCCAACGGGGCAACTTACCACTTAAGCAGAGTATTCATAAAGTATCTGCTTTTCAGTAGCATTGCAGACCACTGATTTGCCATACAGAGTTAGCTGCCATGTGCAACCTCCTGATGCTGAGGCATTACAACCCAAGGCAATTAGAGCATTTGCAAATGAGAGAGCTCAACTGATATTTTTGGTGATGCCTGAGAATTGTAGATGGATACCTACTAATTTTAATTTCAAAATTGTAATTAAGAGAGAGCAGACTGTACAAAGTACAGATCAATGAGGTCCCAGGGAAAATTCTTACATGGATTATTAAAGGGGTACTTTAAAAGACAAAGCAGTACTCAGTAGACCAACAAAATTCATTAATTATAGTCATATTTGACTCAGTTTACTTCCTTCGTGGAAAAAGTTATTAATTGATTGGTAATGTTAATATATATAAAGGACAGTTAGACTTAAGTAAAATATCATTAGTCTTTTGTAATATCTTGTTGAAAACAAGGAAAAATATTGATGGAACACATGGATAATTACATGAATTTTTTTGTTAGCTTAATTCCTGACTGAAGTATTATGGTTAATGGGTTAGTATCACAATGGAAGGAGGTCCGAAGAGCTTTTGCTCTGCCAAGTCTGTTTAAAAAGAATATTTGTCAATGACACATTAGACTGAGAATCAATGGTACAGTGAGCACTTGCCAAAATCATAGTTGTTTTTATCTTTGCCACATGATTCCCACTATAAAGAACACAGTTTTCTGGGAAAGAAAAGGATGTTTGATGCAAAATGACCATGTCTATGCTGCCAGTGGCTGGACAAACAAATGAGATCCCTTCTTTTAGGGAGCCAGACAATTTGATTGTGTCAACTCCATTCCTTTCCAGCATCATTTCCCAATGTTTTAGTCACCTGACTTGAGCACGTGTACCCCTCGACTCTGGACTTAAAGTTGTAACAACTCCGAAGCAGCAGACATTTCATGCTTCTAGGTATGTGCACGTGCTTTCCACCTACATCACATGGTGTTAATTTACCTTATCAGTCAATCAATAATAACACATAAAATGTTTTCTCTTGTTATTGAGACAAAAATGTATTGCAGGCTTTTAAGCAAGTTTTATTCCAACAAATGAGTAGTCTACAATTTTGGGAAGATAAAACATTCACTTTTTAAAATATGGAGTACTAAGAATTCTTCAACTTTACTATCCTTTGATTACTTTAGGTAGCGTGTACTTATAAATTACAACCTTATAGTGCTTACAAGAATAACAAAGATTGATAATGAACTTACCAATACTTGGGTAACCAGGTGTAGAAGGGTCTCCTCCTGGATTCAGTGACACCATGAAGGTATCATAGCTAAGATTTGCAGTCTTCGGTAAATCACAAGGATCAATATACAGAAGAACACCTCCAAATCCAGCCTTTTCCAATAAGGAAAGCTAAAAGAGGAGAACAAATTATTTAAAATGTCCTCATATACATTTTTAGTTCATATACGGACACTTCATAAATGTGACTACAATTAGATGACTCCTTTTTTTGTTATTGTTTTCTTTTAAAATAAGTAGAAACTTCTGATTTTCTTATTATCAAAGTCCAGACAGAGATTTATCCTACTGGCCTCTTCCTTTTTCCTCTGTTCAACAATATTTAAGCTGCATTCTTATAATGTTTATATTTGATTTCAGTTGTCTGCATTTGGAATTTCTTCGTTTTTTAATTGTCCAAGTAGATTTGGAAGTTTTCACTTTCATGAGATTTACAAAAAATCTACCACAGACAATGTTCCATTGTAAAAGGAGAGCTGTTCTCACCATTATTATATTCTTCCCTAGAGCAGAAAACATCCAACAGTATTTTGATTTATTTTCTCCAGGGCTGAGACTGCCACACCAGTTGTTAAAATGTTGAAATCTTTCACACTGTTTGGCAAACAGCCACTGTCCTGAACCTCCTGAGGGCCCCCACTAGTCACTCTGGTCTCTGCCCTGGATGTCCCAGTCAGACATCTAAGATAGAGCAACTAATGGGTATTTACACAACAAAGTAGTGGGCCTCCTTCTACGTGGTCAGTTCCTGCTTTGTCTCTGTCATTAAATACTTTGAAAATATCCCGATTACCTCTATGAACATACTTAATGCAAAGGTTCCTCTCTGTTCTTCAGTAAGTACACAACAGACAAGAATGAAGGGGCAGCTGAACTTGACATCCCAGGTTCTCTTTGTTTTAACTTATTAAATTAATTTTGGTGGTAAAGATCTTATTCATCTTAGTGTGACTTACATGATTTGAAAAATAATAATCATGATTTTCTAATCCTATTTGTTTCCCATGACAGAGGAAAAGAATAATAATTAGGCAGTACTAGGGAATAACGGAGACTATGACTAAGAGTCATATTTAGTATAGGCAATTGCTGTTCATTGTGTGACTCTAGTTAACACCTATACTTCACTTCCCAGTTACTGCTTATGTTGTTTACTGAGTTTTATAGTGGACTAAGCAAGGCAGCAACTGTGTCCCAGACTGGACCACTCCATGAGAGTAGGAATCATGCTTACCCTTTGTAGCACTGTACATACACTTTGCACATAGCAGGCACATAGTAGGCATTTAAGAATATTATTAAATGAAAGAACAAATGACACAGATGCTATTATGGCACAACAGCTACCCTTAAAGAAAAGAGAGCTCTGAGAAAATATTTAGGATGTACTTTAACTGGAAAAATATAACATATAATTGTAAATATTACACAATTTTAACTACATACAGGAAATAACATGTAGAAAAATAAAAATTGACGCTTGATATAAGTATGCTATGTTAATTGCATCTTTTCAGCTCCTTTAAAACTGTTCGGTATTTTTCCATTTTTAAACAAGTAATGAACAAGTATGGATTTTTATAAAAGAAAAAAAAAACCTAACACTGAGAACCTAAGCTAAGTATAATGGACTCACATGTATACCTTCTATAAGAAACCACTCTGATCAGACTTCTTTTTTTTCCCCATCAATGTTTTAATGAAGATAGGGAAAGGATTCAGGGAGAGAGGAGGAATGAGAGACAGAAAAAGAAAATAATATGTGAATAAAGGGCGAGATTTAAGACTGATGCTCCAAATGCAGAGACTGAAGTCCTTAGGGAGGGTTTCTAATGTTTGGATGTTGAAATTGCTATTCTCAAAAAGAAAGATCAATGGAATGATTTTCAATGTTCTGTTTACTATAGGAGAATATATCAAGAAAAAAATGAACTTCTCTAGAAAGCAATTTTTAAAATATTAAAAATTTCTTTTTTTATTACTAAAGCAATTTGTGATCATTAGCAAGAAAGAGATACACGTCAACAAAACAAAACAAAACTAAAAAGCAAAAGGCAATCCCATTATCATACCTGTCAAGAGATTGCAAATGTTAACATGTTGGTGTTTCTAGATCCTTTTACTGGGGCTTATGCACATTCACACATATATTTACAAAATAAAACTATGATAAATACTATTTTGCAATCTTTATTTTTCACTTAACAGTGTATATTAAACATTTGTCCATGTTGATAAGTACACTTTTGTATCATTTTAATAGCTGTATACTGTGTATGAGTGATATAAATAATATTATATAAAAAGGCCATCAAATGTTATGTAACCAACCTCTGACTGTTAATCAAATTATTTAAAAAATTTTTATATTACATTGGAACAAAATTCCTTATATCTAAATCATTGCACAAACATCTATTTTAATGAAGTATAGTTTCACAGGTCGAATTTCTAAGTCAAAGTATTATTGTTCTTATGTTTTTTTTTGTAAACTAATTTCCATTTAGAAAAGCTATAAAAAGCTATAGTCTTACCTGTAGTATATGTATTTGTTTCCCCTCATTATCACCAACATTGAATATTATTACTTTTCAAAAGATATTTGTCAATCTGGCCAAAATTTATTTCTCGAAAGAGTTTTAATTATTAATGAAGTTAAATTTATTTTTGCTTGTGATTTTGGCAATCATTAAACCAGAATCCTACTCACATGCCTCCCACCCTCTTTTGTTTAACTCAAAGAACCACTAAGTGCTGAGCCGACATGATTCTTAAGTTTTTATGGGTGCTAAAATCTCAATAGGCATGAGGTATCTGAGATAGATGCTAGACTAGTAACCAAGAAATGGTCCTTAGTAACCCCGAGACACTTTTCTGTTTCTATACAGAGTCAGTCAACTCCCTTCAAGCTATGTCATGGCTTCACATCACCTGAAACACTTCTAATGCCCCCAGTCTCCAAAGTGAAATTTTATTAGTATTATTATTTTATCCTCAGTAATTAAAAAGGATTTGATGGATAACTTTAGTACCACTCGATTATGACCTGCTTGAAGACAGTAACCTTATACCTTTATTTTATATCCCTAGTGCCTAGTATAGTGCCTGGCAACAAATGATTTTTCTATTGTTGGGTTAATGAATAAACTAGTATATGTACCAATGAATGAATGAATGAAAAACATAGTGTATACAGGTACAAGTGTATTACATGAATGTTATTTTGCTCTACTGTTCACATCCACTGGCTGGAAAACTTATGCAATAAATTCTGTTGTGACATCTTACATGTGTTCATTAGAATGTGAGATAAGTATTAAGCCAGCTTGTTTCTGAAATAAAAATAAACATGTTCAACTAAGTGTGTTGTCTTTTTATACTTCTGTAAAAATACATATTAAAATAGGTCTATTTTGTTTTGATTTTTGTTTTATTTTGTTTTGTATGATGTTTTGTTATCTAAGAATAGTGATAAAGAGTGGAAACTAGCCCCCAGGGATTTGAACATGTGGATTTGTCTTACTGACAGGGTCTTGGAGATAAAATGTCTTTGACCAAGAAATATGATCTCATATTTCTTGCTGTGAACCATATTAATATATTTTTCCTTGTGTATAGTATATAAAGCTATCTGTTGCCAAATAACCACCTCTGAAATAAATGGTACTACAAATCCGTGGGCAGGACACAACAATCTTTCTGAAGAAAACTTACAAAATGAAAAGCTCCTTGGGAATTACTCATTCAGGGGTAGTAGTCTGGCACCTGAAAATGGTCCAACATAGGTTTATATTTCCGTTGCCTTGGATAGACAGCATATGTGAACTGGGTGGCTGCATGGTATTCAGATATTCAGGAAACAATCATTTAAAGAAAAATCAAAGCCAGGGACAGTAAAAGAGAAAGGACCCTTCTCTGATTCCAACCAAAACGCCTTTCTTATTCCAGGAGGATGCTGTTGCTATTGTCATTTAGACAATCCACTCCTTCAGTGTCCAACAAGGGAATACTGGCTGAATTGCACAGTTAGGCTCTAATCCATTTACAGATGCTCCCAAGTTGTTGACTCACCCTTTTGAACCCACTGAATGTGAGCCTTGATCTTTATTTTCACTGGTCACAATGCAGGAGATCCCTGAACTACCACCTGATATCAAGAAGCAAAGGAGAAAGCTTGTGGTTTCTCTGTAATTTAGCCTCTTCAAAACATTGGCTCAGTATTAGAACCATTCCTCTGGCCTCCATAGCCTAGAAAAGTTTCCTGAGCCTTTATGTGGAAAACGAGAACAAATATAACATAACGAGACAAACTTGGTTTTGCAGATAAAATTAAGGCCTATTGCTATGGGCTGAGTTGTGTCTCCCTAAGATTCATATGTTTAAATCCTAACCCCCAGCACACCTCAGAATGTGACTACATTTGAAAATAGGGCCTTTAAAGAGGTAACTAAGGTTAAATGAGGTCATATGGGTGGGCTCTAATCCAATGCAACTAGTGTCCTTATAAGAAGAGGGGAAGACATCAGAGGTCTGTGTACATAGAGAAAAAAGCACGTGAGAACACAGCAAAAAGGTGGCGATCAGCAAGCCAAGAAGAGAGGCCTCAGGAGAAACTGAAACTGTCAACACCTTCATCTTAAATTTTCAGCTTCCAGAACTATGAGTAAATAAATCTGTGTTTAAGCCACCCAGCCTGGAGAATTTTATTATAGAAGCCCTAACAAATTAATACATTCATATATGATAAATATCTGTCAAACTTTTTATAAAGATTCAGGAAAATCATGTGATTAGAATCTAGGTCTTCTGAGTCATCTTCAGGACAAATCATCAAGTATTAATTATACATCTACTATAAGCCAGATACTGTCTCACAAGTTATTTGCTGATTTTTATTCAAAGCATTTGATATAAGTCATTTCAATTCCCATTATATAGTTGCTGAAATTGTGATTCAGGAAGATGAAGAGCTTGACCTAGGGTCAGAGCTAATAAGTGGTAATGCCAGGGATCAAATGAGAGTTTTCTGAATTCAAGCCTAGCGATCTTTCCACTAAAGCACACCTTTTCTTTAAATTATACATCCATCCTTTACAAAGACAAATAGACTAGCCAAAGGGTGAATTTATAAAACAATCAGAGGCTTCTTGCTGTGATCTGCTTTCTGAGAAGATACTAAAATCAATATTGTGTGAATTGTATGACTGTTTATTTAGAATGCTAAGAAGAACTGGATTTTTACAAAGTGTCAAAATGGGAATTAACATGTATTAAAACAAGAGAATGTGGACATTTTAGATTGAAGATTTATGGCTATAATAACAGAAAAATAAAAATACACTTTTAAAAACCATGAACTAACATTTCATAGTACATTCTTACTCATTTAAATTAAATAGTTCTGGAACATGTGAAAAATAAAAACATTGAACACATAATATGTGATCATTTCTTAAGCAGATATTTTGACTTCAGGGCTCAAATTTTATGTTGTTCTTTCTTCTTGAAATTGTTTTCCTTATTAATAGGTTTGTTGTTTGGTCCTTTAATTATGTATTGTATCATTAGGATGCCATTAAAGAGATTTGTAAGAATCCTGTTTGCTTTGTTATATTTTGGAAGTAAACTCATCTTTCTTTGTCAAAAAAAAAAAAAAAGACTATTATGGTGAGGAATATTCACTGTAATCAGACTGAGTATATCTGAGGCATAATCACAGCATTCTTTTTTGATTTCACTGAACACCTTTACTTGGATTTTAAATTGCTTTACTTGATGTATCCAAAGTTATTTAAATAATTCTAGTGAGATTAATAAGAAGCAATGACCCTCTGCTTTTGCAAAGAAAAAACATGAAGTTATTCAGAAAGTTAAGCCTGTTGTCAGAGTTCTAAAAAGAGTCCTCAACTTTTATCACTAGATTACAGGGGAGGGAAAGAAGGAGGGAAGAAGGGAGGGAAGGAAAGAAGGAAAGGAAGAAGGGAGAAAGGGAGGGAGGGAGGGAAGGTGTCTTATTTTCTAAGGTATTATCATGCATATATTTTTGTGCTTTAAACTAATATCTCATTGTAGCCTATGGGATTATTCTTATTTCACAAATGAAGTAATCATGAGATAAAGAGGATTTTATCAAGATCACATAGTTAATCACAGATTTCAGACTAAACGAATGTGTCCTCATAGTTTATTTTCCTGTGCTTCTCCCATTAAACCATATTGTTTTCAAATAATGAAAAAAATTGTGACTGCATTTTTTTGTTTTTTAAAGTTCATATTACATTATTTGACAGCCTTTGCAATGTGTGCTGCATGGAAAAAGTCTAAATATTTAAAAAAATCTTTTAAAATATGATGTTATTTTTCCAACTATAGCTTCAAAATATTGAGGAGAATGCTATAATTTATTTTCCCACTCCTCATTTTTCCTATCAATTGTGGATCCACCTATGCAGTATAATCCATTGCTCCAGGTTCTAGGTTGAGAATACAATGATAGAGCGGGGACCAGCAAACATTAACCTAAATCGTTTTATTTTTAGGGAGAGGAAACACAGTGGCCTGGGGTATTTTCCTCTGCATAGGTGGTTCATAACCTGAAAACACTAAAGGGTATTTGCCCTTATCAATTTATCTAACATGATTTCAATACTGATAACCAATATTAAGAAAAAAATATACAGTTGTTACTAGTAAATATGTTGCTGATATTACCAACTGCATGTACATCTCTTTCCCTTTGTAGACGTACTGTTGCTTTTCATGTTCAAAAGGAATGGAAAAGAATACTAACACTATATATATTTAAAAATGAAGTCATAAAGACATAAGCTTCTAACTTACAAACAATATTTTTTGCGCTTATATATGGGAATATATGAGAGAGGAAGAGACAGGCAGTGGAGAAAGAGAGTATAGTCTCACATAACTACATGAATGAATCTCTGAGATTATGCAATTTTCTAGTTGAATAAACAAGATCAAGAAAAAAGTTAGAGCTCTTCACATCATTTAGTCTTTGAAAATGTACTATTTTTAAAAAAATTTAATATATGCTACAAATGTTCTTAACTAAGAGCATATTTAACTAAAGCCATAATGAATAGAAATAAACCCGTGTATAATACAAAATAAAGATAAAATATTTCTACAAGTGAATCTATATACAAAACAGAAACAGACTCAGACATAAAAAACAAACTTATGGTTACCAAAGGGGGGGGAAGGGACAAATTAGGAGTATGGAATTGACAGACATGAACTATACATGAAATAGATAAGCAAGAAGGATTTACTGCATAGCACAGGGAATTATATTCAACATCTTGTAATAACCTATAATGGAAGGTAATAAAAAAAACTTAATCACTATGTTGTACGCCTGAAACTAACACAATACTGTAAATCAACTCTACTTCAATAAAAAATAAAATATTTCTAAAGATATCTCAGAAATTATTATGCTTACTGACAATTTTCTGATGTTTCAATGTGTTGATATTAATATTTAATATTCTTATTTCTACTGCCTACAAAATTGCTTCTTTAACAGAAATATTAAACAGACCTCCCAATTTTCTTATACATAAAAAGAAAAAAAAACATTGGTGGCTAGATGTATATATGACATTCAATCTTTTCTAAATTTACAGCATTATGACTCATGATATAAAATTTTTAAAAGCAAGTCAAGTTCTGGGAGTGTCATTTTTTAGCTAAAAATTTTATATGTATCTTCTCCAAGGTGGGTGGATGTGGAAGAGACACACGAGAGAAAATTAAATGAATATTAACATAAAAAAGACTATGTCAAATTACTTTTAAAAATTTACCATGGTAAAACTTCTAATCTTGCACTACCTGCGAGTGTTACTTGATATCTGAAGCTGTTAGGAATACATCTGAATTTATCGAATTATTGTTCTGTAGCTTGGTTTGTAAGCAACATGGTGGATGAAAAGAATAGCAAGACTTGAAGTGGACCAGCCATTAGGTGACGGGTGCTGGGCACGCCACTGAAAAGTCACAAGTTCAATTTTCTCATCCATAAAAAGAGATGACATTTGCCCTGCCAATCACACAAAATGACTGGTAGATTCAAAGGAGGTAATGTGTCTGAAGGATTTTGAGAGTGTAAAATGCTACATAATGTGTGAGGGTTTTTATTTTCTCTTGTTTTTCAAGGGAATGATAAGGAAGAAGAGAAGGTAGAGAACGAACAAGGTTGATAATTGAGGGAATGCAATTTCTTTGCAATTGTCTGTGGTTAGATAATGGTATCAGGGAAAAAACAAAAACAACTAGTTAATCTGAAAAAAAATTTTTTCTTGACATAAAAATGATGACATTTCATGAATTTATTTCCAAAAGTAAATATTCATATAACTTTAAAATACTCTTCCACTGTCTATCACTTATTACCAGGCTGTTTTTTGTATGTTAGATTGGAGGAACCATGAATAAAAAATCCTAAAATACTCCAAGTCATAATTTTTTTTCCAAACTGCAGTAGGCTGTTAAAATTTTTATAATCCCATTACTTAAAATATTAGCTTGTATATTTAAAAATTAGGATGATTATTACATTTTCCTTACCTATCAAGGAAACATTATTTTTGTTATTCTATTAATTTTTTCTCCATTAAAAAAAAAGGCAGTCTACTTCACAGAGACAATTTCTCAACCTCTCCTGAAATTAATTCATTTAATTATTCAAAACCTGAGATTTTAGCCAGGCATAGGATTTGTAACCAGATGTGAACAGCTGAAGGATGTTGTTACTCCAGGACAAGGTATAGGATTACACATACATGGACATGGATTCTTTGCAGCTTCTTTTAGGAAGCAAACCTGATGCATACGTCTTGCAGAGAATTTAATCAGAATAGAAATAAGTTCCATATTATCCTTTCTAACGTCATTAATTAGAAAGATTTATACTTGTCAAACAAGGGTCAGAGTGCACATCTCTTGTCCATGCAGTTTACAGATCACCATTTGCTGTCTTTGCAATCCTGTCTGGTAAAAATTGACAATGCCTTCTTACAGTGCAAATCCATCAGGGGTCACAGCCAGAGTTTCCATTTCCCTGGCCCTGGAAAGGCTTTTGATTTTCTTGAGAATCACTACTCCCTTTTCGGTAAAGAAAACATTATCTATATATTCAGTCAGATTTCAGATATTTTTAAAATAGATAAGATATCAAAGATGCATCTGACTCTGAGTTACCTTTCAAAAACTATAATAACTGTTAAATCAACCTGTTACATTTTTCCTTATCTTATATACAATATCTTATCTAAGAGTATAGTTCAAAGTGTTATTTCAATGGACTATATCCCAGGTGACTGAGGTAACTATTGCAAACTTCCCCCACTTCTTTCTCTCTCTTTTAGTACTATATTAAGATAAAATGATGGGCAGAGGACATGTCCAGTTTAATGCCTGAGTGCATGGAAAAAAACAAAGTTACTTTGGATGCACTGTTCTCAACTAGCTCCAACGTGTTGAACAGCATTAAAATACCACTGAACAAAAAAGACACAGAAAAGAAACAGGTGTGGAAAACTGGGAGAGAAAAAAACATTATCACAACTGGTCTTATGGTTCATTGCTTCTTTCCACATGGGTTCATCACAAGGGAACTTAAGTCTCTCTTCTCTTGTGAATGTTTTCCTATATAGAAATATGTATCCCATATGAATACATCTACATTTTATTGAAGCAATACTTAAGGAAAAGTGATTTTTTAAGCCAACAAATCTACTTTCCTAGGCATTTCTAGAACCTTTAAAAGCTATTGTGCACGTCAAATAGGAGTAAATAATTACTTTGTTTTCTCTTTTAATTGAACATGTTGTGATAACAGATTTATTTGAAAGTGAACGTAATTTGTTATAGAATAGCAGCTTTTATAAATGGAAACTTCTACAACAGAATATGGTGAGATGTTTAAATATTAACCAGACATACTGCTCACTCTCTGCGCTAAATTTCAGAAACTTAATACAAATTAAGTACGTACTTTATTGCTGGATCTTGCTTACCCGTGGTAAGAAATCCACAATGTTCAATTCTAATTAAAAATGAAATTGAACTGCAATTCCCTGGAAACAAGGGCTGATCAGACTCAATAAGCTTTACTTAATTGAATTGCTCATAGACAAAGAAAAAAAATGCTTACATTGTAAGCGAAATACATGCTTCCAAATCTTTTGCAATTCTATTATATTTTCTAATGTTCACAGCTGATTATATCCCATATGTATGTTTCAAACTATTTAAGGGTCCAGGAATATACCACTTACCTTTATCTTTAGTATTCACCTCTTCTATATGCATAATTACTAGGGCTGCACCATAAATTACATACTTAAACATTTTTTTTTAATTTTCAAAGAGATATAAAGAAAACTATTATTCTTCATTATATTTCTTAAATTGGATTAGTATTTTTAAAAAGGATTTTCCCAAATGCCTGGCTAATATTATTTAATTATCACAACCACCCCAGGAGACTTTTGAGATTACTCTCATTATTTTTCTTATTTGTATTTGATTTTTGTTTCTTCAGCTTAAGAAAACTGTGTCTCTGTGAGGTGTTGTGATTTTTCCTATGGTTATGAAGCTTGTAATAGTGAAAATAGAAACAGTGTTTTTAAACTAATAGGAAAACTGAAAAAATAAACTGAACATGAATGAAAAGTATACTGGTGAGCAAAGAGCAGAGCAAATGATTCCTTACTCCCCTCTCTTTGTGTTTTCAATTGTTTGAGATCACAATGGTCCCAACATATGTAAGCCCAGAAATGAAATGGCTTTATCTTCAGAAACAATGTTCTTTGGATATGAGGTTGCATTAAGGAGCACTGATTCTAGAATAGTCCTAGACAATAACTCTATGTAGCTCTGGACGTCTATGTAAGAAGAGACATTGCAAAAATTGGAATTGCCCAGCAATGAAATAAATACGAAGACTTCGTCAAGAGATAGAGTTTATGAAGGAGAAGTGTCCATCTGTCAAGGAATTCATAGAAGTCACCCTGGCACTGAGCAGAAGTTTATCTAAATCCATTTCTCTAAGAGTACGTGCCTTGTACATGTCAAATAAATAAGACAAATGTGATAATACATGATAATATTTTGAAACAGGTGTATGCAAAATAGTATCATTGTCATAATTAATACTGCAGTATAATTTTTATTAGAAGATCTCAAACATGTTTAAGAGAATTAAAAAATGTGTTCATGTAATAAAGTTGGATGAACACATTAAATCAGAAAATAGAAAAATAAAGTAAGATAAACAATGAACATTAAGGTAGAAGAAAAAATTAAACATATAAATTTTTTTTTTACCCTGAAAGGAAATGAATTATCACACTAAATCAGAGATGTTTGAATTGAATCAAAGGGAATAGTAACCTAGCAATATGTTTTTCTTTTTTTTCTTTTACAAGAAACTTCCTTGAAACTAAACAAGATTGGAAAAAAAGAAGATAATCAAATAGACATCTGGCCAACTAAAAAAGGCAGAAGAGGCAAATTCATATAAAACATCTGAAATTAAAAGCAATTTTAATTAAGATTTGGAAACATGTATTTCTTTAACATCGTAAGCCTTTTACTTTATGAGAAATTCAATTATTTTGTTTCAGAAATAAATTAAGTAAATTAAAGAATAAAAAATACACTATAGAATGATAAAAATATCAAAGAAATAGATAAAGGATATGGCATAAATCTGAATGCACTAAACCACAAAATGGCAAAATAAAAATACAGTATAAGACATGCAAGATAGAACCCTACAAACAGAATTATATGAGAGATCTACCTCTTTCAGAATTAAAAACATTCCAAGAGCCAAATATGTATGAATATACAGGAATTAAATAATTAATTACTGAACTTGAGATAGAGAATTGCATTTCTCACAGAGCACACACCTACCCACCAATAATCATTTACATGAAATTTGTCAGAAACAAAACCTTTTAAAAATTCTAAAACCTAGACTTTTATTCGCCATATATTTACCATACTCCAATCAATTTGAAATTAATAGTAAAACCATGAACAAAATTAATTTATTCCTAAATAACTATGGATCAGAGAGCAAGTGAAAAGCAATAAAAAGTAGAAAACATAATAATGAAACTTTTGGGATACAGTGGAAATTACATTCAGCAAAAAATTTATAGTTTGTATGGTTTACCTAGGAACTTAGTTCTCATCTTAATAAATGAGAAGAAAAAACACAGGGAGGACCTTCAAGATGGCGGAGGAGTAATACATGGAGATCACCTTCCTCCCCACAAATACATCAAAAATACATCTACATGTGCAACAACTCCTACAGGACACCTACTGAATGCTGGCAGAGACCTCAGACTCCCCAAAAGGCAAGAAACTCCCCACGTACCTGGGTATGGCAAAAGAAAACAGAAAAAACAGAGAAAAAAGAATAGGGATGGGAACTGCACCTCTGGGAGGGAGCTGTGAAGGAGGAAAAGTTTCCACACACTAGGAAACCACTTCACTGGCACAGATGGGGGGTGGATGGGGGAGAAGGTTAAGAGCCACGGAGGAGAGTGCAGCAACAGGGGTGCAGACGGCAAAGCAGAGAGATTCCCACACAGAGGATCAGTGCTGACCAGCACTGACCAGCCTGAGACCTTGTCTGCTCACCCACCAGGGCAGGTGGGGGCTGGGAGCTGAGGCTTGGGTTTTGGAGGTCAGACCCCAGGGAGAGGACTGGGGTTGGCTGCGTGAACACAGCCTGAGGGGGCTAGTGCGCCAGAGCTAGCCAGGAGGGAGTATGGGGAAAAATCTGGAACTGCCTAAGAGTCAATAGACCATTTTTTCAGGGTGCACAAGGAAAGGAGATTCACCACCTAAACGAGCTTCAGAGATGGGAGAGAGCTGTGGCTATAAGCTCAGACACCAGAGATGGGCATGAAATGCTAAGGCTGCTGCTGCAGCCACCAAGAATCCTCTGTGCAAGCACAGGTCACTATCCACACCTCCCCTCCCAGGAGTCTGTGCAGCCCGCCACTGCCAGGGTCCCATGATCAATGGACAACTTTCCCAAGAGGACACAGTGTGCCTCATGCTGTTGCAACGTCACACCAGCCTCTGCCACCGCAGGCTCGCCCCACATTCCATACCCCTCCCACCCCTGGCCTGAGTGAGCCAGAGCCCCCTAATCAGCGACTCCTTTAACCCCCTCCTGTCTGGGCAAAGGACAGATGCCAGAGAGCGACCTACATGCAGAGGCAGGGCCAAATCCAAAGCTGAACCCCAGAAGCTGTGTGAAAAAAGAAGAGAAAGGGAAATTTCTCCATGCAGCCTCAGGAGGAGCAGATTAAATCCCCACAATCAACTTGATATACCCTGCACCTGAGGAATGCCTGAATAGACAACTGAATAATCCAAAATTTGAGGCAGTGGATTTTGGAAGCAAATACGGACTTGGGATTTGCTGTATGTGACTGACTAGTTTTGGATTTTTATGTTTATCTTAGTTTAGTTTTGAGTGCTTGTTATAATTGGTGGATTTGTTTATTGGTTTGGTTGCTCCCTTTTTTAAAAATCACTTTTCTTATTGTTTTATTTTAATAATTTTTTTTATTTTAAGAACTGTTATTTATTTAATTTAATTAATTTATATATTTATTTTCTCCCTTTTCTTCTAAGCCATGTGGCTGACAGGGTCTTGGTACTCCGGCCGGGTGTTAGGCCTGTACCTCCGAGATGGGAGAGCCGAGTTCAGGACACTGGACCACCAGAGACCTCCTGGCCCCATGTAATATCAATCACTGAGAGCTCTCCCAGAGATCTGATCTCAATGCTAAGACCCAGCTCCACGCAACAACCAGTAAGCTTGAGTGCTGGACACCCCATGCTAAACAATTAGCAAGAAAGGAACACAACCTCACCCATTAGTAGAGAGGCTGAGTAAAATCATAATAAGCTCACAGACACCCCAAAACACACCACCGGACACAGTCCTGCCCACAAGAAGGACAAGATCCAGTTTCACCCATCAGAACACAGGCACCAGTCCCCTCCACCAGGAAGTCTACACAAGCCGCTGAACTAACCTTACCCACTCGGGGAAGACACCCAAAACAATGGGAACTATGAACCTGCAGCCTGGGAAAAGGAGACTCCAAGCATAGTAAGTTAAGCAAAATGAAGAGACAGAGAAATACACAGCAGATGAAGGATCAAGGTAAAAACCCAACTGACTAAACAAATGAAGAGGAAATAGGCAGTCTACCTGAAAAAGAAGTCAGAGTAATGATAGTAAAGGTGATCAAAAATCTTGGGAATAGAGAAAATACAAGAAACGTTTAACAAGGACCTAGAAGAACTACAGAGCAAACAAACAATTAATGAACAACACAATAAATGCAATTAAAAATTCTCTAGAAGGAATCAATAGCATAATAACTGAGGCAGAAGAACGGATAAGTGACCTGGAAGATAAAATAGTGGAAATAACTACCACAGAGCAGAAGCAAAAAATTTATAGTTTGTATGGTTTACCTAGGAACTTAGTTCTCATCTTAATAAATGAGAAGAAAAAACACAGGGAGGACCTTCAAGATGGCGGAGGAGTAATACATGGAGATCACCTTCCTCCCCACAAATACATCAAAAATACATCTACATGTGCAACAACTCCTACAGGACACCTACTGAATGCTGGCAGAGACCTCAGACTCCCCAAAAGGCAAGAAACTCCCCACGTACCTGGGTATGGCAAAAGAAAACAGAAAAAACAGAGAAAAAAGAATAGGGATGGGAACTGCACCTCTGGGAGGGAGCTGTGAAGGAGGAAAAGTTTCCACACACTAGGAAACCACTTCACTGGCACAGATGGGGGGTGGATGGGGGAGAAGGTTAAGAGCCACGGAGGAGAGTGCAGCCACAGGGGTGCAGACGGCAAAGCAGAGAGATTCCCACACAGAGGATCAGTGCTGACCAGCACTGACCAGCCTGAGACCTTGTCTGCTCACCCACCAGGGCAGGTGGGGGCTGGGAGCTGAGGCTTGGGTTTTGGAGGTCAGACCCCAGGGAGAGGACTGGGGTTGGCTGCGTGAACACAGCCTGAGGGGGCTAGTGCGCCAGAGCTAGCCAGGAGGGAGTATGGGGAAAAATCTGGAACTGCCTAAGAGTCAATAGACCATTTTTTCAGGGTGCACAAGGAAAGGAGATTCACCACCTAAACGAGCTTCAGAGATGGGAGAGAGCTGTGGCTATAAGCTCAGACACCAGAGATGGGCATGAAATGCTAAGGCTGCTGCTGCAGCCACCAAGAATCCTCTGTGCAAGCACAGGTCACTATCCACACCTCCCCTCCCAGGAGTCTGTGCAGCCCGCCACTGCCAGGGTCCCATGATCAATGGACAACTTTCCCAAGAGGACACAGTGTGCCTCACGCTGTTGCAACGTCACACCAGCCTCTGCCACCGCAGGCTCGCCCCACATTCCATACCCCTCCCACCCCTGGCCTGAGTGAGCCAGAGCCCCCTAATCAGCGACTCCTTTAACCCCCTCCTGTCTGGGCAAAGGACAGATGCCAGAGAGCGACCTACATGCAGAGGCAGGGCCAAATCCAAAGCTGAACCCCAGAAGAGCTGCGGCTATAAGCTCAGACACCAGAGATGGGCATGAAATGCTAAGTCTGCTGCTGCAGCCACCAAGAATCCTCTGTGCAAGCACAGGTCACTATCCACACCTCCCCTCCCAGGAGTCTGTGCAGCCCGCCACTGCCAGGGTCCCATGATCAATGGACAACTTTCCCAAGAGGACACAGTGTGCCTCACGCTGTTGCAACGTCACACCAGCCTCTGCCACCGCAGGCTCGCCCCACATTCCATACCCCTCCCACCCCTGGCCTGAGTGAGCCAGAGCCCCCTAATCAGCCACTCCTTTAACCCCCTCCTGTCTGGGCAAAGGACAGATGCCAGAGAGCGACCTACATGCAGAGGCAGGGCCAAATCCAAAGCTGAACCCCAGAAGCTGTGTGAAAAAAGAAGAGAAAGGGAAATTTCTCCATGCAGCCTCAGGAGGAGCAGATTAAATCCCCACAATCAACTTGATATACCCTGCACCTGAGGAATGCCTGAATAGACAACTGAATAATCCAAAATTTGAGGCAGTGGATTTTGGAAGCAAATACGGACTTGGGATTTGCTGTATGTGACTGACTAGTTTTGGATTTTTATGTTTATCTTAGTTTAGTTTTGAGTGCTTGTTATAATTGGTGGATTTGTTTATTGGTTTGGTTGCTCCCTTTTTTAAAAATCACTTTTCTTATTGTTTTATTTTAATAATTTTTTTTATTTTAAGAACTGTTATTTATTTAATTTAATTAATTTATATATTTATTTTCTCCCTTTTCTTCTAAGCCATGTGGCTGACAGGGTCTTGGTACTCCGGCCGGGTGTTAGGCCTGTACCTCCGAGATGGGAGAGCCGAGTTCAGGACACTGGACCACCAGAGACCTCCTGGCCCCATGTAATATCAATCACTGAGAGCTCTCCCAGAGATCTGATCTCAATGCTAAGACCCAGCTCCACGCAACAACCAGTAAGCTTGAGTGCTGGACACCCCATGCTAAACAATTAGCAAGAAAGGAACACAACCTCACCCATTAGTAGAGAGGCTGAGTAAAATCATAATAAGCTCACAGACACCCCAAAACACACCACCGGACACAGTCCTGCCCACAAGAAGGACAAGATCCAGTTTCACCCATCAGAACACAGGCACCAGTCCCCTCCACCAGGAAGTCTACACAAGCCGCTGAACTAACCTTACCCACTCGGGGAAGACACCCAAAACAATGGGAACTATGAACCTGCAGCCTGGGAAAAGGAGACTCCAAGCATAGTAAGTTAAGCAAAATGAAGAGACAGAGAAATACACAGCAGATGAAGGATCAAGGTAAAAACCCAACTGACTAAACAAATGAAGAGGAAATAGGCAGTCTACCTGAAAAAGAAGTCAGAGTAATGATAGTAAAGGTGATCAAAAATCTTGGGAATAGAGAAAATACAAGAAACGTTTAACAAGGACCTAGAAGAACTACAGAGCAAACAAACAATTAATGAACAACACAATAAATGCAATTAAAAATTCTCTAGAAGGAATCAATAGCATAATAACTGAGGCAGAAGAACGGATAAGTGACCTGGAAGATAAAATAGTGGAAATAACTACCACAGAGCAGAATAAAGAGGAAAGAATGAAAAGAATTGAGGACAGTGTCAGAGACCTCTGTGACAATATTAAACGTACCAACATTCAAATTATAGGGGTCCCAGAAGAAGAAGAGAAAGAGACTGAGAAAATATTTGAGAAGATTATAGTTGAAAACCTTCGTAATATGGGAAAGGAAATAGTCAATCAAGTCCAGGAAGGCAAAGGCCCCCATACAGAACAAATCCAAGGAGAAACATGCCAAAACACATATTAATCAAACTATCAAAAATGAAATACACTTTCAGCAGAAACTCTGCAAGCCAGAAGGGAGTGGCATATTTAAAGTGATGAAAGGGAAAAACCTGCAACCAAGATTACTCTACCCAGCAAGGATCTC
The DNA here is from genome assembly GCF_002837175.3 of Physeter macrocephalus. Lineage (NCBI taxonomy): Eukaryota > Metazoa > Chordata > Mammalia > Artiodactyla > Physeteridae > Physeter > Physeter macrocephalus. The sequence goes on along the minus strand of NC_041214.2, from coordinate 68,640,591 downwards.
CTTCAGATTTGAAGGAGAAATTAAAACCTTTACAGGCAAGCAATAGCTAAGAGAATTCAGCACCACCAAACCAGCTTTACAACAAATGCTAAAGGAACTTCTCTAGGCAGGAAACAGAAAAGAAGGAAAAGACCTACAATAACAGCCCCAAAACAATTAAGAAAATGGTAACAGGAACATACATATCGCTAAGTATCTTAAATGTAAATGGATTAAATGCTCCCAAAAAAAAGGTAAAGACTAATTGAATGGATATGAAAACAAGACCCATATATATATACTGTCTAGAAGAGACCCAGTTCAAACCTAGGGACACATACAGACTGAAAGCGAGGGGATGGAAAAATATTTTCCATGCAAATAGAAATCAAAAGAAAGCTGGAGTAGCAATTCTCATATCAGACAAAATGACTTTAAAATAAAGATTACAAGAGACAAAAAAGGACACTACATAATGATCAAGGGGTCAATCCAAGAAGAAGATATAACAATTGGAAATATTTCTGCACCCAGCATAGGAGCACCTCAATACATAAGGCAAATGCTAACAGCCATAAAAAGAGAAATCAACAGTAACACAATAATAGTAGGGGACTTTAACACCCCACTTTCACCAATGGACAGATCATCCAAAATGAAAATAAATAACGAAACACAAGCTTTAAATGACACATTAAAAAAGATGGATTTTATTGATATTTATAGGATATTCCATCCAAAAACAACAGAATACACATTCTGCTCAAGTACTCATGGAACATTCTCCAGGATATATCATAACTTGGGTCTCAAATCAAGCCTTGGTAAATTTAAGAAAACTGAACTTGTATCAAGTATCTTTTCCGACCACAATGCTATGAGACTAGATCTCAGTTACAGGAAACAAACTGTAAAAAATACAAACAAATGGAGGTGAAACAATACGCTACTAAATAACCAAGAGATCACTGGATAAATCAAAGAGGAAATCAAAAAATACCTAGAAAAGATTAACGGTTAAAACACGACAACCCAAAACAAATGTGACACAGCAATAGCAGTTCTACAAGGGAAGTTTACAGCAATACAATCCTGCCTCAAGAAATATCTCAAATAAACAACCTAACCTTATCCCTAAAGCAATTAGAGTAGGAAGAACAAAAATAACCCAAACTTAGCAGAAGGAAAGAAATCATAAAGATCAGATCAGAAATAAAATGAAAAGAAATGAAGGAAATGATAGCAAAGATCAATAAAACTAAAAGCTGTTTTTTTGAGCAGATAAACAAAATTGCTAAATCACTAGCCAGACTCATCAAGAAAAAAAGGGAGAACTCAAATCAACAGAATTAGAAATAAAAAAGAAGTAACAACTGATACTGCAGAAATACAAAGGATCAAGAGTGATTACTACAAGCAACACAATGCCAATAAAATGAACAACCTCAAACCAGACAAAGATGTCACAAAAAAAGAAAACTACTGGCCAGTATTTCTGATGAACATAGATGGAAAAATCCTCAAGAAAATACTAGCAAACAGAATCCAACAGCACATTAAAGGAACATACACCATGATCAAGTGAGATTTTTCCCAGGAATTCAAGTATTCTTCACTATACACAAATCAATCAATGTGATACACCATACTAACAAATTGAAGGAGAAAAACCATATGATCATCTCAATAGATGCAGAAAAAGCTTTCAACAAAATTCAACACAAATTTATCATAAAAACCCTCCAGAAAGTAGGCATAGAGCGAACTTAACTCAACATAATAGAGACCATATATGACAAACCCACAGCCAACATCATTCTCAATGGTGAAAAACTGAAAGCATTTCCACTAAGGTCAGGAACAAGACAAGCTTGCCCACTCTCACCACTATTTTTAACATAGTTTTGGATATTCTAGTCACAACAATCAGAGAAGAAAAAGAAATAAAAGGAATCCAAATAGGAAAAGAAGCAGTAAAACTCACTCTTTGCAGATGACCTGATACTATCCATAAAGAATCCTAAGGATGTCACCAGAAAAATAATAGAGCTAACCAATGAATTTGGTAAAGTAGAAGGATACAAATTAAAGCACAGAAATCTCTTGCATTCCTACACACTAATGATGAAAAATCTGAAAGAGAAATTAAGGAAACACTGCCATTTACCACTGCAACAAAAAGAATAAAATACCTAGGTATAAACCTACCTAAGGAGGCAAAAGACCTGTATGCAGAAAACTATAAGACACTGATGAAAGAAATTAAAGATGATACAAATAGATGGAGAGATATAGCATGTTTTTGGATTGGAAAAATCAACATTGTGAGAATGATCATATTACCAAAAGCAATCTACAGATTCAATACAATCCCTATCAAACTACCAATGGCATTTTTCACAGAACTAGAGCAAAAAATTTCACAATGTGTATAGAAACACAAAAGACCCCGAATAGCCAAAACGATCTTGAGAAAGAAAAATGGAGCTGGAGGAATCAGGCTCCCTGACTTCAGACTGTACTACAAAGATATGGTAATCAAGACAGTATGGTACTGGCACAAAAACAGTAATATAGATCAATGGAACAGGATAGTAAGCCCTGAGATAAACCCACACACATATGGTCACCTTATCTTTGAAAAAGGAGGCAAGAATATACAGTGGAGAAAAGACAGACTCTTCAATAAGTGGTGCTGGGAAAACTGGACAGCTACATGTAAAAGCATGAAGTTAGAACACTCCGTAGCACCATACACAAAAATAAACTCAAAATGGATTAAAGATCTAAATGTAAGGCCAGACACTCTAAAACTCTCAGAGGAAAACATAGGCACAACACTCTGCCATAAATCACAGCAAGATCCTTTTTGACCCACCTCATATAGAAATGGAAATAAAAACAAAAATAAACAAATGGGACCTAATGAAACTTCAAAGCTTTTGCATAGCAAAGGAAACCATAAACAAGACCAAAAGACAACCTTTAGAATGGGAGAAAAGGGTTTCCCTGGTGGCGCAGTGGTTGAGAGTCCGCCTGCCGATGCAGGGGACACGGCTTCGCGCCCCGGTCTGGGAAGATCCCACATGCCGCGGA
>NC_041214.2:68604273-68637008 GCF_002837175.3 Physeter macrocephalus | reverse complement strand
CTGGAGAGGGTGTGGAGAAAAGGGAACCCTCTTGCACTGTTGGTGGGAATGTAAATTCATACAGCCACTGTGGAGAACAGTATGGAGGTTCCCTACAAAACTAACAATAGAACTACCATATGAGCCAACAATCCCACTACTGGGCATATACCCTGAGAAAACCATAACTCAAAACAAGACCTGTACCACAATGTTCATTGCAGCACTATTTACAGTAGCCAGGACATGGAAGCAACCTAATTGTCCATCAACTGATGAATGGATAAAGAAGATGTGGCACATATATACAATGGAATATTTCTCAGCCATAAAAGAAATTAAACTGAGTTATTTTTAGTGATGTGGATGAAACTAGAGTCTGTCATACAGAGTGAAGTAAGTCAGAAAGAGATAAAAAATACCATATGTTATCACATATATATGGAATCTAAAAAAAAAAATTGTTCTGAAGAACCTAGGGGCAGGACAGGAATAAAGACACAGACGTAGAGAATGGACTTGAGGACACAGGGAGGGGTGAAGGGTAAGCTGGGATGAAGTGAGAGTGTGGCATGGACATATATACACTACTAAATGTAAAATAGATAGCTAGTGGGAAGCAGCCGCATAGCACAGGGAGATCAGCTCAGTGCTTTGTGACCACCCAGAGATGTGGGATAGGGAGGGTGGGAGGGAGCTGCAAGAGGGAGGGTATACGAGGATATAAGTGTACGTATAGCTGATTCACTTTGTTATAGAGCAGAAACTAACACAACATTGTAAAGCAATTATATTCCAATAAAGATGTTAAACAAAAAAAAAGAAACACAAAATTAACTAGGAAGAGGAATTATTTAATATAGAAGCAGAAAACAATGAACTGGAAAACAAAAAAAAAAATTGAAAAGCACATTTTTTTTAATATATGGATCTTAAGAATGAGTTGCACATTGTAATATCTGCAAATATTAAGTATGGAACAAATTCATCACAACTGACAGCACATTGAAGACTGTGGCATCTCGATAAATTAAATATTTTGAAAGCAGCCCGACCGTGTCCCTCGACTCAAATCAGACAAAGTATCCATCAGTGGAGCATCTGGCCCAGCAGCTGCCAAGCACCCCCTGTGAGTAGAAATGAGCACTAGCTTCACTTGGAAACTAAAGAGTAGGCTGCCAAGGGGAAGGGCCTTTAATAAAGCCAACAGTGGGCAGAAACAATGCCAAATTAATATAGAAATTAGTACAGGCATGTGCCATTTTGTCTCAATTACAAAAGTCAAATCTGCAAAGTGGAGAGTCATATCAGACATTTACAGAGGGTTGCAATTTTTGAATATTTAGGTCATAAACATTTGGACATACTTGCATACATTTCTAACCTCTCTGGATAGAAGATACTGGAAAATACAGGAGGGCCAGAATTTCTTCCATATCTGCACAGTTGAAGAGGCGATTACCCACTAACAAGTTCATTTCTGCAAATCAAACAACTCATGACTCCTGATTTCATGACTGACACAGATGTCAAAGGAATCAGATGGACAGTGATAACTCTCATGGAGCAGCATTTCTCTTTAACTTCCCCTTCTCTCCCTTCTTGGACAAATAATATTTTTTCCTTATAGAACTCATAGTGAATATTCATTCTTAAAATTATCAAGAGCGAGAAAAGACAAAAAAAGCACTATCTGTATTTGGTTGTGTAGTCTATCCCTGACCTTACTCTCATCTTAATGTAGAAAAATATTTTCTAATTCTGTGAGGCTATCCATTAAGATGTCCTTTGGGTTACTGACATAATTTTACAAGTATTTTGGGAATAGAATGAAAAGCTCCATACTGAGCCATAGCTTGCTTCCACTGCTGCCCTACTGGCTTCATAACTAACATCTAGAAGGGAATATAGTAGAGCAAGATGATAGATAAATCATATAATCAAATGAATGAAAAACCACACCATTTCAGACCTGTAATAACTTTCACAGAAACTGCTGTAATTGTCATGTGTAATCAGTGAAAATTATCTGAATCATTGTTATTATCTAGCTTCTCCAGTAGTATGATCCCTAAGGAAAACTTAAAAATGGGAATGGAGGCCAAGTCATTCACTGTGTGGGGTAGTTTAGGAGAAATTACAATAACCTAATTTCTATACAAAATCTTGAAAGGAAACTAATAATATATAATCATGAGATTTTTCGACAAAGAGACTCACGTCAGGGCTTGGTATATATTTTAGGGGTTAGAAAAGTAGAAAAACCAGGTTAGGATCTGAGATATGGGAATTGCTCTTTTTTTGATGGTACTCTCCTTGTTCACAGTTTGCAAAACTCAAAAGCTTTTTTAAGTACAAAGCTAGTTCCAGCAGCCTTAAAAATTGCATGATTGCTATGCAACCTATTTATTGGTTTCTAAGTTTTATCCTTAGAAAGTAACAATCACCATTTATTATTTGCCTGTATCCTGACATACATTTTGCAGTTGGAGCTACACAATAATGCAGAAAGGTGTTATTAATTTTCTTGTACAATTGGGAACACTGGGGCCACAAGTTTAAGTAACTTGTCCAATCTATTAGCACAAAGTGATGGAGCTGAGAAAAGAACTATGTCTGTCTGTCTTCAAAATCTATGTCTTTTCTATCATGCTATAATTCATGGGGTCTCTTAAAGTATTCTAAAAAATTATGATTTCCACTTAAATCTGTATCTACAGATTATTCATAGTACCTATCAATGCCTTTTGTTTAATTATTTTTTTCCTATTGCTTTTAATATTTCCTTTCAATTAATTTTTGAAATATAATTCTTCCCTTTCTCCTGCTCTCCTTTAATTTTCTTACATCCATTCATTTGTTAACTCTACTGGAAACTATTTATGAATGTACATATATATGTGAGAGACAGACAGAGACAGAGAGAGAAAGGAAGAGACAGATACTAATATTTGTGACTAAATGTAAGTAACAGACCTACTGCTCCAGTATTTACAAAATATCTCTCTGCTATATGCCATTTTCTAAATACTATGTTAAAGTATGGGTATTTTGAGTCATACAAAATATTTAATACAGTAAAAAAAAAATCTTTACCTTTCTACAATGTATGTTCTATTAACTCAGCCTATATATGGGGATGAATTTACATATTATTTGCATTTTCTTAAAGGAGGTATATAGTAAACATAACATATTTCAAATAGTAAAAAAACAAAAAAAAAGTTTATTGAAAAAGTTTACTACCCTGAAGAGTGGTTACTGAAATATGATTATTATTCTAAAATCCTTTAAGCCCCAGCTGAGCTATGATTAATTAAGGTGGACAAATAAAAATGACCTAAAAGTTAATCCACTGAAATACATATGTCAGTAAAACAAATATTTGTCTTTGATTCATTCTTGTCCTCCATTCACCTAAAAAATTAAAAAAATCATTAATTTATTTCTTTCTCCTTTAAGTATTACTTAATTCCTAGTACATGGTTCAAACTATACCTCCTTGAATACTGAAGTAGTTAATAACTTAGACTCAGTAGAAAAAAAATTAAAGGAGAATTATAGATTGGATAACTCAGAGTGCTGAAATAATTACCCATATTTAAAAATGAGAAATTGTTTCTTGTTCCTCTTATCTTAAGATCCATTACTGCTTTCTGTATTCTCAGGATCAAATTCATTCTATACTTTATCTTCTTAAATTAAACTATCGTCACACTGCTGGCTAACAGCTGGACAGTCACAGGTGTAGATTTAATCAGTTAACGATGTTCCCCCAACTGGAAGGGCAACTGGATTTACCATATCTGCCATGTTTCTTGTATTTTGTCTCAATTCAGATTCAAAGCAAAGAGTCTCAGATCCTCAGACTGTGAAAGTGGCACCATTATTGAGTAATCCACAATGAATATCCACTGCGGGCTGGTGTTATAATTTAGAGCTAGATGCCATTCTTCACTTAACAAAAGGGGAGGATTATTTTGGTCCAGTAGAATTTCATCATTCACATTCTTTTGGGTTTACATCAGTAGTTATCAATCCTGCCAAAAATTCTCTTTCAGTAATTATTTTCTTCCTATTTTCTTTTTCACCCATCCTCATTACATCAATAGCCTAAATCACAGTTAATTGAATGTGCTTCAGTATGAGTTTTTATATTCAATGAATCAGAAATGTGTAATAGAGAAATTGGAATTAATAGTGTTTTACTAATGCAAAGCAGAAAAGACAGCTGCAGGCGTTTCTGTAGTAGCATCTAAGCCGTTCCACATACTTTGCTGATGCTTACACTGCTGTCATTACTCTGATAGGATTGACTTAAAACTTAACCTTAATAATAAATATATAACATTCTTCATTTTACTTGCACTTAAAAATGTTCCAATATACAGCTCCAAAGGTAGTTTAAAGGAAACACAAAGGTTTAACAACAAAAAAAGAATAAACAGTGATTTACATCTCATTAAGATATAAGGTATTCCACAAAAGTGCATTTTCCATATAAATGAAAGTTGATCTTTTAAATCCTAAAACTGTTTTCCTAGTTAAAGACTTTAGCTTTATCCTGATTTAAATGAAGCCAGTACAGAAATGCACAACGCATAACTGACAGAAAGAACTCAACTTTACAGAAGGTCAGGACTTTGGAAAGAAAAGGCTGAGAAACAGGGTGTTGCAGAAGAAGTGGCCATAGGGTGGTGGTGAGGTGAGATGGCGGGGAGAGGGGGTCATTTGAGCAGAGATTTGAAAACTCTATGGATTTTTATATTTAAGCTTGGACAATAAGAACTCAAGAAATATAAAGTTCAAAAGGAATGACAAGAACTTCTTTTTTATTCTCTCCTTTTGTGACATTCTTGTTTCAAAGGGTAAAGAAAATTATTAATTATTCATGGTCTGTTGATAGAGTTTTATCATATTCATGAAGAGTGATCTACATTCTCCACAAACGCACTACAAAAATATAACAATCTGAGCTCAAAAGCAGTGAAATAAATGAAAGTGTCTGCTCAAGAATATCCTAAGAATTTATAATAACAAAACAACAATACAAGCTTTCACATCTGTCTGGTCCATTGTTCATTAAGGTCACCACACAGGTGTTTTTATCACAAGTTGATTTCAAATGGGCAACACTTCCATTAAACACTTACAAAGGGCCCAACAAGAGAATGTGGAAAATTTACAGTTGGAATGAGTATTTCAGTGCTTTGTTCCCACCAACTCTTATTTATAAAAATTATAAAATGAAAATGTATTATTAATTTAGCTAACATTCAACAAGTACTCATTGTGGGCCCCCTATATGCTAGGCACTGTTCTAGGGTCTGAGATTCAACAATTAGCAAATACTAAGCTGCAACTATTTCCAGGTACATTTTCAAAGACAGACAATGTGTTCACAAGCATTCAATTTTCAGAGTCCATCATATGTGACAATGCCAGATTTTTACACAGAAGAAATTAAAATATTTATCATGTAAAATGAAAAATGTACACATTAGTTCTCTGCAAGATGTGACCCAATCTACATTATTATAATAAAATACAATGAAATCAAATACAAGCAGATATATGTTAACATCAAGTATCAGGACTTTAATAATCAGACTAAAATAAGGGCTGATATGATATCCTATAAGCAATATGGGACAATTTTAAAATATGGATTACCCATGGTTAGTAAGTAACACCACAGTAAAAATGTTATATCTAAAAATGTAACAAAAATGACTAAAAATTGCAGAGAATGTGATAAAGGCATAGTATCCAAAGTAGACAAATAGAAAAAAGCAATTTTGCCAGCAAAATCACTTTTGCTTAGGATCAAATAGCTGGTTCATAAATGCTATTTTATAAAGTGATTCATCACCAACATGAGGAAAAGCCCTTCTGTGTTCCTGTTTCTTGTTTGCAGAAAAATGCTTTAGTCTCCTAGGCCTTTACTGAGTTCCAAAGAGCAGACTTGAGCACTTACTAATTAGAGAAGTGAGGTAATAGGGAAAAAAAAGGAAAAGCAGTCAAGCAAGAAAAGTAATGATACCTTAAATAATAGTTCAAGGATAAAACAGAGTCCTAGTTCCTCCTCAAGGGATATACATAACAATCTGATGCATATCTTTGAGTTGTTCTGCAGAATCTAAGACACCCACACCCCTATCCAGGTGGAGGATGGTGACAACATGCTGACCACAGCATGCAGACCCCAGACTGGTTGGAACCAGAAGGTGGATGACTGAGATTCCCAAAGCATCACCCAGTTACCTCATCACCAACCAATCAGAAGAAAGTCATGCACCCTGCAATACTTACCCCAAATATTGCCTTTAGAAACCCCTCCCTGAAAGCCATTGAGGATTTCACATCTTTTGAGCATATGCTGCCTGTTCTCCTTGCAAATAAATGCTGTGGTGGGAGTATTCCTTCACCACAACCCAGTTTCAGTAGGTTGGTTTGGTTCAGAAACAACTGTAGCTTAAGATACAACATTCTTGAAAATGAAAGTAGCTCTTATTTAGGAATTCTATTCTGGTGATAACAGCTGACAATTTGTTTTGATGTACTAACGTGGTTAAATAAAAAGTTAGGAGTACTATGCTGAACACTTAGTTTTCTGCCGGCTTTTTGCTGAAAACTTTTTTTTTTTTTTTTTTTTAGAACAGAAGCCAACAGATATTTCCTGCAAGGGCCACCTAGTAAATATTTTAGGTTTTGCAGGCCATATGGTCTCCATTGCAACTACTCTTACCTGCTGTAGTAGCACAAAACAAAAAAACAAAAAACATAGACAATACCTATGTTCCCGTGACTGTATTCCAATAAAAGTTTATTTGCAAAAACAAGCTGTGAGCTGGATTTGTCCCACGGCCAAAGTTTGTCAACTCCTGCTCTAGACCTCCTCTGTGGCCCTTTATGTAAACCTGGATAGGGAATTATTCAAGAGCCCTGATAGCCATTCTGAATAATCTAATCCTGTTCCTGCCCCACTGCATCAGCCTACCTACCCCAGTCAGGAAAGGTAGCAGCTCATTCCCTGAAGTGTAGAGGATGAAGTCACTTCATTTCTCTTGGTAAGCCTCTGAGAAGAAATAGTAGGCCCAGTGTACATCCTCACTCAAATTCTTAACAGAATTTATTGCAATGATTTTTACTAGTCAGCATTTATGCTGGGAACACACTCAAAATATATTGCAGAGATTTACAGAAAAAAACCCTAGTGGGACACTAGGAATAAATAAATCTTCCAAGAGGAAGATAGAAATATTAATCCTTTTGGACATTAAATCTGAGCTTCTTGTTGGTCAGAGTAAAAAGAAAAAACATAGGGCTATATTAGTGACTTAAACAGTAGGGCACATCAGAGTTACTTGGAAAACTGTTTAAACATATACAAGCCTAAGACCAACATGTCTGAGATCTGGTTTCGGAAGGCTGTGGTGAAATCCAACTATGTTTTGAACCCTCAAGGTAAATTTCCTTCATGGTGTGTATAATCTAATGCACAATTTCTTACAGGAGGTATTTTTGGCATTTTGGGTAGAACAGCTCTTCCTCTTATAGGCCTGTCCGAACCAATGCAGAACGTATGATTTCTGCCCTTGGCCATTTAATACCTGTAATGCCTCCTAGTCATTATGACAATTGAAAATGCTCCTCCATATTTCCAGTGGTATAGGTTATGGGCTATTGATCTAATGAATACAAAGAGAAGTTAGTTATGGACTGTGTCCTCAGAGAGCTAATGGTAGATTTAATATTATACTCAGGGAAGTGATACAGATATGATAAATATTTCTATGACAGAACAAAGATCCCTAATCAGGCAGATAGGTTAAAGAAAACTTCCTATGATAGCTAAGACTAAACTAAGTCTTAAATCTTTTGGTCACTGGGAAAGTGCCTTCCAAACAGAGGACACAGTATTAGCAAAGATACAAAAGTGAGATGAGCATGAGTTTGCATGAGGATTATAATCAATAAGATTTTGATTGATAAACAAGTATGAGGCAGAGAATGACGCATGGTAAGGTTGGAGAGGTCAAAATGGTCAGATTATGGAAGTCTTTGTATGACTGCTTTAGGACTTCAGATATTTGTCCCAAATGTGTTTGAGAATCATAGAAGAGTGTGTATGTGGGGGGGGGCTGTGGGGGAGGTGGGATTGATGGATTTTCATCAAGGAAGCATCATTGTCAGACTGTGCTTCTAGATAACACTCTGGCAGCCACACAGATGGTATGTGTGAATGAAGGAGGACTAGGGCCAAAAAAAGCTATGGTAGAGGACAGGAAGGATTAAAGACATGTGGTTATAAGTTGCAAGCCTTGGTAGTTTTTTTTAATTAGGGCATGAAGACAGTCTGAAGAATCAAGGGTGACATTGATTTCTAACTTGTGTAAGGAGGTATATTGCTCTACTATTCAGGGAGGAAAAAAAATATAGAAGAAGCAAGGGCATGGGGATGAAATGAGTTCAGGTCTGTCCATTTTGAGTCTACCTGCCTCTGAAATATCTAAATGGAGCTGTCCAGCCCTCAGCCGGCTGGACTGTGATGGACTACGCTGCTTGGCAGACTCTTGGTTGTAAAATCAAGACTAGTCTACTCCTTGATGAAGCATTTAAAACTCCCCTTAAGCATGCAGAGATTGCAAATGATCAGATAATTTATTTTCATGGGATATTATCAATGACAGGATAGTCTATGGATCTAGTTTCTCGTTCCTGAATTTCTGAAAATATATAATAATGTCAACATTTACTAAACACTTATTCTGTGCCACAGACTCTTCTACATGACTACATATACTGCTTCATGCAGTTCTCACAGCAACCCTATGAAGAAGGGTCTTTTATTACCTAGCCCCATTTGAAAGATGAGTAAAAAAAAAAAAGAAAGATGAGCAAACTGAAGCAGAGACGGTATCTTCTACCTTCTACTCAATCACACAGATATTAACAGGAAGCCATGTTGATCCAAGTAAATTTCAGAGGGTCTACCACACTAGTAACTCACATGCATGGCAGACCCTCTACTGATCCTAATATTTAAATCTCCTAAAATATTTTTTTCTGCCAGCCAAAGAGCAAACAGCACTGAACATTTCCAATGCTCTTGCCTATACTTCTTTAGGCATGGCCATTAGAAATTTCTCTATAAAATTCTTTTCATAAATTGTCTTTGTTTCTAGTTCCACACAAATATTTTTTTTTTTTGAAACCACAGACATTGGTTATCAATGTGAGCTTTAGAATTAGACAAACTTGGGTTTGAATCCTGGCTCGGCAACCTACAAGCTGTGTAAACGAGAATAGGCTGCCATCAGCCCTCAAAGCCACAGATCCTATCTATAGGTAACTGTAAAGGTTATGTAGTAAGTCAAAAATTCACCATGTTTTTCTTTTGTCTGGGTTGTTTTGGTGCCCTGAGTACCTTCTGCTCCACTTGTTGTGTTCTAGGTCTTTAAGGATTTCTCCAGGACACTATTCCCACACACCCCATCAAATTCCTTGGCTGACATTTCATTTCCTTGGGTTCTTTTCCTCTTCCTTAGTACCTGTTGCAAACTCCCTGCTCAGTGCATCTGGACTGAGCTGTTGGAGGTGCTCAGCCTGGGATGGTCTGGCCATGCCCTAGGGTAGCCCCTTTATGACCTCCTTTGGGTTCATGAACTGAAGACCAAAGGCCAGTCAAGTCTAGCTCTGTGTACTGCTTCAGCTATAAGACCTGAGGTCGCATGTTAAGTTGTTCAAGAAAATGTTCTACCCTGGAAAACTTATATATACTCAGGAAAAATAGTTAGTTTGCTCATTGTTTCCTATATTAATAGTGATGACAAAAGCTACTAATTACTAACTGCTTTCTATGTGACATGCAGTGGACTTTAAATAGAGTATGTTATTTAAATCTCAAAATAAATTTGTGGCAATATGTATCATGCACTCTATTCAGAAGGCATGATGATGCTCAGAGCTGTGACTAAATAGCTCTGGCTATCCGATGTCTGCTAGGCAGCTCTTCCTCTGCAATGCCCACTTATTTATAGAAACAGGCTCCACTCCAAAAAATTTAACCAGGGTTTGAGTCTGGAAATTATTGTATCTTTATATCACTAGACTGAACACAATCACAAGGAGACCAAATTCTTTCACAGTGGTAACCAAGTTTTCTTTATTTCTATAAACCTGGACTCTTGTACACAGCCTACCAGTTTAATGATCAATGAACATTTGTTGAATGGATGACTGAACTATCAGAATGAATCTGGTAAACCTAGAATTCCCCTGGGTGTCAAAAGAAGATTATTTAAGTCACAATCAGATGTCTGAACATGTGTTTGCAGAGGCTCAATTTATCGTGTTCCATTGACAGATAGTAACAACTCTTAAAAGTAATTATTCATGGATCAAACTTTGGTTAAGTATTTTGTAGCTAGAATTTACCAAGATAAAATGTGACAGTCCAGAAAATAACTCTCCACATACAGATACCAAGTTTCTATCATTCAAAATACAGGTATATTTTAAAGGTGCCACAGAGGTAAATACTAGCTTATATGCCCATGATCTAAAATTATAAATCAGAGTAGTTCCTTGAAGACTTTAAGCAAGAAACCTGGGGCAGAATTCTTCATAATGCCTTAAAGTCATTTGCTGGGCTTTGCTTTTCATTTTTGTTAATTTTTTTTAAAATTGATTTGGAAATTTGTGCCTAGTGGCAAACTCAGTATAGATAGCAAATAAGCCCAAGTCTGGTGCTTTTATTCAAATGATAAATGCATTGAAAGAAGAATATCTGGTGGGGAAGAGAGAGGTAGGGTATTTCAATATGTGTGAACGAAGTCAATGCAAATTCTGTTGTTCAAATGGCATTCTCTGAATAATTCTGTACAACTACCTGCAAGGCTAATATATAAAGTATATTCGAAACTAATAAGAGATTAAAAAGAATTTAGAAACTGTATTTGCCTTGTGTGCATGGTAAATGAGCCATTATTAGTATATGTTCTTAAAACATGTATAAATAACAATTATCCTCAGTCTTTAATCACTAAGTCACATTTACTACACTGGGTAATTGCAGCTTGGGAATCCTGTTAGATGTTTTAAATGTGATTGTTTTCAGCAGTCGTGATTTGTAGGTTCCCTTTCCTCTCTTCATTATGTCACTGCATAAATGTCACTGCATTAATAGGTATCCTATCTCCATGAAATTCAATGAATACTCAGGACTCTTCATTCCTTGAGAAGAAGTTCCTGTGTATCACAATTCCAAAGCAGCCTAAAATCATCATCATATTTCTCTGATATTTTAGATATATTATTTTATAAATCATTTAAACTTTCTCATTTTAATTATTTCCAGCTTGAATAACAAATGTAACTCCAGGCATGGGTAGGTACCTATGAGTTGGAATAAATTATTTAGTCAATTAATATTTACATTCACTTACAAAATTAGACATGTGATTTTAATTACTTGGTAAATCTTATCTTTAGGTAAATCAATATTGCAAGATAAACTCATTTATCATTCTCATTAGAAAAATATATATGAATAAGTAATAAAACATAGCAAATGGGAAAAGTCTAATTTAGATCAAATCAACTGCTGCTTCAATATGCTTGTATTTGAAAGAAATTACAAGCATTCAGTGAACACTTAAAAGTTTAGGATTCAGAACAAATCAGTAGTTTTGTTTAGCTCTGAAACGAAATTCAAAGCCAAAATTATTTTCTACTCAATTACTGCTCAATTGACATTCATATTGATAAACCAAATAGATACACTTACAATTTACTTTCAGTCTAAAGGAACTAAGCAGCAGTGGAGAAATGGCAAAATAGTTCACTATAGTGATAATATATATATATATACACATATATATATGCTTAAATATAATGTGCATATATGTAAGAATAAATAACATTGGAGGTATTGCCCAAAGAAATTTATATACTCTTATAAATTTATATAATTTATTCCAACAAAATTATTGTTTTGAGGAAATAATCATAGTGGTAGTGAAAAAGTTTAAGATCTATTATTCTTAATTAGATGTGAGACATATATTCATTTCCTTTCACCAAGACAAGAAGATGTGGAGATCCTGGAACAGACTATGTGATTTAACACTGGCTATTCACCAGTTACACTGAGATTTGCAAAGCTTCATTTTAAATTATATTTTAAATAAATTTTATTGAGGTATAATTTCCATAATATAAAATTTACTAGTTTTTAAGTGTATATTTCAATGAGTTTTGACAAATACATATGCCTATGTTTCCACCACCACTATCAAAGTAACAAATATTTCTATTGCTCCCAGGTATACAATATTTCCATTACCCCCAAACGTTTATGCCCCTTTGCTGTCAATCCCCCAACCACCAATTTTGGCAACCACTGATCTACTTTCGGTCTCCATAGATTAGATTTGTTTTCTCTAAATTGTGATGTAAAAGGAATCATAGAGTGTGTAGTCTTTCACATCTGTCTCCTTTTGCTCAGCTTAATATTTTTTAGATTCATTGTATTGTTGCTTATATCAACAGTTTGTTCCTTGTTATTGTAGAGTAATATCCCATTTTTTTCTGAACTCTATCCTCTGACCTATATGTATATCCTTACAATAGTACATACTATTTGATTACCATAGTTTTATCAAAATCTTGGAATCAGGTGGTACAAATACTTCAAACTCCAGTTATTTTTAATCTAATGTATACTTATTTGAAACAATAGAATATCAGCTTATTCCTTAAAATCTAAAAATTTCACAGAGCAATTTGTGTTTTTAAAATAATGCATATTCAAAATAATGGATATTTATGAAAAGAAATGTCTAGAGATATTCATTTTCTTGCCAATTATTACACAGCATAAACAATTACAAATATAATTTTTAATATTAGAGATAAAGGCTAAAAATCTTACATAAACTCTATAAAAATCATGTCACAATTTAGAAAAAGTCACAAGTGTAGTAATCTTTAAACATATTAATTTTTACGAGGTTTTCTACACTATCCATATTTTGTCATGCTTGATTTCAGGAGACCTCTAAATCAGAAGTTTTCTCTCTTCTGACCTCCTAAGTAGCCAGTTTTACCAAAATTAAATAGAAAAAGCTTCTTGGAAGACATCCAGAGTTCCAAAGCGTGATGAGAACAGAGTCCATAACTCATTTAGCTTGGCAAAAATACAATTTGGCATCCCACAATAATACAATTATGCTACTAGACTATATATAGGTTATATTCAAGAGTAATATGAATAATTTTAACTACCATGCACTATGGGAACTGACCAATCAGAATGGATTCTAAGCAAATGGCTTGGGTATACTGGAGTGTACTGACTCAGTAGCCACTTGGATATCAATCTATAGAAACATCCCTGACTAAGGAGCATCAAGGGAAACAATGGATAGATGGAGGAAATGAAGAATCATGCCACCTTCCCACAAATATTTGAGATGTCATGACAGTTAATTTTATGTGTCAACTTAACTGGGCCAAAAAGTGCCCAGATAGTTGGTCAAACATAATTCTGCATGTTTCTGTGAGGGTGTTTTTGGATAACAACATTTAAATGGGTAGAATGAGTAAAACAAATTGCCTTCTCTACTGTGGGTGGGCCTCATCCAATAGTTGAAGGCCTGAACAGAACAAAAAGGCTGACCCTCCTCCTAGTAAGAGAATTGCTCCTGCCTGATAGCCTTTGAACTAGGGCTTTTTCCTGCCTTTGAACTCTAACTGAAACATCGACTCCTCCTGGGTCTAAAATTTGCCAGCTTTGGGATTAGAACTATACCATTGGCTCTCCTGGGCCTCCAGCATGCCAACTCACATTGCAGGTCTTGGGACATAGTGACTTTCCAGTCTATATAATCATGTGGGCCAATTCCTTATAATAATTAAAAATACACACACACACTTACACATTCTATATCCTACTGGTTCTGCTTTTCTAAAGAACCCTCACTAATACGGGTGTCGAGATTCCAAGTGAGAGAAAGTATAGAATGTCGGCAGATATGTAATTTCTAAAATTGTGATGAAGATTTGGGGTTGATAGTAACAACTGATTAAATTCTAGAAATCTCACCCACTTCTTTTCCTAAAATTAAGTACAGGAGTGGGTCATGTCTAAATCTTGGTGAGTAAAACATTAAAATTTGTTAACTGTCTGATGTATCATGAAATGTTCATATGATAATATAAACATGCAATGTTAATATTAAAATAAACAAATAAATGGAGCTGGTAATCTAACCATGTCAGTAGCAACTTCTGTGGAAAATTTGAGGGACATGGACCAAATTTTTTCTCTTCTCTTATATTCATTTGCCATGACAAAGACAGGTTTGTTCAAACCACATTTACTGAGAATGGATTCTGTCCTAGACACTGTGCTAGTCATCTGGGATTCAAAGACAAATGTATCCACTTCATTCCTCAGAGATCTTTTACTTCCTCCCTCTCTATCCCATAAGATGGGGAATGGCACTTCCAGATGTGGTAGGGCTTTGTGGATAAGGCTTTAGTTTTAACAACTCAGTTACTTAGAAACACATAGCACTGTGGGTAAGAGCATCTGCTTTGGAGCCTAACAGCATGGGTTTGAATTCAAAATGTCACAGTGACCATCAGCTGTATAACTTTGGCAAGTTATGTCACCTCTTTGTGTCTCTGATCCCTCTTTGTGTCTCTGTTCCCTCTAAGTACAGTGGAAATAACTGTACCTTCCTCACTGTGTTGTTAGGAGGGTTACTGAGGCAACACATTTAAAAGTATTTGTAACAGTGCCTGGTGTATAATAAACACTTAAAAATTGTTTGCAGTTTTTACTGTCTGAGGTACCTAATGTTTTCTCTTGCTGATGTAGGTGTCATTGATGTCATTTTTGCACTCTGACAATACTTGAAATATTTATTCATTAAAAATTTTAAAGAAAACTGCTAGAGAAACTTAAATACTATTTACACTAACAATCAAACCCATAAGGTATCTTTGAATTAATGGAAAAATAACTCAGAAATGGAGAGATATGGAGAAATATTTAACACTATTTAAAAGACATGAAGAAAGATCTGAACAAATGGAGAAACATGGGATCATGGATGGAACAAGACCACATTGTTAATATGGCAATTTTCCATACAGTAAGTTTTAAATTAAAATTAATTTTTAAATGTTTGTAAAAGAATATAGCTACAATTTGGATATATAATTGGCATTATCAAAATAAATACGTATTACAAAGCCCTAAAAAATAAAAGGTGTGTCACTGCTACAGAAGCAAACAATGGAATAAAGTAGAGAACCCAGAAGCTGATCTGTGGATATTATAGAGGTAGCCCCACAAACGTTGGTGAAAGGATGAATATAGTAAATAGCTCTGGGGAAGCTTGCACACTATTTTGCACCTTGGAGACATAAAAGTCTTCAAAGCTCCAGTTCTTCTGAGTCCCTGCTATAAAATCCTTTCTTACCACCTAGGTAGACATGGCATCCTTAATTGTCTATGGTAATGCCTTGGCGCACACCACAACCTGCAAACACCTGCCTCTGCCAGCTGGGGCTGGTCGAGGTCCAGGAAGAAGCTGCATAATAAGTCTCCTTACCAACCTTCTACTCTTCCCACTCCTAATCATTGTGGTCTGAATAAATTTGTCCTACTTTTCTAGAATTTTCCACCATTGAGGACCAAAGTTTACATCACTTAACATAGCAACATGCTGCAGCAAAAATGCTTAAAGTTATTCTTTCCTCCTAATGTCAACAGATAATCTGAGTT
This sequence comes from Physeter macrocephalus, assembly GCF_002837175.3. Taxonomy (NCBI): domain Eukaryota; kingdom Metazoa; phylum Chordata; class Mammalia; order Artiodactyla; family Physeteridae; genus Physeter; species Physeter macrocephalus. Next base: position 68,621,227 of record NC_041214.2, on the reverse strand, counting down.
GTACAATTACTTTCCATAAACCTACTTGTTTTCACATAACTACAGCTTGGTTTCTCTTTCTGAATAAAGAAACTCAAAACTCATTTGAACAAGTTTATACAACATATTTGGATAAAAGTAAAATTACAAACAATAAAACATTGAGTTTGAATCTTTAGTTGACTTTGACATAGAATATTCTGTATAATGGCTTCTATGAAAATATAGCTCTAATTTTCTAAATCAAATTTAATACCTTTCAAGGGTAGAAATCATTGGCATGATGAATATATATTAGGGATTTAATACAAGAAATATTATATTTCACAATATGATGATATGTTATAAATAACATGTTAATGCTTTGCATTTTTAATATGTAAAATAATAAGTGATCATTTAAAATATAGATGTAGATAGCATGGTTTATAAAATAGGACAGTCAGAATGCAATTGCTTTAAATGTAGTACTTATTGTAACGTCAAAAATAGAAATGCCAACCTTAAAGAGAAAAAGAAAGGAAAAAGAAAAAAGAAAGGTTTTGAGCACAAAGCACAAATAGGAAAAAAGCAAATTACATCATTTATTTGATTTTATTAGCCAATTTCCTCCCACCACACTGTCACATGAGTTAGTAACACTACCAGACTGACAACAAATCAGTGTATACTAATTCTCCATCTTAGAAGGTCACAAAGCTTCCCATAAGAAATAGCCACTTGAATACTTCTTATTTTAAAACAAGAAAGTAAAAAGTAATGTCATGAGCTTTATGTCTTTATTTTTTAAAAATTTCAAAGGACTGATAATTCCATTTTAAATGAGATGGGGAAGGTGAGATCATCCTATTGTAACTCTACGAAGCACTACGTACAGTATACATACTATAACATGTGGTACAGTAGGTACCACACATTGTTTTTAAATTAGATGACCAATCTCTCTAGAAAAAATGCCCTTGTTGACTAGCCTACAACTAAAATGTTTTATAAGGTTTTAAAATACAATCTATGACCTCTTGCAAAAACTGTGTTAATGTGTCTTCAATTTTTTTCTGGAAAGAATTAAGGTTCAAAAAGATAGAAGGCAGAAATGTTTCAAATAATGAAGAAACTGTTGCTCTATCTATAATTATCTATAAAGGTAGACATACCATAGGAGGCAAAGCATCCAAGGTGGAGTTACATTTATGCTATGGTTTCAAGATTATACTTCTATTTATGAACTGCCTGTGGGGAATACTAGGGTTCTCTAACCTGAGCAGGTAAGTTTACTAAGTCTTGAAAGATGCCTGTGATCACACCTCAGAAAAACATCTTACCTGTTCATAAGCTGCTAAGGCCATGTGAGAATCTAGCAGTGCTTCAACTCTTATTTTTACTCTCAAGAGGCCTAATTCGGAGAAACTACCATTGACACCAACTGCTCCAACCCAGTTTGATATTCAAAGTATAGTAATTGCATAATTAAGAATACTCTAAGACCTAGCAATTCCACTCTTAAGTTTATACTCAGCAGAAATTAGTACGTAAGTTCACCAAAAGACATGTACAAGAATCCGCATAACAGCACCATTCATAATCGTCCCCAAATGGAAACAACCCAAATAGCAACCAACTACAGCATGTATAAACAGACTGTGGTATATATTGGTATAATGAAGACTTTACAACAGTAAGAATGAGCAATGACGTGCAATAACAATGTGGGTAAATCACCCTCACAAATATAATACTGAGCAAAAGAATGCTAGCAGTAAGGATATATACTGTTGATTCCATTTATTGTAGTTCAAAAACAGACAAAATTAAACCATGTTATTTGAAGTGTGGATAGTTGTTCTTGGGGCTTAGTGACTGAAAGGGGCTATAAGGATGGCCTCTGGGATGCTGGCAAAACAGGCATATAAACTTTATTAAAGTCATTTAGCAGTATGCCTAAGATTTGTGCATTTTTCTCTGTGTGTGTATGTGTATATGCTACTTTAATAAAATTTTTATTAAAAATTTAACCACATAAGAATAAAAAACTTAGAAAGTGATTTTTCTGAGTGGTAGTGACTTATTAGGTATTTTAACATAAATTATTTTATTTAATTATGTCTTAGTTTCATCCAAATCAGAAAGGAAGAAATAAAATTGTCTCTGTTTGCAGATGACATGATATTATGTACAGAACAGACTCCACTCAAAAAACTGTTAGAACTGATAAACAAATTCAGTAAATGTGCAGGATATAAAATCAATACACAAAATCAGTTGCATTTCTATACACTAACAATAAACTATTTGAAAGAGAAATAAGGAAAACAATCCCATTTATAATAGTATCAAAACAATAAGAGACATAAGAATAAATTTAACCAAAATGGTAAATCTGTACACTATAAGAAAGAAATTGAAAAAGACACAAATAAATGGAAAAATACTCCATGTTTTAGATCAGAAGAATTAAAATTGCTAAAATATCCATACTACCAAAAGTCATCTACAGACTCAGTGCAATCCCTATCAAAATTTGGATGACATTTTTCACAGAAATAGAAAAAATATCCTAAAATTCATATGGAACCACAAAGAGCTCAAATAGCCAAAGTAATCTTGAAGAAAGAACAAAGCTGGCAGCATCACATTCCTGATTTCAAATTATATTACAAAGCTATAGTAATCAAAACATATGATACTAAAAAAAAAATATGATACTGGCATAAAAATAGACACATAGGTCAATGGAGCAGAATTAAGAGCCCAAAAATAACACCAGGCATATATAGTCAACATTTGTTCAACAAAGGAACCAAGACTGTACAATAGGGAAAGTACAGTATCCTCAATAAATGGTGCTGGGAAAACTGGACAGCCACGTGCAAAAGAATTTAAGTGGACTCGTATCGTATACCATCCACAAAAATCAACCCAAAATGGATTAAAGACTTGAATGTAAGACCTGAAATCATAAACTCCTAGAAGAAGACATGGGGGTAAGCTCCTTGACATTGGTCTTGGCCATATATATATATATATATATTTTTTTTTTTTAATTTCAACCAAAATCAAAGGCAACAAAGGCAAAAACAAACAAGTTTGATTACATCAAACTAAAATGCTTCTGCTCAGTGAAGGAAACCAACAAAATGGAAACGCAACCCATGGAATGGGATAAAATATTTGCAAACCTTATCTCTGATAAGAAGTTAATATCCAAAATGCACAAGGTACTCATTCAACTTAATGGCAGAAAACAACAACAAAACACACACCCAACTGAAAAATGGACAAAGGACCTGAACAGACATTTCTCCAAGGTGACATACCAATGACCAATAGGTACATGAAAAGATGCCCAACATCACTAATCATCAGGAAAATGAAAATCAAAACCACAATGAGATATTACCTTACAGTTGTTAGAATGTCTATTAAAAAAAGACAAGAGATAACAAATGCTGGTGGCGATGTGAAGAAAACAGAACACCTGTACACTGTTAGTGGGAATGTAAGTTGGTATAGCACTGTGGAAAACTGTATGGAGTTTCCTCAAAATAGTAGCAATAGAACTTCCACGTAGCATAGCAATACCACTTCTTGGTATATATTCGAAGGAAACAAAATCACTCTTGGAAAGATATCTGTACTCCCATGTCCATTGCAGCATTATTCACAATAGCCAAGACATGGAAACAAGCTAAGTGTCCATCAACAGGTGAATGGATAAAGAAGATGTGGTATAAATATATACTATTCAATAATATTCAGCCTTAAAAAAGAAGGAAATCCTGTGATTTGCCACAACATGGATGAACCTGAGAGAGCGTTATGCTAAGTAAAGTAAGCCAGACAGAGAAAGACAAACACTGCGTGGTATCACATATGTGGAATCTAAAAAAAATAAATAAATACAATAATTTTTAAAAAGGTAAATGTGTGAGGAGAGTTCACCCAGACATCAACTATTTTTGAGGATTCTGACATTTATCAATCTAGTAGAAGTTTCCGAATGAACAAGTAAGCATTTATAAGATGTTAAAATAACCAAGTCAGGTACTTCCCTGGTAGTCCAGTGGTTAAGGCTCCGTGTTTCCCCTGCAGGGGGCACGGGTTCCATCATGGGCCACGGAACTAAGATCCCGCATGCTGTGCGGCAAGGACAAAAAATTAAAAATAACCAATTCAGTTAAAATCTAGAAAATTTGCCTAAATAATTTCCTGAATTAACTGAGCAGGTATTCTGACATATATGGTTATATCTTGCTTCTTCTTAAGTGCTATTAGCCTTCTAGGCAGGTAGAAGGCTTACATTTACTTAAAAAATTGACAAACATAAATCAGAGGAATTGATTCAGATTTGAGGAAAAAGTCTCAAGACAAAACAGACATTTTTAACTTTTTTGTGTCCACAGAATGAGGCTCTTTGTGCTACACTCTTGGAGTTTGACTGGCAGCCAACAACAAAGGTGCTGAATTTCCAGACTGTCTTCAGATTATTCACATACGTGAATCCAGACACCAAACATAAGAATTCCTTTTTTTCTCAAGTACAAGGACAACTCAGTTAGTGCCCGGTTATCCATTACAAAAAATAGATGTTATTATTATTTTAAGGACTCTCCCCCCTTTCTATTAAGAAACATTGTTTATTCTATCAGACAGAAGAATCTGATTCCTAAAACCTTCTAAGAACAGGCATTGCCAAATGTTTGTGAATTCTAAGTCTTACTAGAAACTTTCAGAGAAAAAGAAAATAATTTGTTGAGTTGATAAGCTAACTAATTAAGAGCTCAGCTTCTTTTATCAGGCCCCTACACAAATAATCCTGGCTCCTTTTAAGTCATACACTAATTCACACATATAAGAAATATCAGAATATTTTCCTTTCCAAATGGAAAATAGAATGTAGTAGTATAAGAAAATAAAATATTTAGAAGTAACCCATTTCATCTCTAAAAATATTTAGTTTCCAGGGCTGAACGTTTCATGACCCTATTCTCAGTATAGATCCAATTTCTAGAAGCAAGACCAAGAGAGTCACTATAAGTCATCCTTGTACACATATCCTCTGACACACATTTGCACACCAGAACAAAAGCACATTAAAAAAAAATACAACAGTCCTAATGGAAAGAGGAAAAAATATCCTTTACCATTTTCTTTCTCATTCCCAAGGCATTCCACTTCCATTTAAGTATGTTTCTTTTACAAATTAAACTAATTATTTTAGAAAAGAAGCTCATTTTGTTTCAGGATGGACAGGCGTTGTTTGGTAGTGGGACTGTAAGGTGTTGGGAGTGCAAAGATAAATTAAAATGATTTTCTCTGTTTATAAAGGGTATTTAGAGACTATTTTGCCCTTCTCCCTTTCTTTAGTGTGTTTCTTTGGAGACACGGTGAATCTGATTCCTTCCTCTAGGAAGATTAGAACCTTTAGGATAGAGATCAATCTCTCTAGAGATTAAGCCTCATCCCTAGTTGTACAATGAAGAAATATCTCCAAGATGGCAGCCAAATAACCACTAGATATGTTAAAGCATATTTCCAGCATTAGCTCAGGGGACTCCAAGGAGATGTTCAGGAAATTGACACTAGGTACAGATCCTTGCCTCTCAAGCAGGTAAGAGAAGTTCCTATTCTTTTTTTTTTTTTAAGTTTGGAATATAATTGCTTTACAATGTTGTGTTAGTTTCTGCTGTACAACGAAGTGAATCAGCTATATGTATACAAATATCCCCTCCCTCTTGGACCTCCCTTCCACCCCCACCCCCCAATCGCAACCATCTAGGTCATCACAGAGCACCAAGCTGAGCTTTCTGTGTTATACAGCAGGTTCCCACTAGCTATCTATTTTACACATGGTAGTGTATTTATGAAAGTTCCTATTCTTTCTTCCACTTTGCTGTATCAAATGAGAGAGACTTTGTCTTAACTTTGTATTCAACTTCCTGCTAACTTACATGCAAGTAAATCTGTAAATGCTTACAGAATGATAAATTATGTTCTCTTTAACATTGGTATGAAGGCTCTTTTTATTGGCAGGATTCTTTTATTTTTCCAACAGGAGGAAGAAAAGGAACATAAAATGAGTGTTAACTGCATGTCAGAGTTGTCTGATGTAACAAAAACTTTCTGTAAAGTACACTGAAGAAAAAACTTCTGTTAATGTCACAAACTCTATTATTTTTGGTAGTCTAGATGGTAGCAGCAAATACAATGACTATCTTGCAAGTAGAAAGTATAAACAGCAGTCTCATTTGAGATTCATGCTTCTTTGTGCTTCCTACATGGAAATGTAAGAGAAGAAAAGGGAAAGAGGTGGTCAGGCAGTTTTTACTATATTGTAAACTGTCTTAAAACATGCATGCAAATGGATAGTGAGTTCATCTGAATCCTTAGAAGAGTATTATCAATATTTTTTTTTTAAGTTTTGAGTCCATTTCCCTTAGCTAATTTCAGTGTGGGAACAAATGTGTCTATGTCTCCACGTGGCCCTGATGTTTCAGTTTAAAAGTTTGTTACTGATCATTGTCAAATCTGCTAGTTCTAATGGGAATTTCTTTAAGTAAACAAACCCTGAATAATTGGAGGATGAAGGGGAAAAAAAGAACAGTGATAACAGCTGTATGCTTCATTCTTGAAAGTCAGACCAAAGCTTGAGTCATAAACCTAAGGACATTGGGACACTAGCTAAAAGCCATCAAGATTATCTGCAGAAGAACAACATTACCCTTTCCTTCACCCAAATTTCCTCTTAATTAAGAGCTGCTGAGTTGCTGAATAAATGTAATAAGCATTACCCAAACTTTCCTTATAAGAATCATTCATGTTTCTGGGGACCCCTGAGATGGCTAGGACTTTCGGAAGTTTGTGGGGCAGGAGATAGGTAGAGGGGTGGGGATTTGAAGAACTATCCAAAGTTAATTCATTTTTATTCAAATGATGTTCTCTTTTACTCCCTTCCTCTGTCTCCTTCTTATGAGACATTTAAGAGACTCTAAAGGCTGTAATAATGCTTTTAAAGTTGGAAAAACAGCTGATGTCACAGGCTTTCAAATAAGAAAATGTCTAATAACTGTGATCTATTAAGTGTTCTTAAAAGCAAACTAAGAATTGAAAGTTGTCCCTGACCAGCTCCCTTAAGTAACAGAACAGTAAATGACAATTTTCTGGTAACCTCACTCATGCCATACTCATCATAGATTGATTTGGTTAATTGTAGGAACATAAGTCAGGTATTAGGGCTTTCTAAAATGTATAGAAAAATATTCATCTTATAGCTCAATGTTTGTACCCTTTAACCGACATCTCCCTATTCCCCCCACCCTCTGGCAACTGCCATTCTACTCTGCTTCTATGAGTTTCACTTTTTTGTTTTTGGATTCCACATAGAAGTGATACCATGCAGTACTGCCTTCTCTGTCTGGCTTACCTCACTTAGCATAATGTCCTCAAGGCCCACCAATGTTGTCACAAATGGCAGGATTTCCTTAAGAGGCTGAATAATATTTCTTTATGTATGTGCGTGTGTGTGTGTGTGTGTGTATCTATCTCACATTTTATCAATTCACTCATTGAAGGACAGAGTTTGTTTCTATATCTTAGCTATCATGAATAATGCTACAAGGAACATGAGAGTGCAGATACCTCTTTGATACCCTGTTTTCATTTCTTTTGGATATGTATACCCAGAATTGAGATTACTGAATCATATGGTAGTTCTATTTTTAATTTTTTTTGAGTAACCTCCATACTGTTTTCTATAGTGACTGCATCAACTTACATTCCCACCAACAATGCAAAAGGGTTCTCTTTTTCTCCACTAAGTTCCAAATAATACACACTGTGTTTATGTGATAGAAAATGTCTAAGTGTATCAGGAAGAGAAAAGGCCAAATTGGCTCCCTCAGAGGTTATTTTTCCATTTCATAGAAAGATTCCAAAGCAAATAGTCATATTTTTTCAATGGTAAAAACATATTGCAATGAGCATCTCCTATAGCCTTCACTGGGATGCAATGACCTGCCTAATCTTATTCCCTAGTTATTTCCTAGTTATTGCATCTAGCATGGTGCAGTAGGATTTCGTCCAAATATAGGTGGTTCCTGACTAAGGATAGTTCAACTTATGATGTTATGACTTTATGATGGTGCAAAAGTGATATGAAATCAGTAGACACCATACATCAAAATTTGAATTTTGATCATCTCCCAGGATAGCAATATGTGGTAAGACCCTCTCTTGGGGTGCTGGGCAGGGCAGTAAGCCACAGCTCCCAGTCAGCCACATGATCAAGAGGGTAAAAAACTGTAAAACAATGAAATTAGAACACTCCCTAACACCATACACAAAAATAAACTAAAAATGGATCAAAGACCTCCACGTAAGGCTGGACATTATAAAACTCTTGGAGGAAAACATAGGCAGAACAGTCTTTGACATAAATTGCAACAAGATCTTCTTCAATCCACCTCTTAGAGTAATGAAAATAAAAACAGAAATAAACAAATGGGGACCTAATTAAACTTAAAAGCTTTTGCACAGCAAAGGCAACCATAAACAGAACAAAAAGACAGCCCTCGGAATGGGAGAAAATATTTGCAAATGAAGCAACAAGGGATTAATCTCCAAAATATAAGCTCATGCAGCTCAATATCAAAAAACCAAATAACCCAATCAAAAAATGGGCAGAGGATCTAAGTAGACATTTCTCCAAAGAAGATATATAGATGGCTAAAAAGCACATGAAAAGATGCTCCACATCACTAATTATCAGATAAATGCAAATCAAAACTACAGTGAAGTACCACCTCATACCAGTCAGAATGGCCATCATTAAAAAGTCTACAAATAACAAATGCTGGAGAGGGTGCGGAGAAAAGGGAGCCCTCCTACACTGTTGGTGGGAATGTAAACTGGTATAGCCACTATGGAGAACAGGATGGAGGTTCCTTAAAAAACTAAAACTAGAGCTACCATATGATCCAGTAATCCCACTCCTGGGCATATATCTGTAGCAAATCTTGGAAAGATACATGCACCCCAATGTTCATTGCAGCACTATTTATAATAGTCAGAACATGGTAGCAACCTAAATGTTCATCAAAAGAGGGATGGATAAAGAAGATGTGGTACATATATACAATGGAATATTAGCTGTCAAAAAGAATGAAATAATGTCACTTGCAGCAACATGGATGGACCTAGAGATTCTCATACTGAGTGAAGTAAGCCAGATGGAGAAAGACAAATATCATATGATATTGCTTATATGTGGAATCTAGAAAAAGGGTACAAATGAACTTATCTACAAAACAGAAGTAAAATTACATATGCAGATAACAAACTTATGGTTACCAGGCGGTAAGCAGGGGATGGGGGGGGATAAATTGGAAGATTGGGATTGATATAAATACACTACTATATATAAAATACATAACTAATAAGGATCTACTGTATAGCACTGGGAACTCTACTCAATACTCCGTAATGGCCTGTTTGGAAAAAGAATCTAAAAAAGAGTGGATATGTGTATATGTATAACAGATTCACTTTGCTGTACACCTGAAACACAACATTGTAAGTCACTTATACTCCAATAAAGTTTTTTTTTTAAAAGAGTAAACAATTGATACCTTATAAACATTCTGTGCCCATAGAACCCACTCTGTTTTTCACCTTCAGTACAGTATTTAACAAATTACATAGATATTCAACACTTTAGTATAAAATAGGCTTTGTGTTAGAAGATTTTGCCCATCTGTAGGCTAAGGTAAGTGTTCTTGGCATGTTTAAGGTAGGCTAGGCTAAGCTATGCTAGTGTATTAAATGCATTTTCAACTTATAACATTTTCAACTCTATGAGGGGCTTTATCAGGACAGAACCACATCCTAAGTTGAGGAAGATCTGTACAGCTATAAATATATAATGCAGAAGAGTTAGGAGGCCAATCACAAACTAACAATATTAAGCCCTTTTTTTTCTGAGTATATGAATTTCTTCACAAAATCTTTAAGGGTTTTATGAATTCTGGTAAAGGGGAGGGGACACTGTCTTCACTTTGTTCTTTACATAGTAGATTTTTTTAAAAGTAGAAAATATTTTCAAGAGTATAAATAGAGGCAATGGTTAGATGGAGGAAAAGAGAGAAATCAAGATAAAATTGAAGAACTAGAAAGGAATGACCACTTGGATAGGATAGCTAGCAGGACAGTAAGAACAAAGATTCCTCATCTTTCCAATTCCAGAAAGATCAGATGCCTGCCCAGAAATAGATGATTGTGAATGCTGATTCCCAGGATCCCCTCAAAAGATATTTTAAAGTTTATAAAATGTAGGAGCAAAAACAAAGACAACTGTCTAGTCTATTTATTGTATCGAGAAAGGAGAAAGAAAAATTCCTATCCCTACATTTTCCTTACATAAATTTGCATGGTCTATGCTTCTAAATTTCTAGGAAAGTGTGTACCTATTCAGTGAGTAATTCCCATGAGCATGTTTTGATATTTGAATGCAGATTGTGGTGTACATCCTTATTTATGAAATGTATATATACTAATATGTAGAGAATCTTCTTTAGAGATTGTTGTAAAATTCAGAGCCATTTTTTATCATGTTGGCCCTCGTGACATTATCATTCTAGATCATTCTTTCCCCCTAAATTTCAGGAAGTAATAAAATATTATGTAGTATCTTCTGCCATAAAAAATAAAGCTCAGATGGTTTGAACTAGGAATTAAAGTATGTGGATTTGAAGAGATATATGATTTTATGCCTAGAATATAATAAAGCAACAGATTTATTACGTGTCTTAACCCAAATGGGAAAATTTTTCAAAGAAAAATAACTTATGCTTTTAATTAAATGTATCTTTTCAGTCTAAAGCATCAGCACTGTAAATATGAATCTAAAATGAAAACTGACATTAAAATCCACATAAGGAGGTTTAGCTTTCAGGCAGAATTATAAGCAGTAAATTTTTTTAAATAGTAGGATGGGCTTTCTTTTCCTAGAGCTGTTTCTAGAATATTTTAGTAATTTCAATGAGTACACTGGCAATAAGGATAAATCTCTTCAGTTAGCTTCGATTAAATATCCACTTGCCCTAGGGTTCAATATAAAATGAATCCAAGTTTGAGAGTTCCCTTTGTATCTGATGTGTCACTGTCAATGGTGCATTACTTGTAGGGAATGTATCTGGTGATCTATCTACTTCTATGAGCAAAAGAAAATTCTAATTGCAACTAGCAGATTTATTCATAGTTGGAGAGTTAAACTCTTTCTGAGATGAAGGACACACAGTGTGAACTTTTGCAAGAGGGAGGAAAAGTACACTCCCTCCCTCTGGTATGTAGAAGTATTGTATAAAATAGCACAACAAAAACAGAATCTTTGCTTTACAGAAGCTACATTTTTAAGATGGTAGTTCTTATCTCATAGATAAATATAAATTTCCCTGGATATATAGATAAAATTATTACAACTTTGGATAGGAAAAGAATAGAAGCTTCCAGTCTTAGATTCCAGTCCTTCAGTCTGACACCTACTAAACTGTTTAATTGAAAAGTAATTACTGAGGGCCTCAGTTTACCCATGAGTACAGTGAGCATGATAGCTTAAAAACAGGTTGTGGAAAGGATTAAATTTAAATGAAGTCACATAAACATGTCATCTTGTACACTACAAAATCACCACCTCATCAGACCAGGGTTCTTAATCTGGAGTTTTCCAAAAAGACACTCTTAAGCAAAAAAGGAGAGGTAGAGGGTTGCAAATCCATCAAAAAGTTGGTACACTATGGATGTTTCTATTTTCAAAATTATTCTAATCAGGGTTTGGCTAGTCATACACTGGATAAAATTCCACTTGTTCCCTTGAACTCTAATATAAGATGGTTAGACTCACCTACTCAACTAGCTAATATAAAGCAGTTTTAGAGCTGGAAAGAGAGTCAAGTTTGGATTTTTCTCTGATATATTAACCAGACACACTCATTAACTCACTCACTCCTTCAACACATAATTTTTGAGAAACACCTAGCATGTGTCAAGGACAAGGCATGTTGTTAAAAGCTGAAGGCATAACAGCGCAGAAAAATAGACATCTTTCCCGTTTTGAATTTATCATCTAGCAGGGAGGTCAAATACTAAATAATATCACACAAATGCATTAAATAATAAATGTGATATTTGTTAAGAAAAGGGGAACTATCTATCCAGAAGGCCCAATATATTCTTTGGGATCAGGGAAGAATTACCTAAGGAAGTAATAATATATGAGTTGAAGGTCAAAGAGATGTGTGTGGGAAAAAGTATAGGAGGAGGAAAAACCAGGTAGAAGAAACTAGAATGAAAAAATGTCCTGAGATAGGAGAGTAAATGGTATATTTTAGAAAGTAAAAGAAGGTAATAGCCAAGAAATGAAGTTGTACAAGATGAGTCACATAAATGTCAGATTATTAAGGGATTTGTAAGTATAATAATACCAAGCATTTTGTTCTCTGTCAGTGGAGAATATCTTCATAACATTGAGAACCCACTGGAGAGTTGTAAGCATAGATTGATAGGATCAAGTTTGCGTAAGGAAAAGATCACTTTGACTGTTGAATGAAAGACAAGACTGAAAAGGAAGAGCACTGGATAAAGATACATCTATATCTGGAAATACGGCCATTTCATTAGATTAACATATTGGTTCCAATCCTTTAGTTTTCTCCTCTATTAATCTGTAAGTCCACAGCCTTGCCATAACTTTATTCTCTTCAAAAAGAGAATAAATTAGGAACTCTGTCGTGATTATGTCATAATAAAATGTATTATATGTATCAAATAGACAAAATATGGGTACTTTTGACACAAAGTTCAAATCTTATTTGACAAAATCAAATCAAACACAAATTTCAGTTTGTGGTAAAATGCATGGTAAATATATTAAAATATATTGGGTTTCAGTGGTTCTATACCCTTGGTCTTTGAGTGAGCATACTGCAAGTCTTATCCTGCACAATTATAAATATTTTTTTCTTAGTACCCCTAAAGATACATACAACAACTGTTGATTAGAATTAGGTTCAGCCACTAGTAGTTAGCATACCTTAGTGCCTCTGGAATTGAGAATTGAGGATGGGGTGGGAAGATGAGATGAGTTGTTAAATCAAAGGATTAGTTGAATTAGTAGGATTGCATTATTGAGGTGGGAAGACAAAAGAAGTGGATTTCATGTGAATGAAAACTGAAATTCCTCATTACTCTAAATATATATCTTTAATTTTAGAGTTCTATTTTTATCTGCTCCAACTATGAAAGTTCTACTTGAATTTTTTTTTCACAACTGGTTAGTTATACATGACTTGCAAAACCGTTTTCCTGACAATACCTGCTGAAAGCTATGAGGTTAAAGAACACATTTGCAAAGGGATTCTCAAAAGCCTTGCTAGGGAGAGAATTATTTTTTAATTATACCACAAAGAGAAATGTAGACCCTGTTAGTTGAACTCAACAATGAAATAATTAATTCTGTTCAAATGACAGATAAAAAGTAGTTTATGATAAAACTGTTTATATTATACTGTTGCATATGTATACTCAGCTTATATAAACTTATCTAATGAATATCAATATTTGTGGGGTATAATTTTTATTAAAAAGGAGCAATTTTTTCATGTGGATGCATTTTTTTGAATTTTATTTTATTTTTTTATACAGAAGATTCTTATTAGTTATCCATTTTATACATATTAGTGTATATATGTCAATCCCAATCTCCCAATTCATCTCCCGCCCCGGCCACTTTACCCCCTTGGTGTCCATACATTTGTTCTCTACATCTATGTCTCTATTTCTGCCCTGCAAACTGGTTCATCTGTACCATTTTTCTAGATTCCACATATATGCGTTGATCTACGATATTTGTTTTTCTATTTCTGACTTATTTCACTCTGTATGACAGTCTCTAGATCCATCCACGATTCTACAAATGACCCAATTTTGTTCCTTTTTATGGCTGAGTAACATTCCATTGCATATATGTACCACATCTTCTTTACCCATTCACCTGTTGATGGGCATTTAGGTTGCTTCCATGACCTGGGTATTGTAAATAGTGCTGCGATGAACATTGGGGTGCACGTGTCTTTTTGAATTATGGTTTTCTCTGGGTATATGCCAGGTAGTGGGATTGCTGGGTCATATGGTAATTCTATTTTTAGTTTTTTAAGGAACCTCCATGCTGTTCTCCATAGTGCCTGTATCAATTTACATTCACAGCAACAGTGCAAGAGGGTTCCATTTTCTCCACACCCTCTCCAGCATTTTTTGTTTGTAGATTTTCTGATGATATCTCACTGTAGTTTTCATTTGCATTTCTCTAATAATTAGTCATGTTGAGCAGCTTTTCATTTTCTTCTTGGCCATCTGTATGTCTTCATTGAAGAAATGTCTATTTAGGTCTTCTGCCCATTTTTTGATTGGGTTGTTTGTTTTTTTAATATTGACCTGCATGAGCTCTTTACATATTTTGGAGACTAATCCACTGTCCGCTGATTCATTTGCAAATATTTTCTCCCATTCTGAGGGTTGTCTTTTCATCTTGTTTGTAGTTTCCTTTGCTTTGCAAAAGCTTTTCAGTTTCAGTAGGTCCCATTTGTTTATTTTTTTTTTAATTTCCATTACTCTAGGAGGTGGATCAAAAAAGATCTTGCTGTGATTTATGTCAAAGAGTGTTCTTCCGATGTTTTCCTCTAAGAGTTTTACAGGGTCCAGTCTTACATGTAAGTCTCTAATCCATTTTGAGTTTATTTTTGTGTATGGTGTTAGGGAATGTTCTAATTTTATGCTTTTACATGTAGCTGTCCACTTTTCGGAGCACCACTTATTGAAGAGACTGTCTTTTCTCCATTGTATATCCTTGCCTCCTTGGTCATAGATTAATTGACCATAGGTGTGTGGGTTTGTCTTTGGGCTTTCTATCCTGTTCCATTGATCTATATTTCTGTTTTTGCCAGTACAATATTGTCTTGATTACTTTAGCTTTGTAGTATAGTCTGAAGTCAGGGAGTCTGATTTCTCCAGCTCCGTTTTTTTCCCTCAAGACTACTTTGGCTATTCGTGGTCTTTTGTGTTTCCATACAATTTTAAGATTTTCTGTTCTAGTTCTGTAAAAAAATGTCAATGGGAATTTGATAGGGATTGCATTGAATCTGTAGATTGCTTTGGGTAGTAGAGTCATTTTCACAATGTTGATTCTTCCAATCCAAGGACATGGTATATCTCTCCATCTGTTTATATCACCTTTAATTTCTTTCACCAGTGTCTTATAGTTTTCTGCATACAGGTCTTTGAATGCAAGAGATTTCTGTGCATTAATTTTGTATCTTGCAACTTAACCAGATTCCTTGATTAGCTCTAGTAGTTTTCTGGTGGCATCTTTAGGATTCTCTATGTATCATGTCATCTGCAAACAGTGACAGTTTTACTTCCTCTTTTCCAATTTGTATTCTTTTATTTCTTTTTCTTCTCTGATTGCCATGGCTAGGACTTCCAAAACTATATTGAATAACAGTGGCAAGAAAGGACATCCTTGTCCCTTTCCTTATCTTAGAGGAAATGCTTTCAGTTTTTCACCATTGAGAATGATGTTTGCTGAAGGTTTGTCATATATGGCCTTTATCATGTTGAGGTAGGTTCCCTCTATGCCCACTTTCTGGAGAGTTTTTATCATAAATAGGTGTTGAATCTTGTCAAAAGCTTTTTCTGCATCTATTGATATGATCATATGCTTTTTATTCTTCAATTCGCTAATATGGTGTATCACATTGATTGACTGGCATATATTGAAGAATCCTTGCATCCCTGGGATAAATCCCACTTGATTATGGTGTACGATCCTTTTAATGTGTTGTTGGATTCTCTTTGCTAGTATTTTGTTGAGGATTTTTGCATTTATGTATCAGTGATATTCATCTGTAATCTTCTTTTTTTCGTTGTTTCTTTGTCTGGTTTTGGTATCAGGGTGATAGTGGCCTCACAGAATGAGTTTGGGAGTGTTCCTTCCTCTGCAGTTTTTTGGAAGAGTTTGAGAATTTGGGGTGTTAGCTCATCTCTAAATGTTTGATAGAATTCACCTGTCAAACCATCTGGTCCTGGACTTTTTTTTGTTGGAAGATTTTTAATCACAGTTTCAATTTCATTACTTGTGACTGGTCTGTTCATATTTTCTATTTCTTCCTGGTTCAGTCTTGGAAGGTTATACCTTTCCAAGAATTTGTCCATTTCTTCCGGGTTGTCCATTTTATTGGCATAGGGTTGCTTGTAGTTGTCTCCTAGGATGCTTTACATTTCTGCGGTGTCCACTCTAACTTCTCCTTTTTCATTTCTAACTGTATTTACTGGAGTCCTCACCCTCTTTATCTTGAGGAGGCTGGCTAATGGTTTAGCAATTTTGTTTATCTTCCCAAAGAACCAGCTTTTAGTTTAATTATCTTTGCTATTGTTTTCTTTGTTTCTATTTCATATATTTCTGCTGTGATCTTTACGATTTCTTTCCTTCTGCTAACTTTGGGTTTGTTTGTTCTTCTTTCTCTAGTTCCCTTAGGTGTAAGCTTAGATTGTTTATTTGAGATTTTTATTGTTTCTTGAGGCAGGCTTGTATTGCTATAAACTTCCCTCTTAGAATTGTTTTTGCCACATCCCATAGGTTTTGGATCATCGTGTTTTCATTGTCACTTGTCTCTAAGTATTATTTGATTTCCTCTTTGATTTCTTCAGTGATCTCTTGGTTATTTAGTAATGTATTGTTTAGCCTCCATATGTTTGTGTTTTTTACGATTTTTTTCTTGTAATTCATTTCTAATCTCATAGCGTTGTCTTCAGAAAAGATGCTTGATATGACTTAATTTTCTCAAATTTACTGGGGTTTGATTTGTGACCCAAGATGTAATCTATCCTGGAGAATGTTCCGTGTGCACTTGAGAAGAAAGTGTAATCTGCT
>NC_041214.2:68602763-68604103 GCF_002837175.3 Physeter macrocephalus | reverse complement strand
AACCCGATTCCCCTGCATTGGCAGGCGGACGCGCAACCACTGCGCCACCAGGGAAGCCCCTATTGTGTCATTTAAAGCTTCTGTTTCCTTATATATTTTCATTTTGATCTGTCCATTGGTGTAAGTGAGGTGTTAAAGTCCCCCACTATTATTGTGTTACCATCGATATCCTCTTTTATAGCTGTTACCAGTTGCCTTATGTATTGAGGTGCTCCTATGTTGGGTATCTATATATTTATAATTATTATGTCTTCTTCTTGGATTGATCCCTGGATCATTATGTAGTGTCCTTCCTTGTCTCTTGTAACATTCTTTATTTTAAGTCTATTTTATCTGATATGAGTATTGCTACTCCAGCTTTCTTTTGATTTCCATTTGCATGGAATATCTTTTTCCATCCCCTCACTTTCAGTCTGTAAGTGTCCCTAGGTCTGAAGTGCGTCTCTTGTAGACAGCATATAAATGGGTCTTGTTTTTGTATGCATTCAGCAAGCCTGTGTGTTTTGGTTGGAGCCTTTAATCCATTCACATTTAAGGTAATTATCGATATGTATGTTCCTATTACCAGTTTCTTAATTATTATAGGTTTGTTTTTGTAGGTCCTTTTCTTCTCTTGTGTTTCCCACTTAGAGTCGTTCCTTTAGCATTTCTTGTAGAGCCGGTTTGGTGGTGCTGAATTCCTTAGCTTTTGCTTGTCTGTAAAGCTTTTGATTTCTCCATCGAATCTGAATGAGATCCTTGCTGGGTAGAGTAATCTTGGTTGTAGGTTCTTCCCTTTCCTCACTTTAAAAATATCACGCCACTCCCTTCTGGCTTGTAGAGTTTCTGCTGAGAAATCAGCTGTTTACCTTATGGGAGTTCCCTTCTATATTATTTGTCATTTTTCCCTTGTTGCTTTCAATAATTTTTCTTTGCCTTTAATTTTTGTCAGTTTGATTACTATGTGACTCGGCATGTTTCTTCTTGTGTTTATCCTTCCTGAGACTCTCTGTGTTTCCTGGACTTGGGTGGCTATTTCTCTTCCCATGTTAGGGAATTTTCAACTGTAATCTCTTCAAATATTTTCTTGGGTCCTTTCTCTCTCTCTTCTCCTTCTGGGACCCCTAGAATGAGAATGTTGCTGTGTTTAATGTTGTCCCAGAGGTCTCTTAGTCTGTCCTCATTTCTTTTCATTGTTTTTTCTTTATTTTGTTCCCAGCAGTGAATTCCACCATTCTGTCTTCCAGGTCACTTATCCGTTCCTCTGCCTTAGTTATTCTGTTATTGATTCCTTCTAGTGTATTTTTCATTTCAATTATTGTATTGTTCATCTCTGTTTGTTTGTTCTTTAATTCTTCTAG
>NC_041214.2:68587054-68602753 GCF_002837175.3 Physeter macrocephalus | reverse complement strand
TGCTGTTGATTCCTTCTAGTGTATTTTTCATTTCAATTATTGTATTGTTCATCTCTGTTTGTTTGTTCTTTAATTCTTCTAGGTCTTTGTTAAATACTTCTTTCATCTTCTAGTACTTTGCCTCTATTCTTTTTCCGAGGTCCAGGATCATCTTCACTATTATTATTCTGAATTCTTTTTCTGGAAGGTTGCTTATCTCCACTTCATTTAGTTGTTTTTCTGGGGTTTTATCTTGTTCCTCCATCTTGTACATAGCCCTCTGCCTTTTCATCTTCTCTATCTTTCTGTGAATGTGGTTTGTGTTCCACAGGCTGCAGGATTGTAGTTCTTCTTGCTTCTGCTGTCTGCTCTCTGTTGGATGAGGCCATCTAAGAGGCTTGGGCAAGTTTCTTGATGGGAGGGACTGGTGGTGGGTAGAGCTGGGTGTTGCTCTGGTGGGCAGAGCTCAGTAAAACTTTAATCCACTTGTCTGCTGATGGGTCGGGCTGGGTTCCCTTCCTGTTGGTTGTTTGGCCTAAGGTGACACAACACTGGATCCTACCCAGCTCTTTTGTGGAGCTGTTTGCGGACTCTGGGAGGGCTCACGCCAAGGAACACTTCCCAGAACTTCTGCTGCCAGTGTCCTTGTCCTCATGGTGAGCCACAGCACCTCCTGCCTCTGCAGGAGACCCTCCAACACTAGCAGGTAGGTCTTGTTAAGCTTCTTATGAGTTCACTTTTCCTTCCTCTGGGTCCCAATGTGCACACTACTTTGTGTGTGCACTCCATGAGTGGAGTCTATGTTTCCCCCAGTCCTGTTGGAGTCCTGCAATCAAATCCTGCTAGCCTGCAAAGTTTGATTCTCTAGGAATTCCTCCTCCCATTGCCAGACCCCCAGGTTGGGAAGCCTGACGTGAGGCTCAGAACCTTCACTCCAGTGGGTGGACTTCTGTGGTATGTGTTCTCCATTTTGTGAGTCACCCACCTAGCAGCTATGGGATTTGATTTTATTGTGATTGAGCCCCTCTTACCATCTCATTGTGGCTTCTCCTTTGTCTTTGGATGTGGGGTATCTTTTTTGGTGAGTTCTAGTGTCTTCCTGTCAATGATTATTCAGCAGTTAGTTGTGATTCCGGTGCTCTTGCAAGACGGACTGAGTGCATGTCCTTCTACTCCGCCATCTTGAACCAATCTCTGCATCTGCATTTCTAACAAGTTCCTGGGTGATGCTGAAGCTGCTGGCCTGGGGACCACACTGAAAACCACTGGGTTAGAACAATGAAAACAATTAACCTTCTGTCAGACAGGTGTAGCCTACTTACTGTTCTTGGGAAGCTCCGAGGATCAGAGTGTGGGTGGTAGTGGTAGGCTGGTGTTCTCTGGATGCATATTTATTGAAACTCATTATTGTTTGACTATAGAGAAAAACAGAACTATAATGGTTTACATCATGTAAGTGTCATACTAACTTCTGGTGGATATCAGAGTTGCAGTCTGAATTCTAAAAAAAAGGAAATGGTCTTCAGAATTTTCTTATAATTATAGTCTTAATATGTTTCTTACAATTATTATTTTTAATAATAATAGCTAAAAGATCACTAATATACTTTGTTGAAGTCTAGGCACATACTTAGAATTTTCATCTGTGATCCTATTTGATCTTTGGGTTAGAATATATCATAATTTTATATCAGTTAAATTCTGAGCTCTTAGTAATATGCATAAAGATACCACACAGGTAGAGGTACGTATAAAAGAAGTGTCCTCAAGATACTTGACTCCCATCTGGCTAAAATTTATCATACTGATTTTGTTAGGAGACACTTTATTGCTGTCAGACAGAAAATGGTTATAAAAAATATACAAATGCCTCATGTCTCTGTTGTAAATGTTGCCCTACAAGATGTAAACTGCATGACTGGAACAACTGTATGCAGTAGCCCTGGTAAACAAACTCCACACTTGTCTAGGAATGGAAAGGACATGTGAGATTTTAGTTTCCTGGAAATAGACAAGAAAAAATCTTATTTAATTTTTGAAAATCTTAAGATCTTCCTCAAAACATTATGAAAGTAAACTACTTCTTTTAGATGAATATATATTCTTTATCCAGCTATTTGGAATGACATTCTCAGAAACTGCCTGAGTTTTCTCTTTATACATCTTCAATAAGTAAACATCTGTTTACACATAATGAAAATGGAATGTGGCCTTTGATGTTCACATCTGTTTTTCTACTACCATTGCACTCTGGTTGCTAACACCAGAAAACCTTCTATAATTGTAACATATCTTTACTGCCACCATTTCAAAAGGTGGAGGTAATCTTTAGCCAGTAAAAATGGCATGAGCATTGAGGAGCTGTCTGGCTAATAAAGGAAAATAGTGGGTCAGAAACAGCAGGTGTTTCATGTTATAGCTCTTAGAATTTCATGGGGGTTTATTCCTTAGTATTCATCACTCTGACAAGTTCTTCTCAATTAAACAAATAATGCCTTTTTGCAAATCATCTTCAAGAGTATGGAAAGAATAATTATGTCCGATAGTATCAAAATATAATTCTAAATATGTGATAGTTATGGGCCAAAATTGCCTATCCTCAATTGAGAAAATGGGCTTGTACCATCTTGAAGTTAGTTCACCTTCAGGTCACTTAGTGAATACTTTGTGGCAAGTACTGTATTAATTTTAAGATGAAGACGAACTTGTAGGTGAAGTGACTCTCTTGATGTAAAAGGTTGAGCCAGGATTTAAATCCCAAAATGTTTGCTTCCAGAGCCCGTGCCATTAGGCACTAAGTTCCCCTCCCTCATTAGTTAATTTTATGGTTGCTCTTTTAAATGGGAGAAGGGAACTGTGCCATATTAAAACAAAGTTCACAGAGCTCACTAATATTCTAAAATTTGACATCATAACCTATAAGTAGAATAGCACTGAAAGTGTAAAATTCAAAATACTGTGCATGTGACATTTATTTATTTTACTTTCTTTTGTTGTAATACTATGCTATTTTGAGTATTTGGGGAAACATTTCTATTTATACTTAACAAAACTGTTTTAATCTATAGCCAGCTTATCTAAAATATTCAAATAAGTCAAAGAAAACCCTATTTTTTAAGAGATATTTTAATTTGTTGAAAAAAATTAAAATAGTGATAACATGCTTATTTTAAAATACTTTGAGTAAACAGATATGTATAAAGGGGAAATAAAAAACACCACCTTCATATTCATCACATATATATCCAAAAAAAATTGTAATAGAAATATCAATTCTTTACCCATTCCACCCCTGCCAGAGAATTCATTATGAAATACTCTCACACAGGGATAGAAAGGAGAATAAATGGTCTCCTTTTGATCTGTGCAACAACTGTTTGACCCATGCAAGTTTCTTAACCTCTTTGTTTATCATCTTAAAATTAAGAATTTATTATAGAGAATCTTGAGTGATCATCTTTCCTAAATGAATGAAAAAGTCAAGATTCTAATATGGAAGGTAACCTAGTGTAGCAATTGAAAATTCTTGGCATTGATTTGGAATAAGAAACCTGCATTATAATAGACTACTTTCAAATGAAATACTTATGGAAAAATAAATTACCTTGGTTACTTGCAAATATGCTACCAAATTAAACTTTAGTGAATTTTTCATGTCTATAGACATATGTGTGGAGATAAATTATAAGATGGGAACAAACACACAAATAACTGCAGCATTCTATCACTTATGTTGCAATCAAAAAGAAGCATTCATATACATATTTGTTCATGAACTACATGAACAATGTGATGCCTAATGTTTTGTAATTAAAATGAAAAATATATTAAAATCATTATGGGAATCTAATATTAAATTACATAAACCATGATTTTAAATGGGCTAAATGTTTAGAGGTAGACCTATGATAAATGGATACTCTATAGATGAACTATAAGTCAAATATTGTTTCCTTTCTTATCCTGATCCATAATCTTCATGTTATTATTATGTCTTTGCTACATTGTCATTATTATGTTTACTTTTCTCATATTTTAATCTTAGTATTTCCCCCATTAGAAGAGGATATACTTAAAAGTAAAATATCCATGCCTTATTTTAAATCAGATAAATAAACCAAGAGAACTGATTAAATAATTTATAAAATTAGGTTTCTATGGACCTTGAATTACAGATGGAATTATTCCATTTCATAGGAGAAATGGGATGCATATTATATGATCTTCAAGTCTTCCCAGGTACATCTTCTACATTATAAAAAATAATACTTTAAATGATTTTGTGGGATAGAGAGGGCAGTATCAAGGATGACATATGATAACAGAAGTAAACTTCTCAACCCTCAATATTTATCTGATGTCAAATGCAGCAGGTTCAATGCATCATACATTTATGTGATCAAGTAAATTGCTAGAAGCAAATTTGACATTAAGATGATAAACATGGCTATTAACAGAAATCAGGCTCTATGGTAATCAGATCCAATAAGGTAATTAATCTTAGCTCTGTCACAAAGATTCCTTGAGAGTGGAATGATAACCTAAAGCATAAGTAGCACATTTCAAATGATTTAGCCTTCCATCTCCTATGAGGTAAACACGAGAAGGACAGGGCCATGGTGACTGGGATTAAATGCTCTTCTTTTCAATGTCTATTCTGGGAATCTGCACAGGAATACATTGTTAATCCAGCTCCCTTTCAGTCAGAATCATGAAATTATCAGAATAACTGATTGTTATCATAAAATGAAATACGATCAATTTTTACTCTGGTTAAGTTACACATTAAGCAGAAAAAAAATCAAGGCTGGGCCTCATTGAAATGGTGTCTGCAGATCATTCTAAGGTTATAGCAGGGGGGAGTGGTGGCAATTTTTCCATAATACCGGCACAGTCTGAACAGGGATTGTGTCTGCCAGAGTTGCATAGATACCAGTCATCTTCACAAGTGAAAATAAGTCACCCATCTACACAGTCTTCTTTTTACACTAAAGATGAATAATTTACATAATTTGACTGAAAATATAATAAACTAATTTTCTTAACAATATACACAAAAATGGTCTGATTTTCTAAAAATATTCATGCTAAACTAATGCATTCCTGGAGCAGAATTTTTTTTTTTAAAGAAAGTACAGAATTTGCCATAAGTTGAATAAAAAGGTCCAACATCTTTTACTAGAATGAAGTAATAAGTTTATAAATGCCTTAACCACTTCTTTCAGAAAGGACCAATTCCTCAGCCTACCTTAGATCACAAAATCATTACTAGTGTGTGGTAACATTACGGGCCTTCTTATTTTTTGTTTGAAAGTTTTCTTACCAGGGCTAAGGTGGTATAAAGAGAAAGATAGCTAGTGTACAACATATAATATAACTCCATAACTTGCAATAAATTATCAAAGATTTATATATATATAACCAGTAAATATATATATATAAACATATATATATATATAAAAGTCAGGAAACATTATATAAAACATTAGGTATTCTAAAGTTCTAGAAGCAGACTGGTACAACCATCTTTGGAAGGTGTTTCTAGTATTTAATTAGCCTTATTTTAGAAAATTATTTATGTGTAACCTATAATATTTTGCTATAATTGAAGCCCATATTTTATAACTTTAAGCTCTGCAAAGATTGGAACAGCTCCTAACTTTATAACACAAGAAAACTCCTTCATGTGCTTAAAAACTGGTCTTAACTTTCTCCTCAGGCTTGTCTTCAGATTAAATAACTTCCAATTAAATAATTCACCACATTTTCCTGATCTATCAATCATTTCTGAGTCAGTTCCTCAAATTCTTCTACCTATTTTAAAATAGAGCAAATCAAACCTACCCTGAGATTCTACTAATTAACAATGCTTGCAGCAGATGTTTTTTTCCACTTTTGCATATCTTTTTCTTGCTAAAATTAATCCAGTAAATTTTTGTTTATTTTTAATGATGCTGTCCTGATATTTCCTGGTATTTTTCAGCTGCTCTAGGGTCAAATTATTCATATTTTTCTATAACTAAAATTTCTCTGGGATTCTGAGACATCAAAGCAGTAAGAGAATACAATTATACAGGATCCCTATCTGCAAAAAAAAAAAAAAAAAGGGAGCCTACTCACTAAGATCTACTTTGCTCAGATATGTATTTTTAAAATGCATTTTAATAAAAAGAAACAAAGAATAAATCACTAATCCTCGCTCCAAACTTATAGGCCTAGTTAGTGCAATAAAATAAGCCTGTCATTTTCAATTCATAATTAGAAACTATTTCTTTGTGTGAGGGTTTTGTTATCAGCCAACAAAAATCACTACAATACTGGAAGATGTTCACAGCAGCCCAGCAGGTACTTCTCACTTTCCCATCAAACATTCCATATGCATCCATCAAGTCATTACAGTATTCCACCTATCTGTCAACCTTTGCCAGGCTATCACATACAAGCATGCACCCTAAGACGACTCTTATGAAATATTCATAAACATTTTCAAGTTACAAATTCCTCTCATTCAGGATAAGATTTAATGGCAACACTTTCCTGAACAAGTTAATGAGAACTCTTCTCTAATAACAAACGAGCTCAGATCTACAAGGGCCCCATGATTTCACCAGGCACTTTTGTTGGGAGCAAATTCAAAGCCAATTCACATTCAGCATTCTTTCTTTAGGTGCCTAAGGCTATGTTTTCCTGGCTGTCAGTAATCTGATAAAAATATCAAAATTCAGTCAATGTGGATGAAGAGGGATTTAACCTTAATGACCATATCCAACCCACCAGTTGATTTTTACCATATTTCAGGGAGAATATCAAGTGACATTTTTTACCCATTAAATTAAGTCAGATTTTGGACATCTAAACTGGTGAATCTGAATTTTCTGATTAATACACCTGATTGACTAAGAGCAGAAGCCAACAGAAAGACTCCCGACATAAATGAGAAATAGTGTCCAAATGGAAAGCACGTCTTGTACCCACTCAATCAGTTCCCACGGAGGGGGGAATAAGCTAAATTAACGTTAAAACAGAAGAATTTACAGGCACCTGTTGAGAATCCTGATTTAGTCCACTCTCACCACACCCCTCTCCCAAATTTTTATTTTGAAGATTTCAATTGAAATGAAAAATACAGTAGGATTAACATTCACATACTAATCACCTGACTTCTCCAGATGTTATTTTTTTCCTCACATTTGCTTTTATTTTTCATGTGTATCTTTCTCACTCTGAATCATTTGAAAGTAATCTGAAAACTCTTTGTTTAGTTGTGAAGAACCATGACTGAAGCCATAGTGGCGCTAAGGTCTGGAAAAGGTATCTTAGAGGTTCTTTCATACATATGGATACATTAATGAGCTGTGGGGTGCAGAAAGTACACTAGGTTTGGAATAACAGCCCTACCCCTCCTGTGTAATCCAGGTATGACATTGAGGAAGACACTCAGAGACTAAGTTACTCACTACAGAGCTGTGACCATGCCTACTTCACCACTATTTTGTGAGGACTATGGGTGTTTACATGAGATAATGTATCTGAAAGAAAATTACATTGTCACACAGATATTATTGGGGTAACTATGTTTTTAAAAAATCCTCAGTGACAATAAGAACTGTTCCTTTATCTGGTTACAACACAACAATAATAATGAACATTTATCGAGCATTTACTAAAAGCTAGGTGACCATTATTATACTGGTTTTATAAGAAAGAAAATTAAGTCTTATAGAGGTTAAAAGGTTTGAAGACTGACTCATAGCAATTTAAGTGGTAGAGCTGGGATTCCAAGCTCTTGTAACTGGTCAGATTCTATACTTTAGCCAGGGGATGTGAGATAGAAAATTTACTACAAGTACAAATAAACAACTGATGCAAATGTATCCAACAAAGGCCACCCAGGTCAGAATTGTGACAAATTCAAATCTGTCTTTAGTCACCTCTTCTGCTCCAAGCCCCATCATCCAGATAAAGTATACCTACTTTATCCCTATGCTAAGGATACTGAATTAGCATTATCCTGATATCAATTACCTTTTAATAAAATCTTTCTAATTATCTTATGTATAGTGACATCTTGAGAAATTTCCCATTAAATATAAGAAGTAACTTCTAATTTCCAGCATTTAATGGATATAATTTCAGCCAGAGAGGACTCCCTGAAACCTCCCAAATCACATGAACGTGGTCGCGTACCCTGCCTATTTATTGCCATCTGCATGTATGTATTTCCCAGCCTCAGGGCAAAAGGTAACTTTCTATTTCATCAGAATTTTAAATAACCTCAAATTAATTATAAAACACAAGCCTTTCCTGGCTTACTGGCTGCCTGATCTACCTTATTTTTAAAATATATTTTACCTACCTGTTTTATAATCAATTAAAACACACAAATAATGAAGCCAAGCCAAATAAAAGAAAATAAATCTACATATGTAGTAACTCATACTCGGAATTTTTTTAAAACCCAAGAAAAATAATTTTGTACATGTTTTGCAATCATCACCTATAGTACACCATTTGTAGCCATGTTTCACTTCATTGTTTTCCACACAGGTTACTGTGATATTTTCTCCAGACCTCTTTGTTTCTGACTGAGCATTAAACACTTTCTGCCATTTAGCTTTGTTGCCTAAGAATGACAGACAATAAAGAAGCCAAGAATACTGCAGACAACTTTGAAAATCTGAGAAATTAAATTATTTTATTAATGATCTCACAAATAAATCTTCTGACCCAATCAGAATCATATCCTGCAGTTACCTATATCTTTGGTTTACTTTGAAATAGGCTGTGTACATGAAAACATGTTGACAGCAATAACTACAAATATTAAAACATACAGAATATGCTAGCACACATAATACCACAGGAAGCCAATGTGTGCTAATTTGCTTAATTTTGTTTACAATTCTAAAGAAAAAAAAATTAATCCAGGCACATCACACACGTGTGAAAGGTTTAGATAACCTAGTAAGGAAGTCACATAAAACTTCTCAATAAGGAAGGATTTGAAATGGGTAGAACAACGCTTGCCCATCTGTAATGTAATGGTAACTCTGGAGAAAAGACAATTCCATTTTAATCTGCTGAATATTACAATTTTTTAAAACTAATTCTACTCTGAAGTTAAAGAATTCTTGAGCTTGTAAAGTTTATAAAACTGAGAAGAGAGTTTGGTATCATCTAAAATATAAGGCAAAGCAAAGTGTTAAAATTGTTCTTTTCTTAACAAAACTAAAATTAAACTGGATTATAACAAATTATTTTTATATAGATATAAATTAGATATCACAGATGTCCATAATACCATCACCAAGTTGTACTATTATTTAATTACAGACATGCTATTATTTAAAAGCAAAGAAACTATTAGAACAGCTATTAATTTGGGTATTAGACCAGTGTCAAGTAAGGATGGCATGTTAAAACTGTAAGCATTCCTCCTGCATTTCATTCACTCATTTTATACACGATGAAATTTAACCTAAAACTGTTTGGGAATTGCCTTTGTGTGAGAATTATGAGAGAAGTTTGATATGGGTAATTTATGCACTTATGAAAAATAAGCATGTTCTTTATTGATAGGTAGGGATAGTAATTTTAACAACCTAATAGATTCAGATTAAAACAGAAAATTATAGGGCTTCCCTGGTGGCGCAGTGGTTGAGAGTCCGCCTGCCGATGCAGGGGACACGGGTTCGTGCCCCGGTCCGGGAAGATCCCACATGCCGCGGAGCGGCTAGGCCCGTGAGCCATGGCTGCTGAGCCTGCGTGTCCGGAGCCTGTGCTCTGCAATAGTGGTGATGGTACCGCAAAAAAAACCCAAACAAACAGAAAATTATAATTATAAATTGAAGAGCAAACATAATTTTCTTTGAAGGATCTATTTATAGTTCTTCTTTGATTGTGAATATTAGTCCAAATTTAAGTCTGCTATCATTCTACATGTATTTCTGGGATTATAGACACCTCAATTTTTCTAAATTTTCCAGTACAAAATTGATTTAAAGAATGGAATTATTCTAATAATGGCTAAAATTCTTGGTGTTGTCAGAGTTTTAAAATTTAGATATTACATGATTATACTATTCAAATAATTTATTAAGTTAAGAAAACAAGAAATTTATTATGCTAAATGAGATTACAATCTAAAATGCAATACAAGAGAAAATATACAAAACTGATGTAAAGGTTTCATAAAATTTGGAAATGCAAATCTAGTAAAGAAAAGTAACTTTTTAAAAAACCTGTAATAGAAAGGCGTTTTTTCCACCAGCACATTATTAAAACCACAAAAGCTTTATTCTTAACTATAATATATATGGAGCTATAAAACCTTCCCAATAACTTTTGCATAAAAACAGTAAAAACACATTTTCAGTTGAAAAGCAATTTAATGAATATTTATGACAATAATAAATAAACACCTGTTATTACTTATTAAAATAATATTTTGAGTGTATATTGTTTTCAAAGTTCAGGTGAAAATATTTTAAGCTTGTGTAGCTACATCAGGTCTTATAGCTTACTAAAGGTTGTTATAAAAATAAGAAGTCTATTGAATTCAAAAATAGATATATTTTGTAGCTGTAACTTTAATTACATAAATTTTAAGAAGAGGTATTTTTCCCCCAATATTAATTTTTTTCAATGATGTTTCCTTCCAGAAGTAATTTAACTCTTGTCTTCACATATTTTATAACAACAACAAATTAGTAAAATCCAAGTTGCTGCCCAGGACTCGTTACCAATGTGTTCCAGAGCAAAGTAATAATTAATCTACTTTGTGTGTGTGTGTGTGTGTGGTACGCGGGCCTCTCACTGTTGTGGCCTCTCCTGTTGCAGAGCACAGGCTCCGGACGCGCAGGCTCAGCGGCCATGGCTCACGGGCCTAGCCGCTCCACGGCATGTGGGATCTTCCCGGACCGGGGCACGAACCCGTGTCCCCTGCATCGGCAGGCGGACTCTCAACCACTACACCACCAGGGAAGCCCTAATTAATCTACTTTTATCATAAGAAAATGAATGAGAAAAAATAGCAAAAAAGAACTTAGCGCCATATAGTGATTAATAATTAGACATCAAGTGGGTTCTTTTAAAACTTTGTTAATGTAGAGCCAAGGGTTTATCTATTTTTAATTTAAAAAATTGTTAACACCCATGACCTCTATGATATATCAACGAAGAAGTGAAAGGAACTATGCAAAATCTCCACGTCAGATTTAGGATATTCTAAATTCAAATTGTAAGAAAATTTTGAACTAAAGTTTCAACATCATAATCATTCCTGCAATAATCTAAACCCTTTACTAAAGTACTGATCCTTTACTTAAACAAACAAGGCTGGGATTACACTATTTAGCAAATGATAAGGTCTTAGATTTTTGATCACATAGGATGGTGACCATTCAGAAAAATGGAATTCAAGCAGAAAATGTAGTATTTAATATAATTTTTAATGTGATTAAATAAAATATTAGCTTTCTTTTAATGAGTGCTTAGTATGTTCTTGGCATTGTGTTGCATAGTTACATGTATTATTTAAATTAATTTTTACAACAGCCTTATGAGGTAGGCAATTTCATGATGTTCTTGAAAACACACGATACCTCAACTTTCAAAATAGTTTAAAATTTGTATTAGATGTTTATATAACTACTATAAATGTAATATAGTTTTAATTCCTAAGACAATATTATTTTCTTAATATTACATAATTCTATCACCTCACAAAAAAGTCCATGCATTAATACTGAAGAATGTAAAAATCAAAAGCATCTACTATCCTTTTAGGTCATTGTTTATATTCATCCTTAATAATCAAGTTATATTTATTTTTAACATTCATTTCTCCACTTACTTATACCTGCCTTATTCCACAAAAATCATTAGAGGCAGCTTTAGTTTTTTTGTTTAAGATTCAAAGTATGCTACATAGTATCAGCATAATCCTTACTGTTAAATAATGCAAAAGTGCAAACTTGAGGGACCATATTTCTATAATAGATTCATCTAGTATTGATATTATTATATGCATTTCAGTTTTAGAATTTTGAGAGAGCTGTCATTCCCCATTATTAAACTCATATCGTTTCTCTTTAGAATCTTATTCAGATTTTAAAGGCTTACTAATAGTAACTAATATTTATTAGGAATTATTCATGCATTTTAAGATTTAATGCTCACACAAGCTTGTGAGTTGTGATTACTTTTATCGCCATTTTGAGATTAAAAAAAAAAAAGAAACTTTAAAACTTCAGAGGGGTTACATAATATCCCAAGGTCACATAAACATCAAGTTTGAACTTGAGCCTCTCTCTACCATCTTTGCATCCTGCCATGCTGTACTTCACTACTGAAAATAAATCACGTGTTGAATACGGAACAAATGCAACACATTGGAAAGACTGAGAAACCCACCTACAGCAGGAAAAAATGAAAAGCATCAATCAGACAGAGGGAGAGAAGGAAAAATTAAAATGTGAAAGGATAGCTCAGAATTACCACAAAGCCAGATGTTATTATCATAGAGACATTTATGCTGGTGTGTCCAAATAATTCCTCAAAAATTAAAATATGTCGGAAACTTACTGTTTTGGATTTTAGAGTAATATATAATGTATAAAAAAGATTTTTGAAATGTAATTTTAGGGCACGAACTAGGGGGGAATCAAGTGCTGTTTTCTTTCTTTCCTTCTATCCTTCCTTCCTTCCTCCCTTTCTGACTTCTTTCTTGCTTTCTTGCTTTTCTTAGTTTATATTATAATATTTAAGACAAACAAAATACTTAGCACCTTTTCTTATACTACCAAACTTGCATGAATGCGTGGGGATGATTTATGCTTAACATACTACAGTAAGATAATGCAAAAATCAAGGCCTCTAATGAATGATGTCACTAGTTATGATTTCCCAATATTCAAATGGTCAGTCAATAAAAGTAATTATATATTATCATGAAGGTAAAATAGAGGCGTGACTTCTTAGTTATGTGAATCATTCACAACAGACTGAAGATTTGTAGACATACCTTAATTTGGTTTTAGGCCATGAAAAATACTTTAATTTTAGGTATAAGATCGGAAGTATTCAGGATTAGTTATCCTCATTCTAAATGCACTTTATTAAAGTCTGACTGCTAAATGGCAGAATAACACTCAGTCTAAAGTTTTTCCATTATAACTTATGATTGAAGTTGTATTTCAACAAAAATTACCTTTTGTAGATATGGTAATATTTGGTCTAAGATATTTAGAAAAATAACTAAAGTCAGTCAGTGGAAAATGGAAAAAATTCTGATTAAAAAAAATAATAGATTTGGCTTTTAAATACATTAAACCATTGTTTTCTGATTTTGTGTTCTAGTCCTGACCATGTTTTCTGTGAGCAGTGCAGCAGCTCTGGACTCATACAATCACAAAATACGGAGCACTGGTCTTTTGTAATTACTTCTGACAACAGGGTAGGAAGTGCCTCATTAAATTAGCCAGTGAACAAGCATACACTTTCTAAGGATCAAGATAGTGTTCACTTCTTTTGGTTCATAAAATGACTTCCAAAATTGTCTTAAAAAAGAAGCAACTTTGCCTCCACATACAAAACTATACCCTCAAAATCATGCAATGACACTGACTTAAATGTTTTTTTTCATCTGAAATATTCACAGACTATCATGTAAATAGATCTGCTAGGTTCATCAATACCAGGGAAAATTATAATGCATAAAAAATTTCAAAAAGGAAGGAGTCTTTCTCTTCTTTCCTATTTTCCCAGCATGTCACATGACACATAAGGCTATACCAATGTGCACATACATACACCACACACACACACACCATGAATATCTATATTCAAAAAATATTGAGTTCCTTTTTTATGCACATTGTTGTACTATTGTACTGGGTACCACATTTTTTTTAACATCTTTATAGGAGTATAATTGTGTTACAATGTTGTGTTTGTTTCTGCTGTATAACAAAGTGAATCAACTATATGTATATATATATCCCCATATCTCCTAACTCTTGTGTCTCCCTCACACTCTCCCTATCCCACCCCTCTATGTGGTCACAAAGCACCAAGCTGATATCCGTGTGCTATGCGGCTGCTTCCCATTAGCTAACTATTTTACATTTGATAGTGTATATATGTCAATGCAACTCTCTCACTTCGTCCCAGAATAACCTTTCCCCTCCAGTGTCCTCAAGACCATTCTCTATGTCTGTGTCTTTATTCCTGTCCTGACCCTAGGTTCTTCAGAACCATTTTTTTTTTAGATTCCATATGTTTGTGTTAGCATATGGTATTTGTTTTTCTCTACCTGACTTACTTCACTCTGCATGACAGATTCTACGTCCATGCACATCACTACAAATAACTGTTTCATTTCTTTCTATGGCTGAGTAATATTCCATTGTATATATGTGCCACATCTTCATTAATCATTCGTCAGTCGATGGACACTTACGTTGCTTCTATGTCCTGGCTATTGTAAATACTGCTGCAACAAACATTGTGGTACATGACTTTTTTTGAATTATAGTTTTCTCAGGATATATGCTCAGTGTGGGGTTGCTGGGTCATATGGTACTTCTATCGTTAGTTTTGTAAGGAACCTCCATAATGCTCTCCATAGTGGCTGTATCAATTTACATTCCTACCAAGAGTGCAAGAGGGTTCCCTTTTCTCCACACCCTCTCCAGCATTTATTGTTTGTAGATTTTTTTTTTTTTTTTTTTCGCGAACCCGGTTCCCCTGCATCGGCAGGCGGACGCGCAACCACTGCGCCACCAGGGAAGACCCCTGTAGATTTTTTGATGATGGCCATTCTGATCGGTGTGAGGTGAAACCTCATTGTGGTTTTGATCTGCATTTATCTAATGATTAGTGATGTTGAGCTTTCTTTCATGTGTTTGCTGGTAATCTGTATATATTCTTTGGAGAAATGTCTGTTTAGGTCTTCTGCCCATTTTTGTATAGGGTTGTTTGTTTGTTTTTTTTGATGCTGCATGAGCTGCTTGTATATTTTGGAGGTTAATCCCAGTTGCTTCATTTGCAAATATTTTCTCCCATTCTGAGGGTTTTCTTTTCATCTTGTTTATGGTTTCCTTTGCAGTGTGACAGCTTTTAAGTTTCATTAGGTCTCATTTGTTTATTTTTGTTTTTATTTCCATTTCTGTAGGAGGTGGGTCAAAAAGGATCTTACCATGATTTATGTCAGAGAATGTTCTGCCTGTGTTTTCCTATAAAAGTTTCATACTCCCTGGCCTTAAATTTAGGTCTTTAATCCATTTTGAGTTTATTTTTGTGTATGGTGTTAAGTAGTGTTCTAATTTCATGCTTTTACATGTAGCCGTCCAGTTTTCCAGCACCACGTATTGAAGAGACTGTCTTTTCTCCATTGTATATCTTTGCCTCCTTTGTCATAGATTAGTTGACCATAGGTGTGTGGGTTTATCTCTGGGCTTTCTATCTTGTTCCATTGATCTGTGTTTTTGCTTTTGAGCCAGTACCATATTGTCTTGATTACTGTAGCTTTGTAGTATAGTCTGAAGTCAGGGAGTCTGATTCCTCCAGCTCCGTTTTTTTCCCTCAAGACTGCTTTGGCTATTCGGGGTCTTTTGTGTCTCCATACAGATTTTAAGATTTTTTGTTCTAGTTCTGTAAAAAATGCCATTGGTAATTTGATAGGGATTGCATTGAATCTGTAGATTGCTTTGGGTAGTA
>NC_041214.2:68487481-68586918 GCF_002837175.3 Physeter macrocephalus | reverse complement strand
TTTCATCGGTGTCTTATAGTTTTCTGCATACAGGTGTTTTGTCTCCTTAGGTAGGTTTATTCCTAGGTATTTTATTCTTTTTGTTGCCATGAAAAATGGGAGTATTTCTTTAATTTCCCTTTCAGAGTTTTCATCATTAGTGTAGAGGAATACAAAAGATTTCTGTGCATTAATTTTTATCCTGCTACTTAACCAAATTCATTCATTAGCTCTAGTAGTTTTCTGGTAGCATCTTTAAGATTCTCTATGTATAGTATCATGTCATCTGCAAAGAGTGACAGCTTGACATCTTTTCCAATTTGGATTCCTTTATTTATATTTCTTATCTGATTGCTGTGGCTAAAACTTCCAAAACTATGTTGAATAGTAGTGCTGAGAGTGGGCAACCTTGTCTTATTCCTGATCTTAGTGGAAATGGTTTCAGTTTTTCACCATTGAGAATGATGTTGGCCATGGGTTTGTCATATATGGTGTCTATTATGTTGAGGTACGTTCCCTCTATGCTGACTTTCTAGAGAGTTTTTTATCATAAATGGTGCTGAATTTTGTCAAAAGGTTTTTCTGCATCTATTGAGGTCATACGGTTTTTCTCCTTCAATTTGTTAATATGGTGTTTCAGATTGATTGATTTGCATATACTGAAGAATCCTTGCATTCTTGGGATAAACCCCACTTGATCATGGTGTATGATCCTTTTAATGTGTTGTTGGATTCTGTTTGCTAGTATTTTGTTGAGGATTTCTGCATCTTTGTTCATCAGAAATATTGGCCTGCCGTTTTCTTTTGACATGTTTGCCTGGTTTTGGTATCAGGGTGATGGTGGCCTCGTAGAATGCGTTTGGGAGTGTTCTTCTCTCTGCTATATTTTGGAAGAGTTTGACAAGGAGAGGTGTTAGCTCTTCTCTGAATGTTTGATAGAATTCATCTCTGAAGCCAACTGGCCATGGGCTTTTGTTTGTTGGAAGATTTTTATTTTCAGTGCTTGTGATTGGTCTGTTTATATTTTCTATTTATCCCTGGTTCAGTCTCAGAAGGTTGTGCTTTTCTAAGAATTTGTCCATTTCTTCCAGGTTGTCCATTTTATTGGCATAGAGTTGCTTGTAGTAATCTCATGATCCTTTGCATTTCTGCAGTATCAGTTGTTACTTCTCCTTTTTCATTACTAATTCTGTTCATTTGAATTTTCTCCCTGTTTTTCTTGATGAGTCTGGCTAATGGTTTACCAATTTTGTTTATCTTCTCAAAGAACCAGCTTTTAGTTTTGTTGATCTTTGCTATCGTTTCCTTCATTTCTTTTTCATTTATTTCTGATCTGATCTTTATGATTTCGTTCCATCTGCTAACTTTGGGTTTTTTGGTTCTTCTTTCTCTAATTGCTTCAGGTGTAAAGTTAGGTTTTTTATTTGAGAGTTTTCTTGTTTCTTGAGGTAGGATTGTAATGCTATAAACTTCCCTCTTAGAACTGCTTTTGCTACATCCCATAGGTTTTGGGTGGTCATGTTTTCATTGTCATTTGTTTGTAGGTATTTTCTTCCTCTTTGATTTCTTCAGTGATCTATTTGTTATTTAGTAGCCTATTGTTTGGTCTCCATGTGTTTGTATTTTTTGCAGTTTATTTCCTGTAATTGACATCTAGTCTCATAGTGTTGTGGTCTGAAAAGTTACTTGATATGATTTCAAGTTTATGTTTACCAAGGCTTGATTTGTGACACAAGATATGATCTATCCTGGAGAATGTTCCATAAGCACTTGAGAAGAAAGTGTATTCTGTTGTTTTTGGATGGAATGTCCATAAATATCAATTAAGTCCATATTATTTAATGTGTCACTTAAAGCTTGTGTTTCCTTGCTTATTTTCACTTTGATTGATCTGTCCATTGGTGTAAGTGGGGTGTTAAAGTCCCCTACTATTATTTTATTTCTATTTCCCGTTTTATGGCTGTTAGCATTTGCCTTATGTTTTGAGGTACTCCTATGTTGTGTGCATAAATATTTACAATTGTTATATCTTCTTGGAGTGATCCCTTGATCATTTTGCAGTGTCCTTCTTTGTCTCCTGTAATAGTCTTTATTTTAAAGTTTATTTTGTCTAATATGAGAATTGCTACTCCAGCTGCTTTCTTTTGATTTCCATTTGCATGGAATATCTTTTTCCATCCCGTTACTTTCAGTCTGTATGTGTCCCTAGGTCTGAAGTGGGTCTCTTGTAGACAGCATATATATGGGTCTTGTTTGTGTATCCATTCAGCCAGTCAATGTCTTTTGGTGGGAGCATTTAATCCATTTACATTTAAGGTAGTTATCAGTATGTATGTACCTATTACCATTTTCTTAATTGTTTTGGGTTTGTTATTGTAGGTCTTTTCCTTGTCTTGTGTTTCCTGCCTAGGGAAGTTCCTTTAGCATTTTTTGTAAAGCTGGTTTGGTGGTGCTGAACTCTCTCAGCTTTTGCTTCTCTGTAAAGGTTTTAATTTCTCTGTGGAATCTGAATGAGATCCTTGCTGGGTAGAGTAATCTTCGTTGTAGGTTTTTCCCTTTCATCACTTTACATATGTCTTGCCACTCCCTTATTTTTCTCTTCTTCTTCTGGGACCCCTATAATTCAAATGTCAGTGCATTTAATGTTGTCCATGAGGTCTCGGAGAATGTCCTCAATTCTTTTCATTCTTTTTTCTTTATCTGCTCTGTGGTAGTTATTTCCACTTCTGAATCTTCCAGGTCACTTATCTGCTCTTCTGCCTCAGTTATTCTGCTCTTGATTCCTTGTAGAGAATTTTCAATTTCATTTATTGTGGTGTTCATCATTGTTTGTTTGCTCTCTAGTTCTTCGAGGTCCTTGTTAAATGTTTCTTGTATTTTCTCTATTCTGTTTCCAAGATTTTGGATCATCTTTACTATCATTACTCTGAATTCTTTTTCAGGTAGACTGCCTATTTCCTCTTCATTTGCTTGGTCTGGTGGGTGTTTACCTTCCTCCTTCATCTGCTGTGTATTTCTCTGTCTTTTCATTTTGCTTAACTTACTCTGTGGGGTCTCCTTTTTCGCAGGCTGCAGGTTTGTAGGTCCCATTGTTTTTGGTGTTTGCCCCCAGTGGATAAGGTTGTTCAGTGTGTTGTGGAGGCTTCCTGGTGGAGGGGACTGGTACCTTTGTTCTGGTGGATGAGGCTGGATCATGCCTTTCTGGTGGGCAGGACCGCATTCAGTGCTGTGTTTTGGGGTGTCTGTGAGCTTCTTATGATTTTAGTCAGCCTGTCTACTAGTGGGTGGGGTTGTGTTACTGTCTTGCTAGGTGTTTTGCATGGGGTGTCCAGCACTGTAGCTTGCTGGTTGTTGAGTGGAACTGGGTCTTAGTGTTGAGACAGAGATCTCTGGGAGAGTTCTCACCAATTTCTATTATGTGGGACAGGGATGTCTCTAGTGGTCCAATGTCCTGAACTTGTCTCTCCCACCTCAGAGGCTCAGGCCTGGCACCTGGCCAGAGCACCAAGACCCTGTTAGCCACATGGGTCAGAATAAAAGGGAGAAAAAAAAAAGAAAGAAAAATAAATAAATAAATAAAATAAAACAAAGTTATTAAATAAAAAATATTAAAATAAAAAAATATAATACGTAATTTAAATAATTGTAAAAAAAAAGAGCAAGCAAACCAATAAATAAATCCACCAATGATAACAAGCACTAAAAACTATACTAAGATAAACATAAAAATCAGAAACTAGTCAGCTGAATACAGAAAACACCAAGTCTACATTTGCTCCCAAAATCCACTGCCTCAATTTTGGGATGGTTCACTGTCAATTTAGGTATTCCAGAGATGCAGGGTACTTCAAGTTGATTGTGGGGATTTAGTCTGCTGTTCCTGAGGCTGCTGGGAGAGATTTCCATTTCTCTTCTTTGTTTGCACAGCTCGTGGGGTTCAGCTTTGGATTTGGCTCCACCTCTGCATGCAGGTAGCCCTCTGGCATGTGTTCTTCACCCAGAAAGGAAGGAGTTAAAGGAGTGGCTGATTAGGGGGCTCTGGCTCACTCAGGCTGGTGGGAGGGAGGGGTACAGAATGTGGGATGAGCCTGTGGTGGCAGAAGCCATTGTGACGTTGAAACAGCCTGAGGCATGCTGTGTGTTCTTCTGGGGAAATTGTCCATGGATCACGGAACCCTGGAAGTGGCAGGCTGCACAGGCTCCCAGGGGGGGAGGTGTGGAAAGTGACCTGTGCTTTCACACAGAATTCTTGGTGGCTGCAGCAGCAGCCTTAGTGTTTCATGCCCGTCTCTGGTGTCCACGCTAATAACAATGGCTCGCACCTATCTCTGAAGCTCATTTAGGCGGTGCTCTGAATCTCCTCCCCTCCCGCACCCTGAAACAATGGTCTCTTGCCTCTTAGGCAGTTCCAGTCTTTTTCCCAGACTCTCTCCCCATTAGCTGTGGTGCACTATCCCCCTTCAGGCTGTGTTCACACAGCCAACGCCAGTCCTCTCTCTGGGGTCTGCCCTCCAAAACCCGAGCCTCAGCTCCCAGCCCCCACTTGTCCTGGTGGGTGAGCAGACAAGGTGTCAGGCTGGTCAGTGCTGGTCGGCACCGATCCTCTGTGCGGGAATCTCTCTGCTTTGCCCTCTGCACTCCTGTTGCTGCACTCTCCTCTGTGGCTCTGAACCTTCCCCGCCATCCAAACCCCTGTCTCTGCCAGTGAAGGGGCTTTCTAGTGTGTGGAAACTTTTCCTCCTTCACAGCTCCCTCCCAGAGGTACAGGTCCCATCTCTGTTCTTTTGTCTGTTTTTTTCTTTTTTCTTTTGCCCTACCCAGGTACATGGAGAGTTTCTTGCCTTTGGGGAATTGTGAGGTCTTCTTCCAGCCTTCAGTAGGTTTTCTGAAGGAGTTGTTCCATATGTAGATGTATTTTTGATGTATTTGTGGGCAGGAAGGTGATCTCCATGCCTTACTCCTCCGCCATCTTGAAGGTTCTCATATCATATATTTTTGATGCTAATTATTAGCTGAATACATATGTTAATTTGGGGAAATGAAAATTAAATTTTAGATCTACCATCTTAAACTTCTACCACATGTAGTAGAGTAATGCCGCTCTCTATTAACTGAAATTTAAAAAACTAATTCTTTTGAATGCAGTTATCATAAGGATTAAATAATTGTCATCAGAAAAAAAAGGAGATTGGAGCAAATGAAACAGAGTATAGTTCAGCAAATATGAAAAGCATGTCAATGCCTTATGTGAGGTAAGGTTTCAAAATATAGTATCTCTCAGCATTTACTTTACCTAAACTAGAGAATTTCTTACTGATCTTCCTATTGTCCACTTGTTGAGTACTGATTGGTAAATCACCAAATATAGAGATTTCCTCACTAAACCCCCAACTCAGTGTTTTAAATTTACTTGTTTTGTAGATGAAATTGGGTTTGAAATTCAAATAGTGTGAAGTTTACTTTTTTCCTAATCTGTTGGAAACAATCTACTGAATATTTGAAAAAATCAACAAATAACAATTGTTTTCTACCTCTCATTTCCCTCCAGGCTCTTCCAAAATGCCTTCCTCTTTAAGCATGTTTTATGGACTTGAGTGGTAGTTGCTTAAGTCATACACTGGCCAAACAATGCAAAATGATATTAAAATATAAATCTTATCTGATGAATAGAGAGGAAACTGTTTCATTTGTAGGAAACTACAAAATCATTTGGATTCCCAAATCATTAAAATTGTGATTACAGGGATAAAAAAGTATATAAGAAAATGCAAAAACCAGCTAATATTTGCTAGTATCTTACTATCTAGCTGTGAGTACTAGGAATGTACTGTATGTTACTTCATTTATGAAAAAATTGCAACAGCATTTATGAATTTTCATGTGTAACTTCACCATGCACAAAAGGCATTTAGTCATTCAGTCATCTGTAATTTTACCATATGCAAATTTGACTCTTACAAGACTTGGGGCTTATATGTGGTACGGACCCAGAAAATGGCCCATCTTCCACATTTCAGTGGGATTTACTCAATTTCTAGTTGTCATGGAGTACACAGTAATTTTTTTTTTATTACTGCTTTTTGTGAAAATGACTCTAAAAGAAAGCCAAATGCTTTTATTGCCTTTTATAAAATAAATTTCGTACTAGAGAGCTATTTAGCAATTTGGGAACTTGCAAGGGTTTTTGGATATGCTTTATTATGTCTCAGATTGTCACTGAGAGAAATCTAAGTAAATCCATCATGACAGATAAAAGACTATTTTGTCTTAAAGCTTAAGGAATGAAAGCACTCTCTTATAAAATAAACTGCTATAAATACAAAGCTCATAGAAACCTAAAGCCTTTCGTCTAAGGTTTAAGCTTAAGGAAACTAGCACAAGCTAGGTCTGAAGGACTGGGCCCTTTCCTGCAACAACAAAGTGTGGACATCAAGGCTTATAGCTAGAAACCATCTGCCTTTTACAGCTCCTGCTACATATGTGGGGATTACCTCATCAATCCCTTCCTAGTGAGTAAATTAATACATACATACCATTTATGATAAAACTAATGAGATCTCCTCCTTCTTAACTGCAGATTATTTTTCTACTCTCTTTAGGAGGTAATATCACAATTTTGCTTCCCCTTTGCCCTCTTTATCTCAGATGCAGAGATTCCCTCCCAGATTCATTTTTTAAGCTATGATTTAGTTACTACTGCAAGTTAAAATACGATTAACTTTTCTCTACTCATTCAGCCCCATGTTCCCAGTCCAGATGCTCATTTGGAATCAGGAGTAACAGTTGTAATTTACATAGAAGTCAATGGTCCTCTGGCTTTTTTTCAACCCAGCTGTATTACTCTATTACTTCATTTTCCAATTTCAGCCTCAGAATATATCTGATGGACAGGTGAAGCAAGTTCAGCTATAATCATGCTACATAACCTTGTCTACACCATGCTTTCTTTTTTCTTTACAATGTGAATATATATTAACAGATATGGAATCAGTGATTCCATAATCTCTGGGACAATCTACAGAAAACAGAGATGCCTAGAATAGAATCTAAAAGGTTAAAGAAAGAGTGCTCTCTCTTCTCTGGCTAGAAGGTAACGCCAAGTTTGTGGCAAGGCTCTGTCTAAAGGGAAATTCTGCACAGACCACTTTGTTAAATCTCTTCATAGGCCTGTAAGGAAGATGATCAGGGAAAATGTACCAGGGTTTTAATAACTGTGTACTATTCTAGATAAACCACTATTTCAGTACTTTGTGGACCTTGCTAAATGGTTTCATAATGTAAATATTCTCTGGAGCAGTCAAGTAAAAAGAAACTGGCTATGTTTTAACCCATTATCTACTGGTAGGGATTTTGAGTATTTGGCTTATAAACACTGTTAGAGAAAATTTTAAATGACTTATCTTAACATGAATTTTTAGACTTTTTTCCTTACAAAATATATACAAAATCATTAGGAATTTAGAAAATATAAAGAAATAGAAATCCATAATTCCATCAACCCAATTTAGATAATTGGCCCCTCCACAAACAACATTTTAATCATCTGTATCACTCTTAGGTTGAACAAGAAGGATTCATGTACTGTACTCAAAGAAGTGTTACAGTAGTTCCCTGTTATCCATAGTTTCACTTTTAGAGGTTTCAGATGCTCGTGGTCAACTGCAGTCCAAAGTACACTGAGTGGAAAATTCCAAAAATACTATTCCTAAGTTTTAAATTATGGGCTGTTCTGAGTAGCTTGATGTCATCTCAGGCTGTCCCACTCCATCCAGCCAGGATGTGAATCATCCCTTTGCCGAGCATATACATGCTGTATATCCTACCCTGCCCATTAGTCACTAAGCAGCCCTCTAAATTATCAGAATGACGTTGGTGGTATCACACTCACATAATTTGTATTATAGCATATTGTTATATGCTCTATTTTATTATTAGTTATTGTTGTTAATCTCTTACTATGCCTAATTATAAATTAAACACTATCATAAGTATATATGTATAGGAAAAAGCATAGTATATGTAGGGTTTGGTACTAACTGTGGTTTCAGGCATCCACTGGGAGTCTTGGAATTTATCCTCCATGGGTAAGTGGGTCTGTTGTGCTTTGTTTCCCACTGCCCCTTTAAAACATCTGGAAAAGAACATTCTTCCTCAAACAACTAGAGGAAGAGTTCTTCTGATTATTGGTAATAAAATGTCCTCTAAGCAATTTGAATCACTTGTCTTAAGTAAGTAATTAGAATGCCTAGTCTCATACCATGATCAAATCTGTACCATTGATTTAAAATGTCATCATTTTGCCCCTCTATCAGATTGGGGCTGTTTTTGAGGAAAGAGTATACTCTATCTTATTTCCTTCTTCATGCACTTGTGATACTCATCTATAAATTGAAGATAATAATCTGTACCTCAACACTATGGTTATTATAAAGATTAATGTGAAAATACATTAAAAAATGCTTAGAAAAATATTTAACCCATATTTCTAACAATGTTACTTTTAGAAGTAACAATAAATGTAATCATTATTATATAATTATTATAAATGTCCTCTTTATAATTTATTTGTTTGACTTACGAGGATTTTCACATATCATTAAATATTCTTTACATTGTAATTGCTGTATAGTATTCAGCTGTATAAATGTAGCATAATTTTCAGTGCTAAACTGGATGTATATATCATTTCAAATATTTTCTCACATCACGGGTAATCATTGTGTTCATCATCTCTGATTTTCTTTCCCCTTTAGAATATACTGTTGAAATGGAATTATTGGGTCAAAATGATTATTTTAAGGCCTTTAATACATACTGACAAATTATCCAACAAAAAATTAGTATCAGTGTGTATTATATTTTCAAGACTCTCTTAAAATTCTGGCCTATTATCTACTATCAGACATTTATTTAAGTATAAGAGCATCCCGGGAAAATAAAAAACAGGCACAGAATGTTCTCTTGGGTCCTTACAGAGTGTGCCAACAGATTTCTGGAAACATTTTTTGCTCCTGGGAATTAGCTAATCTCATATAGGTTTGAATGAGGAGAAATCTAATATATCTTCAGAACCAGAGCATTCCAGGGACATAACTACACAACTACACTGATCACTCTTTTTTAATAGAAAAAGAAAATGA
This sequence comes from Physeter macrocephalus, assembly GCF_002837175.3. Classification (NCBI taxonomy): domain Eukaryota; kingdom Metazoa; phylum Chordata; class Mammalia; order Artiodactyla; family Physeteridae; genus Physeter; species Physeter macrocephalus. Next base: position 68,577,799 of record NC_041214.2, on the reverse strand, counting down.
AGTAAGAATAAGCAGTAGTGACTCTCTATTGTGGTGGCTCATTATGAGATACTTAGATTGAACTGCTTTAATTATGTAAATGCATCTGGTGGATGAGTGTTAATAAACTTCTCTTTAAATAAAATAAATCAAAATTCTGCTTTTCCTTAGTATATTATGTTTTAATTAAATTTCCGAGCACAGTCAGTAACTGTGAAGCTATACAGTTGACAAAAATTAATCACTAAGGAGTGTAAATCAGCGAGATACTAGTCTAACATAAAGCACATGGTAATTAGATAACAGATTAGAAGTTTCGCAGATGTCATGAGAAGAGGACACTGTGGTTCTCATTTTTAGCATTCCAGATAGGTATTATGAAGGAAATGCCAATTTTATGACGGTCCCACAAACTCACAATATCTTAAAGGTCTTAACATAAAATTATCCATTTTGGAAAAGTTATCTTCCTGCAATACCGTACACCTCTTTGTCTTTCCACTCTCTTGCTCTCCCTCTCTCTCTCTCTCTCTCTCTCTCTCACACACACACACACACACACACACTCACTCACTCTCTCTCTCTCTCTCTCTCTCTCTTCATGTTCTCAGATGCACATGTAACCCCAACTGAACAAAATATTCACCCTACCACCAAATAACAGCCATTGGACCAACCTTATAAAGTAGTGGCAGTTTTCCTAATTTCAGGAGTGCAATCTGATTTGTGACATTTTTCATTTTTTTAATCCTATTTAAATCATCTGCATTTCCATAACTCACATCAATGACTTCAGCCTGAAAGAGAAGACAAAGAAAAATAAAGCCCTGTCAGAAGCATTATAGCAAATTGCCCATTTAGCATAACAAAATCATTCATAGTAATTCAAAACGTTCAAAGGAGAACTAATCTCTCTCTTACCCTGTCCCAATCATGACCTTTCTATTTCTATCAGGGTACAACAATTCTCCTTTGAGAAGTCACTTGAGAAAAAGGTTTAGAGTCATTTTTGCTTTGCAGTCTCTTCTAAACAAATTACAAACCCAGTTTATGCCTCTAACAGACCACCCAGTTTAGTATATTCTTATATTCATGTTTCTGGAATTTGAATCATTTTACAAGACGCTGCAAAATTAATTTCCTTAAGGTTCAACAACAATCATACTACTCTTAGATGTGAAAACAACTCAAAGATTCTCTACTGTTATCCAAATTAAGTACAAAGTTCACAAAGCACAGCTGTTCAGGATGTGCATATATCCAGCTGTGAATGACAACCCCCTGGGTTATGCAGGATACAACCTATACAGCCACCTGTACCACTGTGACATTCAAGACTTTAGAATATGACATCAAACAACTACTTCTGTCACATTTCCCACTACTCCCCTAGAGTTATGTTTCATATCAATGTTTCTCATTTTTAAAAGTCTCATTTTATTAATGTAAAAATTGTATGCCTTCCTGGAAATTTTACTGGGAATCCTATGATTTGGTGAACCACATCCCACACTTTGAAAAGTACTGCCGTGAGGGTTCCATCCAGCATACTCCTACAGCCAAGAGGATTCCTTTCAGCTTTACTTTCTGGAATTTCTATTATTAAAATAATAGCTGTTATACTTTCCAGTCATAAAATTATAATACTAAATGTGCTGTTTCAGGAGGGAGGACCTTCAAGATGGTGGAGGAGTAAGATGTGGAGATCACCTTCCTCCACACAAATACATCAATAATACATCTACACGTGGAACAACTCCTACAGGACACCTACTGAATGCTGGCAGAAGACCTCAAGCTTCCCCAAAGGCAAGAAACTCCCCACATACCTGGGTAGGGCAAAAGAAAAAAGGAAAAACAGAGACAAAAGAATAGGGACGGGACCTGCACTTCTGGGAAGGAGCTGTGAAGAAGGAAAAGTTTCCACACACTAGGAAGCCCCTTCACTGGCGGGGAGAGGGGGTGGGCAGGGTGGGGAATCTTTGGAGCCACAGAGGAGAGTGCAGCAAGAGGGGTGCAGACGGCAAAGAAGAGAGATTCCTCCATAGAGAATGGGTGCTGACCAGCACTCACCAGCCTGAGAGGTTTGTCTGCTCACTTGCTGGGGCAGGTGGGGGCTGGGAGATGAGGCTCGGGCTTTAGAGGTCAGACCCCAGGGAGAGGACTGGGGTTGGCTGCGTGAACACAGCCTGAAAGGGGCTAGTGCACCACAGCTGGCTGGGAGGGAGTCTGGGAAAAAGTCTGGAATGGCCAAAGAGGCAAGAAACCATTGTTATGGGGTGCGTGAGGAGAGGAGATCCAGAGCACTGCCTAAATGAGCTTCAGAAACAGGCGTGAGCCACGCCTATCAGCACAGACACCAGAGATAGGCATGAAACACTAAGGCTGCTGCTGCAGCCACCAAGAATCCTGTGTGCAAGCACAGGTCACTCTCCACATCTCCCCTCCTGGGAGCCTGTGCAGCCCACCACTGCCAGGGTCCCATGATCCAGGGACAACTTCCTTGGGAGAACACATGGCATGCCTCAGACTGATGGAACTTCATGCCGGCCTCTGCTTCTTCAGGCTAGCTCCGCATGCAGTATCCCTCCCTCCCCCGAGACTGAGTGAGCCAGAGCCCCCTAATCAGCTGCTACTTTAACCCCGTCCTGTCTGAGAAAAGAACAGAGGCCCACAGGTGACCTACACACAGAGGTGTGGCCAAATCCAAAGCTGAAACCCAGGAGCTGTGCAAACAAAGAAGAGAAAGGGAAATTTCTCCATGCAGTCTCAGGAGCAGTGGATTAAATCTCCGCAATCAACTTGGTGTAACCTGCATCTGTGGAATATCTGAATGGACAACGAATCATCCCAAAATCGAGGCAGTGGATTTTGGGAGCAACTGTAGACATGGGGTTTGCCGTACACAACTGGGAAGTTTCTGATTTTTATGTTTATCTTAGTTTAGTTTTTAGCGCTTGTTATCATTGGTGTATTTGTTTATTGGTTTGGTGGCTCTCTTCTTATTTTTTCATTTTTTTATTACTTTTTGAATTTTTTATTTTAATACTTTAAAAAATATTTTATTTTAATAACTTTATTCATTTCATTTTATTTTTTTCTACCTTTCTTTTTTTTTCTCCTTTTTCTCTGAGCCATGTGGCTGACAGGGTCTTGGTGCTCCGGCCGATGTCAGGCCTGAGCCTTTGATGTGGGATAGCCGAGTTCAGGAGACTGGACCACCAGAGACCTCCCAGCCCCATGTAATAAAACTCGGCAAGAGCTCTGTCAGAGATCTACAACTCGGTGCTAAGGCCCAGCTCCACTCAACAACCAGCAAGCTACAGTGCTGGAAAACACATGTCAAACAACTAGCAAGACAGGAAAACAACCCACCCATTAGCAGACAGGCTGACTAAAATCATAATAAGCTCACAGACACCCCAAAACACACCACTGAATGTGGTCCTGCCCACCAGAAATAAAAGATGCAGCAACATCCACCAGAACAAAGGCACCAGGCCCCTCCACCAGGAAGTCTCCACAACCCATGACCAACCTTACCCACTGGGGTGGACACCAAAAACAATGGGAACTACAAACCTGCAGCCTGCAAAGAAGGAGACCCCACACAGTAAGTTAAGCAAAATGAGAAGACAGAGAAATACGCAGCAGATGAAGGAGGAAGGTAAAAACCCACCTGACCAATCAAATGAAGAGGAAATAGGCAGTCTACCTGAAAAAGAATTCAGAGTAATGATAGTAAAGATGATCCAAAATCTTGGAAATAGAATAGAGAAAATACAAGAAACATTTAACAAGGACCTCGAAGAACTAGAGAGCAAACAATGATGAACACCAGACCTGGAAGATAAAATACTGGAAATAACTACCACAGAGCAGATAAAGAAAAAAGAATGAAAAGAATTGAGGACATTCTCCGAGACCTCATGGACAACATTAAATGCACTGACATTTGAATTATAGGGGTCCCAGAAGAAGAAGAGAAAAATAAAGGGACTGAGAAAATATTTGAGAGACTATAGTTGAAAACTTCCTTAACATGGGAAAGGAAGTAGTCAATCAAGTCCAGGATGCACAGAGAGTCCCATATAGGATAAATCCAAGGAGAAACACACCAAAACACATATTAATCAGACTATCAAAAATTAAATACAAAGAAAAAATATTAAAAGCAGCAAGGGAAAAACAACAAATAAAAACACAAGGGAATCGCCATAAGGTTAACAAAAGATCTTTCAGCAGAAATTCTGCAAGCCAAAAGGGAGTGGCAGGACATATGTAAAGTGATGAAAGGGAAAAACTTACAACAAAGATTACTCTACCCAGCAAGGATCTCATTCAGATTTGACAGAGAAATTACAACCTTTACAGGCAAGCAAAAGCTGAGAGAGTTCAGCACCACCAAACCAGCTTTACAACAAATGCTAAAGGAACTTCTCTAGGCAAGAAACACAAGAGAAGGAACAGACCTACAATAACAAACCCAAAACAATTAAGAGAATGGTAATAGGAACATACATATCAATAACTACCTTAAGTGTAAATGGATTAAATGCTCCCACCAAAAGATATAGACTAGCTGAATGGATACAAAAACAAGACCCATATATATGCTGTCTACAAAAGACCCACTTCAGACCTAGGGACACATACAGACTGAAAGTGAGGGGATGGAAAAAGATATTCCATGCAAATGAAAATCAAAAGAAAGCTGGAGTAGCAATTCTCATATCAGACAAAATAGACTTTAAAATAAAGACAAGAGACAAAAAAGGACACTTCATAATGATCAAAGGGATCAATCCAAGAAGAAGATAGAACAATTGTAAATATTCAGGCACACAACACAGGAGCACCTCAATACATAAGGCAAATGCTAACAGCCATAAAAGGGGAAATAGACAATAACACAATAATAGAAGGGGACTTTGACACCCCACTTTCACCAATGGACAGATCAACCAAAATGAAAACAAATAAGGGAACTCAAGCTTTAAGTGACACATTAAACAAGATGGATTTAATTGATATTTATAGGACATTCTATCTAAAAACAAGAGAATACACCTTCTTCTCAAGTGCTTATGGAACATTCTCCAGGATAGATCATATCTTGTGTCACAAATCAAGCCTTGGTAAATTTAACAAATTTGAAATCATATCAAGTATCTTTTCTGACCACAATGCTATGAGACTAGATAACAAATACAGGAAAAAAAACCTATAAAAATTACAAACACATGGAGGCAAAACAATAGGCTACTAAATAACCAAGAGATCACTGAAGAAATCAGAAATACCTACAAACAAATGACAATGAAAACACGACCACCCAAAACCTATGGGATGTAGCAAAAGCAGTTCTAAGAGGAAGTTTATAGCATTACAATCCTACCTCAAGAAACAAGAAAACTCTCAAATAAATAACATAACCTTACACCTAAATCAATTAGAGAAAGAAGAACAAAAAAAAAACCCAAAGTTAGCAGAAGAAAGAAATCATAAAGATCAGATCAGAAATAAATGAAAAAGAAATGAAGGAAACGATAGCAAAGATCAATAAAACTAAAAGCTGGTTCTTTGAGAAGATAAACAAAATTGATAAACCATTAGCCAGACTCAACAAGAAAAAAAGGGAGAAGACTCAAACCAACACAATTAGAAATGAAAAAGGAGTAGTAACAACTGACACTGCAGAAATGCAAAGAATCATGAGAAATTACTTCAAGCAACTCTATGCCAATAAAGTGGACAACCTGGAAGAAATGGAAAAATTCTTAGAAAAGCACAACCTTCCAAGACTGAACCAGCAAGAAATAGAAAATATAAATAGACCAATCACAAGCACTGAAATTGAAAGTGTGATTAAAAATCTTCCAGCCAATAAAAACCGGGACCAGATGGCTTCATAGGTGAATTCTATCAAATATTTAGAGAAGAGCTAACACCTGTCCTTCTCAAACTCTTCCAGAATATACCAGAGGGAGGAACACTCCCAAACACATTCTATGAGGTCACCGTTACCCTGACACCAAAACCAGGCAAATACGTCAAAAATAAGAAAACTACAGGCCAATATTTCTGATGAACAAAAATGCAGAAATCCTAAACAAAATACTAGCAAACAGAATCCAACAACACATTAAAAGGATCATAAGCCATGATCAAGTGGGGTTTATCCCAGGAATGCAAGGATTCTTCAATATATGCAAATTAATCAATGTGAAACGCCATATTAACAAAACGAAGGAGAAAAACCGTATGATCATGTCAACAGATGCAGAAAAACCTTTTGACAAAATTCAACGCCATTTATGATTAAAAAACTCTACAGAAAGTAGGCACAGAGGGAACGTACCTCAACATACTAGAGACCATATATGACAAACCCATGGCCAACATCGTTCTCAATGGTGAAAAACTGAAACCATTTCCACTAAGATCAGGAATAAGACAAGGTTGCCCACTCTCAGCACTATTATTCAAATAGTTTTGGAAGTTTTAGCCACAGCAATCAGATAAGAAATATAAATAAAGGAATCCAAATTAGAAAAGAAGTCAAGCTGTCACTCTTTGCAGATGACATGATACCATACATAGAGAATCTTAAAGATGCTACCAGAAAACTACTAGAGCTAATCAATGAATTTGGTAAAGTAGCAGGATACAAAATTAATGCACAGAAATCTCTTGTATTCCTATACACTAATGATGAAAAAATCTGAAACGGAAATTAAGGAAATACTCCCATTTACCATGGCAACAAAAAGAATAAAATACCTAGGAATAAACCTACATAAGGAGCCAAAAGATCTGTATGCAGAAAACTATAAGACACCAATGAAAGAAATTAAGATGATACAAACAGATGGAGAGATATACCCTGTTCTTGGATTGGAAGAATCAACATTGTGAAAATGACTATACTACCCAAAGCAATCTACAGATTTAATGCAATCCCTATCAAACTACCAATGGCATTTTTCACAGAAGTAGAACTAAAAATTTCACAATTTGTATGGAAACACAAAAGACCCCGAATAGCCAAAGCAATCTTGAGAAAGAAAAACGGAGCTGGAAGAATCAGGCTTCCTGACTTCAGACTATACTACAAAGCTACAGTAAACAAGACAATATGGTACTGGCACAAAAACAGAAATACAGATCAATGGACCAGGATAGAAAGCCCAAAGATAAACCCACGCACGTATGGTCACCTTATCTTTGACAAAGGAGGCAAGAATATACAATGGAGAAAAGACAGCCTCTTCAATAAGTGGTGCTGGGAAACTGGATAGCTACATGTAAAAGAATGAATTTAGAACACTCCCTAACACAATACACAAAAGTAAACTCAAAATGGATTAAAGACCTTAATTTAGGCCAGACACTATAAAACTCTTAGAGGAAATCATAAGCAGAACACTCTATGACATAAATCTCACCAAGATCCCTTTTGATCCACCTCCTATAGAAATGGAAATAAAAACAAAAATAAACAAATGGGACCTAATGAAACTTAATAGATGTTGCACAGCAAAGGAAACCATAAACAAGATGAAAAGACAACCTTCAGAATTGGAGAAAATATTTGCCAGTGAAACAACTGACGAAGGATTAATCTCCAAAATATATAAGCAGCTCATGCAGCTCAATATCAAAAAAAACAAACAACACAATCCAAAAATGGGCAGAAGACCTAAATAGGCATTTCTCCAAAGAAGATATACAGATTGCGAACAAGCACATGAAAGGACGCTCAATATCACTAATCGTTAGAGAAATTCAAATCAAAACTACAATGAGGTAGCACCTCACACCAGTCACAATGGCCATCATCAAAAAATCAACAAACAATAAATGCTAGAGAGGGTGTGGAGAAAAGGGAACCCTCCTACACTGTTAGTGAGAATGTAAATTGATACCGCCACTATGGAGAACATTATGGAAGTTCCTTATGATACTAACAATAGAAGTACCATATGACCCAGCAATCCCAGCACTGGGCATATACCCTGAAAAAGCCATAATTCAAAGAGTCATGTACCACAATGTTCATTGCAGCACTACTTACAATAGCCAGGACATGGAAGCAACATAAGGGTCCATCGTCAGAAGAATGGATAAAGAAGATGTGGCACATATATACAGTGCAATATTACTCAGCCATAAACAGAAACGAAATTGAGTTATTTGTAGTGAGGCGGATGGACATAGAATCTGTCATACATAGTGAGGTAAGTCAGAAAGAAAAACAAATACAGTATGCTAACACATATATATCGAATCTAAAAAAAAAATTCGTTCTGAAGAACCTAGGGTCAGGACAGGAATAAAGACGCAGACGTAGAGAATGGTCTTGAGGACATGGGGAGGGGGAAGGGTAAGCTGAGACAAAGTGAGAGAGTGACACTGACATACATACACTACCAAATGTAAAACAGAGAGCTAGTGGGAAGCAGCCACATGGAACAGGGAGATCAGTTCGGTGCTCTGTGACCACCTAGAGGGGTGGGATAGGGAGGGTTGGAGGGAGACGCAAGAGGGAGAGGATATGAGGATATAAGTATATGTATAGCTGATTCACTTTGTTATACAGCAGGAACACAACAATGTAAGGCAATTATACTCCAATAAAGATGTTAAAAACAAATAAATAAATAAATGTGCTGTTTCAACGTATAGGATATCTACGTTGAGGTTTTGCTAAAATGTTAGTGGTGGCAAATAGTGAGAGATTGGAGATGAAGAATCCAGACGTCTCACTTCCCACACTTCTCAGTCAGAGCTATAATGTACTTTAGCCAATTTTATACAAAGCGCCTCCACAGAAGACTCATTTGAAGAACATGTGAATACCAACAAGAGATCGGTAAATCTTAGTATTCAAGGAAACATTTCTGGCATGAAATATTTCCTTAGTCACTACCTTAATCTGCACCTATAAAAACTTTACTAATACTTTAAAACCCATTTCAAATGTTACCTCCCTGAGGAATTGTATTTGACTTTTGCCCACTCATATGTGAACTTATCTTTTTACTTTGATTCCCAGAGTGATCTGTTTCTGCCTCTCTTAAGACTCATCTCTTTATGCATATATGTGTCTGTCAGTTTCAATTTCAATTACAGGGTAATTTCCTCAGTAAAGGGTCCATCACACATCCATTCTCACCCAGGTGTCCGACATACATTGTTGGCTTATCTGTCTTGAATTGAAATGATTACAATTTACAGTATCTCCCTAAAGTTAAGCTATACTTTCAAAGGTATTTGCCAAGAAAACCTAATTGTTAAAGTTACTTCTGTCAGAATGGCTTTTGACAAAAATTTTGCTCCTATTAAAATGTGATTAAATCAGTGTCTTATTAATTTCATTTTTGAGTCTGCTGATACCATTACCATATAAATAATTATTGATCTACAATTTTAAAGCTCTATTAAATAAATGGTCAAAAATATTAATAATCACATTGTAAAAATGAGAGAATTCATATTTTCCATTTCAACTTTCTAAGCTATCTACTAATTATGATTCACTGATAGCATCTTAAAGCAGAGATATTATTCATTTGGTTATATTAATGAACATACTTTTCATATTTAGGAGAGTCTGGGGAAAAATCATACTGGTCTGAGAGCATGTAGTCCAGACTATGACTTTTCATTTGTGTACATACCAGAAAAATATGGCAGTTACTAAAATACCAATTCTGTAAATGACATCAAAAATGGCAATTTGGGGCTTCCCTGGTGGCGCAGTGGTTGGGAGTCCACCTGCCGGTGCAGGGGACGTGGGTTCGTGCCCCGGTCCGGGAGGATCCCACATGCCGCGGAGCGGCTGGGCCCGTGGGCCATGGCTGCTGGGCATGCCGCGGAGCGGCTGGGCCCGTGAGCCATGGCTGCTGGGCCTGCGCGTCCGGAGCCTGTGCTGCGCAACGGGAGAAGCCACAGCGGTGAGGGGCCCGCGTACCGCAAAAAAAAAAAAAAAAAAAAAAAAAAAGGCAATTTCAATTAAAGAGCTCTTCAACTCATCTTGTATAAGTAGCATATATAAACGATTAAAGCATTTTAACATGTAAGAGGGTTTTATCCCACAAAAATATTCCCCAAAACAGGCATCATTTTATCAATTTATTTTGGTTTATGTACTTTGAGGCTATGCATTAAAAGTCAATATTTACAGAAGTCTCAATGTTCTGACAGTTTGACAGGTGATAATAAAAATTATCTATTGTCTTCAAAGGATGCTTCTGAACCAGGTCCTTTCCAAAAGTCTTTCATATTTACCTTCAGCAAACTGAAAATCACAGATGCAAGAAAGCACATTGAATTTTTCTGAGACAAATCAATATACAATGATATGATAAAATGTCAAGCCATTTTTTCCAACCATTCTTGTTGCTACAATTAGCCTCTCTTTATTGCATGTATTCTGTCATGCTAGAAAACCGTCCACTTACCAGTTGGCGTACCATGTTTAATTTATGTCCAAATATCAAGGATTAAGTCACATCTGAGTAGTCTTTGGGAAATGTCAAGTGAACAGGAAGGTAGGTGCTCGTTGAACTATTTACTCTATGTGTACCAGTTTTTCCCTAACACATAGAGGACTTCCTGACACATAGGAAAGAGTAAATGAGAAGTGCAGAGTGAAAGGAAACTAGCTCTGTTTTAATTATTATTTTTTATCAGAGAGAAATATTTAAAAGTCTACACATTAATTTTTACTTAAATTTTATATGTTAATTTTTGAACAAAGAACTTAAAAAAGAACAATTGTAACAGAAAATCAAATATTTATACTTTGTTAAAAAAAGAAAAAGTATCGGCATGACAACAGACGGGCCACATAGAAACAGCTAAGAGGATACTGGTACACTTTAGAAACGAACATTAAAATACAATTATCTTCTATCCACTGTAAAATACGTGATTAGAAGGAATCATAAACCAAATAATTAGCAATGACTAAAAATCAAAACATTAAAAAGTGACATTCTATAGCACCAAATATTCTATGGAAAAGTGAAGAGACTATTCTGAGAAGAAGCAACAGAAGAGAATAAACAAGAGAAATGAATAGAATTGTTATTTTCTGTAGTAAGCTAACTAAAATAAATAGAACAATCATGGAAAGTAGCCAGGTCAGAGAAGTGTTTCTGGGTCCCTCCACCTGCTGGTGGCCTGGGTTCCACATTGAGGAACAATCCAGGGCCATGTTTCTCTTCTACCTGAGGTAGCAAAAATTATTCATACTCATGAAATGATGTATGCCTTGAAATTTTTCAGACTTGACATTTTCAACCAAATCAATCACTCTGAATCCTCTCAGTTTTCTCTAAGAGACATTCTGAATATACAGAATATTTGAAAACCCTGCTTTGACTAAAACAGTAATTTTTTACTCAAAGTCAGAAATGGTAAACCCAAGCAGTTCTAATACTGACAAAATACAGGGTTATCAGAAGTATGATTCATCTAAATACAAATTTTACTTTAGAAATTTACTGCTACTTTATGTAATCTAGCTTTTGAATATTCTTCAAATTAAAGTGCTTATGTTTATTAAAAACTTGTAAAATCAGAATAATCTCCCATGTTTACTGTTATGCTTTCTAAAAAAATAGTATATTAGTAATGATGAAGAGTTCAAAATTCAAAGGTTGTTAGTATTTTCTTAGTTCTTTTTTTTCAAGTTCACTGAAGGGCTTTCCATCATAGACCTTATTATGAAAACCACAATGTATTAAAACACGAAAGCCAATGCTGCTTCCTCCCACCCTTGTGGCAGACATCACTAATCAATCCTTTTAAACTCCTCAAAATAGTATTCTAGCTAATAAAGACCAGTTAAGATGGGGTTGGCATAAGTATCCAGATATATAAAATATTAAGTATTTTAGTATTAAAAAGCTATTAATAATTTAAATAATATTTAGTTATTTAAAATATTTAATTACTAGAACATCGGAAGAACTAATCAGTTAAAATAGACCCCCAACCGATCAGAAGGGACCCCAGCAAGTGTGCTAAACTAGTATATCCCAACTGAATTCAGCATTAAGCATGAGACACACAATCCATTCTGCTGTCTTCAGTGTAAAAGGTCAGATAAAGGGATGGCTTGTCAATTTTATCACTTTTTATTACTGTAATATAAACACATGCTGAAAAAATATTTGCTACAATGATATCCTAAATGCAATGCTTAATGGCACAGTGAATAATTTATTTTATTTTATTTGTGTACAGTGACCATGTTTTGAAAGCAGAAAAAAACAGAGATAAGCCAGAGTAGTCACTTGTCTTGGCATATAGTAATCATTTTTAACAACTTGTGAAATGTTTTATAATCTAACATATAAAGCACATCCATCTAAAGGAGAGAAAATTAAGTTAAACAGTACTGTAATATAGAAATTTAACCAAAGTGAAGCAAAGTTCTGTCAGGATTACATTTCCATATTTACATCAATAATCTCCAAAGTCAACAGGCAAAATAATGCAAACCTGGGATAAGAATGTATACTAAATTAGGGCTTCCCTGGTGGCGCAGTGGTTGCGCGTCCGCCTGCCGATGCAGGGGAACCGGGTTCGCGCCCCGGTCTGGGAGGATCCCACATGCCGCGGAGCGGCTGGGCCCGTGAGCCATGGCCGCTGGGCCTGCGCGTCCGGAGCCTGTGCTCCGCAACGGGAGAGGCCACAGCAGAGGGAGGCCCGCATACCACAAAACAAAACAAAAAAAGAATGTATACTAAATTAAGAAAACAAATTGTTGGGAAGAAAAAAATGCACTATTTAAGGATTTTCTAGGTAATTTAGAAAAAAAAAAGATATGCATTAGAGATGTGGGTTGAAGCGTGTGCCTAGGTCTTGGCAAAGTAGAAAAAATTCAGAAGAAGATCAGGGCAAGAGGTGGGTAACGGCAAGAGAGAGACAAGGGCAAGAGGAGGTTCACAGGGAACCCCAGCTGTTGGAAAACTGGAAATTGAATACAGAACCATAGAGGGAGAGACAGAGAGACAGAGGGAGGGAGGAAGAGAGAGAGAGAAAGAGAGAGGGAGAGAGGAAGAAAGAGAGAGAGAGGGAGAGATCACATGCACGTACGTGTGTATTATAAGAAGGGTTAAATTAGACAGGGCTGTTATGATAAAAAGGAAAAAGAAAATGAATACTTAACCATTTATGTCCTCTGTGCTAGACATTTTACTATGGAGATTACACCAGTTGTTTTCAGTCAATCTTCAGAACATTCATATTTCTCGATATTTCTGCCCACTATACAGATGAGGAAACGGAGCCTAGAATATTTAGGTAACTTGCTAGTTTTCATAGCAGGATGGCACCATGCAGTTGTGTAATTGCTTACCTAACAGCAAGTTTTCCCTATTAGACTGCCAGCTACATGTGGGCAGTGTCCAAAGCTTTCTTATGGATCATTTTGCTCCTGTGATCGGCATAAAAAAGGGCACTCAGTATATACTTGCTAAATGTTGAGTGTTTCTTGTTACATTAGTGACAGCCAGCAGGCTAAATTCTATATCAGTCAGTTTATCTTTCAGTATCAAATTAAAATACAAGGAAAAACAGATTAATAATCAAAGGGTACTTTATTTAATAAATGATACTCAACTTATTAAGGTAAAGATATTGAAGGAATTGCAAATTCATTCAAGAGAATTCTTCCTGGAGACCATGAAAGTAATATGATAGAATTCTGCTTCCTTTAAAATCAACTATATTAATGTATTGAAATAATGCATAAACCTAAGGATCAACTTTTGCACAGATCTCTCTAGTTCTGAAAAGACTGAATTTTCAGCATCCAATGAAATGAGGTAAATCTTATTTGTAAACTGTATACTCGCATTTTATGAAAATTAAACTATATTAAATCTGCTAAGAAAGTTATGTTATCAAAACATTGTAAGTGGTATGCTTTAACTTATATTAAAACTAAAAATTCTGACCTAGAATTTTCTGTCAAACAACAATTATGGTGATTCAGAATCTTTAGAAATAACTTTAGTCAAATTAGAAATCTGTAGTCAAGGGGCTTCCCTGGTGGCTCAGTGGTTGAGAATCTGCCTGCTAATGCAGGGGACACAGGTTCGAGCCCTGGTCTGGGAAGATCCCACATGCCGCGGAGCAACTGGGCCCTTGAGCCACAACTACTGAGCCTGTGCGTCTGGAGCCTGTGTTCCGCAACAAGAGAGGCCGCGACAGTGAGAGGCCCGCGCACCGCGATGAAGAGTGGCCCCTGCTTGCTGCAACTAGAGAAAGCCCTCACACAGAAACGAAGACCCAACACAGCCAAAAATAAATAAATTAATTAATTTTTTTTAAAAAAGAAAGAAATCTGTAGTCAAACACTTTCTCACTCAAAATGCTATATTTCTTCTAATGAAGAGGGAGAAAAATAGTCCATTGTAGTTTAACTGTTTAGGTGAATTCAACTATCTTTGTTGTAAACTTTTATTTCGTAAAATAGGCTTTTATTCTTTCCCAGGAATAAGATGTAACCTCCCTAACAAATATTTCACTATGGACACTATGTTGTGATAGATCACTTTTTTATTTGTAAATGCTTCTATCTATGAAATTTTAAATCCAGGAAAAATATATACCTTAAATATGTGGAAACTAATCCCATGGACTATCTTGAAAAAAAAAAAAAAGAAAAACAGCCAGCTTTGAAATTATTTTGTTAACTCAGTTACTGCACAGAGCTCGTGAAATCAGAAACAGAAGGTCATATTAAACCAAGGGATTTTATGTAGTTTTTTTAAGTGAATCACTTACATACAACTTTGTTCAAAGCCATTCATCTCACATTTGTGCACCATTGACCAAAAGATGGATTCCACAAAAGAGGGGAGACAAATAAAATGCAAAATCCTTTTCAGCATTGAAAAACTGCTCGAAGCTCACATTTCTTTATTTGTGAGACAGTAGCCTCATCTTCATACCCAGACAATAATACAATCTCATTCTATTCCTTTAGCTTTCTGATATTTTTACCTGTAACAGGAAGCATTCAGAGCTGAACACATATAGCTTTGCCTTCTGCCATAACACTGATAAGTTTGCCTTTGTTTGAGAATATTAAAAATAAAAGAGGAAGACAAAGTTTTCCTAGCTGTGAGAAAATAGACATCTGATTACAAGTTATCCAAGGATTCCTTGCAGCGATTATTTTCTCTTTAAGACTTTTTGACAAAATATTTGATGCAGTGTTCAGATTTCATGTGTTAAACTATGTCATGATATTTCACAAAACAAAGACAAGCAATGCTCTTCAGGCCCAACTTGACATGATTTGCCATTCTGCATTCAAAAATAAAATATTTCATTTATTTGAGCTTTCGGTTTTAAATGAAAAATATGGTCAGGGAATTATATTTATTTTATTATGTATTCATACTTAAGGCATTTCCCTAATGATTAATATTTGTCATGTTAAATAGAAGACAGGAAGACTGTATTCAGACAACGTGGTAAAAATTTGTACTCCAAATTTTATGATATATAGTTCTGATATTTTCTTAATTTCTCCCATTTAAATGCATCTACTTTATACCAACTACTAATAACAATAGGTAACATTTATTGAGCGCTTCTAAGTTCCAGGCCCTTGACATGGTTTCTATCATTTCTTCCTCACAACAATCATTTGAGGTGCTATTACTATTCCCCTTATACAGATAAGGATTTTTGAGGCTTAGAGAATTGAAGCAACCAATCCACATATGTGTAACTGATAAGGAAGGTTGCTAGTCTGGGCTCTTGAACTATGTTTTCTGAGGAATGGGATAGTGAGAAGTGTGTTGGTAACAATATTTCATGCACAGCTAATGAATTGTTGAAAATGTTTCTTCATAAAACTGCATCACTTGGCTTGTCTTCCTGATACAAAATAATGCTTAACAGAAAGAAAACTTCAAAATTTATAAAATGTATTGGAATAAAAACAAATCCCTTATTCAAAGTAAGAACATGGTAGACCCAATCTGACCAACCTATATTAAATACTAATTGTTCCCTTTGCTTTTCTGTACCTGCACCGGTTTCACAAATGACAAAAGAAATAACTGCACAGGAGTTACATAAAGCCATATATTCTATTTGTAAAACTGACTAGACATTGCCAGCACTATCAATGTCTTTAACATTATGATGATATTATAGTTGATATTTCCCTTTAATAAAAATATAAATTACTGTTTATTCCCTGAAGCTAACCTCACTCATGCTAAATTATTTATGTATCCATTTTAATATGTATTTTGCATCTGACAGGACAACTCTCCTTAGGACCATTTTACTGACCCACCTGTCATTATGATGGGGTAAACAATGTCACCTTTCCAGTGCACAATGAATTACAAAAAGTTGCAAAGTACGCCATCCATCATGCTGGCACTAAGTAGGTTTTCGAAGTAGATCTCAGATATCACAAATGCTGTTTAGACTGTTAGCAGAAAGCAAAAATTGGAAGCTTATACAAAACGGTCATATGATGAATGGACATGACAGCTCTTCAAAGAAAAAGGGCATGGCTCTTCTACAAATAACCTTGTCAAAAGCAAAAGTAGTGGGGAGCTTTGCTGGCAGTCAGACTAGAATAATTTAAGAACTTGTTAATGGTGCTGCCTGATAGAAATTCATGCAAACACAATGTACTCAAAATCAAAAAGTAGGTATGCCTGAATCATCAGCAGCAACCTCTCATGCTTGATTGAATTGGGAAATAGTCTGAAGAGACAGAAAATTCACCAGTGTCCTATTAATTAGAATATGCGAGTTTCAGTAATACACCTATCAAAACATGTATATAAAATGTATGCAAGTATACTATATGCATATAAAATAGTCACCAAGAAATTGCTTTGCTTTTGAAAATTATAATACTAATATAGTAAAAGTTTAAAAAGTCAATATCACACTATGTCCTTTATTTATATAAATATTTAAATTATTATGTGCTTAGTGTAATAGATTTGAATTATTAACATAATTCTAAAAATACTTATTGCCAGTGTTGTCATCTAATTTGCACAGTTAATTTCTTAAATTATGTTCTTCAAATACAAAGTGTTTGTTTTATCCATAATTGCATTTTAGTTCCTTTAACATTATTCCCTTCTATCTAGGACTAATATTTCAATCATGGAATACACTACTACATCTATAGCTAACTTTATTTCTCACTTTTAATAGCTATATTATTTAAAATCTTTTTCAGCACTTCTTTATTAAAAATGGTATTTTTTTAATTCAAATATAGTTGATTTATAATATTATATTGGTTTCAGGTATGCAACATAGTGATTAAATATTTTTATAGATTATACTCCATTTAAAGTTATTATAAAATATTGGCTATATTCCCTGTGCTGTACAATATATCTCTGTAGCTTATTTACTTTATACATAGTAATTTGTATTTCTTAATCTCCTATCTTGCCCGTCACCTTCCCTCTCCTCACCGGTAACCACTAGTTTGTTGTCTATATCTGTGAGTCTCTTTCTATTTTGTGATATTCATTCATGTTATTTTTTAGATTCCACACATAAGTGATAAAATAGAGTATTTGCCTTTCTCTGGCTGACATTTCACTAAGCCTAATAGTCTCCAGGTCCATCCATGTTGTTTCAAATGGCAAAATTTCATTTTTTATGGCTGAGTAATATTCCATGTGTGTGGGCACCTGTGTGTGTGTGTGTGTGTGTGTGTAAAAAATTACACTGCTATGAACATTGGGGTGGGTGTATTTTTTTGAGTTAGTGTTTTTGTTTTCTTCGAATATATACCCAGAAGTGGAAATGCTCAGTCATGTGGTAATTCTGTTTTTAGTTTTTTGAGGAACCTCCATACTGTTTTCCATAGTGGCTGCACCAATTTACATTCCTACCAAGATAATACTTATGACTTATGACTTATGACTTCACAGACACTTAACTACTTCCATGATTCTATAGTAGACCTTGGTTTTCTTTTATATAAAACAAAGAGAAAATTTAAACACTTATAACTGATAAGATAAATGTGTGAAAATCCCTCAGAGATATTGTTACACAGGAATATAAAAAGAAAATCCAATGTGCCCAGGCGATTATTAAAGAGGTACACACTGAGGCAACTGAGACACAAGCTATAGTTCCACGGCTTTTCCATATCACCTCAGTCGAGGAATAATGAATGTTTGCCAGAGGAAATTGGAAAGAAAATAGATGGGGGTGATTCCAAGGATCCACTCAAGCTTCTGAGGTTTTGTTGTTCTGTGTTTTGGACATGCTTTTGTTTAAGGAAGGAGATGACTGTGCTGTACTTGAATCAACCAGGATAAATAGGAGCCTGGAAATGTGTGGGGCTTAAGCAGGGTTGGGAGTCTAAAATATGTGGGGTAACTTTAGAATCTCGACTTGAGAACAAAGTTTCTGAACCGAAGAAAGAATGCTGGCGGCCTCCCTCTGTTTCCATTAGTACGCAGGTACTTTTCCATTATTGCCTATCACACATAGTGTATATTCATCAAGTCAAATCATGAGTCCTACACTAGAAATATTACAGACATTTAATATTATGTTAACTTTTAATTAATAAAAAGGCTTTCAAGGTGGTGCTGGTTATATGTGGTTCTGCTAAATATCAGAGAATGTTACAACACAGAACAAGAAAAATGCCAAAGCAGTGGTTAGCTGCTTCTCCTCATGCCACACCCGAAAAAAAATTTTTTTTAATTGAGAACAAGCATGTATTTCTGCAATGTCACTTTAAGTGATTTAAATTAATCATCTTAATCAGAGTTAATAATAAGTTAGATTCTTAAAAATCTGTGCCAATAATCAACAATCAGAAACAGCATTTCATTCATATAAAATCTATAGAAGAAATCAATGGTTTTATAAAAAACCTAAGTGTGTTTATTCAACTGAGACTTTTACATGGAGTTGGAAAAGTTGCCTATATAAAGGAAACTAGTGACCAATTAAATGCTATGGTATCAAACTGCTCTCTTGTCCTTACCATAGGCTAAGCTCTATCCTCCAAGATTTACATATATTAATTAATTTAATTCTCATAACAAGCTTATGAAGCTGGAACTATTATTATCCCCATTACAGAGATGAGAAAACTCATCCCTATATGCTTAATTAACAGTGGTAATTGGGGAGCTGAGATTTGAAACTAGTCCACATGGCTCTAGAAGCTGTGCACTTCACCACAATGCCAAAAAACCACCACATCAGAAAAGCAGCTAACCCAGAACGACTAAAGCAATAATTCACACCTGGTCCCTTGTTTATATTTTCCATCATAAAGCAGACACACTGTATGTCAAATCTTAAATGTGTGAATAATCACATCAATTTTCCACTTCATTTCTTGTGTGCATACACAATTTCAAAACACAACTGCTTCCGTTTCTATTCTTTCTGTCCACATTGATCTATTAAAATTTGCCTCTTCAGAACCAAAGAACGAAATGAACTCATACTGTAAGGATTAAGCAAAATGTGAATGACTCAGTCACACACTCAACACTTTTAAATTAAATTCTTCTAACATGTTTTCACTTTCAAAATATGACAAGAAAAGGGTCAGGCAATTCAAATCTTCCTTCCCCTTTCCTGGCACCTCCACACTGAGAACATTTAATGGTTATTTTGGTATGTTGCTTCTTGCCAGTTAGTTCAATTTAGATGAAAGCTGTTGTTTTCTAATTTCAT
The DNA here is from genome assembly GCF_002837175.3 of Physeter macrocephalus. Taxonomy (NCBI): domain Eukaryota; kingdom Metazoa; phylum Chordata; class Mammalia; order Artiodactyla; family Physeteridae; genus Physeter; species Physeter macrocephalus. Next base: position 68,558,080 of record NC_041214.2, on the reverse strand, counting down.
TTCACTGTAAATGACAGAGACAAATGGTCATATTACCTTGAGAGTTCCACTGGCAGAATAGGCTGCATATGAGTAGAGCAGATCTTGGCTGCTGTGCTGTCTGGCTTCTTTGCTGCAAGGCTGGCCATTAGGATGAAAGCACTGGCCACTGCTGCTCAGAGACACTGAGCTGGGAGAAGGGCCTGGCAGGTTCAGCAGCACAGAGTAATTTACAAACTGTACGTCTTCTAGGCCCAAAGAAGTCCACTGAGTCTTAATCTTCTTTGAAATTTCTATGTCATTTTCACTTTTGTACAGCTGTACCAAATTTCTGAAAAGAAATTTAAAAGGCATATTCTAAAAAAAAAACGGAAATCTTTATTCTTTCAAGTTGTGGTAGTTCAGCATACGAACCATTATTAATAGATGTGGGATGTGAAAGATGTGTGAGACAGGACACTACACAAGAAATTCAAAATTTGGTAGAAGTGATGAGCTTTACAGAAATTATACAAAATCAAAGCAGAATGAATTAAACTCAAATTAAGAACTAATAAAGGACTATGGGACTACAGAGAAGAGAAGAGTTAATACCAACTAGTTCTTTTATTACTTCTGATCCTTCTAGTGACAACAACATAATCTATTTAAAACTCGGCTCCAAAACTAGGAGTCATGTTGGTTGAGACAGTCCTGCACTGTAGTTAATATGATTACATATAAAGCTATGTGATTAATACACAGCTATTGGTATTTAAAAAATGATTCAGAGGGAACTCTTCTGATACAAATTACATGCCAAATTACATGATGCTATGAACATAATGATATGCAATAAAATCAGTATATTGTGGTAAAACCAACCACAGATTGTCAAACCAATATGAAGTTAATTTTTGTGTGTGCTTGCTGTGTAGTCTATATATTTATTTCTATACTTATTCCATAACCCATAATGACACTATTTTTGCTTAGGACATCCTAGAAACCAGACAAGCTCTGTGTAAAAAATGCATAGAACCTAGAAAAGCATGAGATATGGGAAATTAAAAAATAAAAATTTAATAAAGTTTTGCTTTGTTTTGGGCTAGAATGCAAAGTTACCAGCTCTTTTTTTGGCAAAAATTTATCTTCCTATAAGCATTTTATTGCTATCCAAACTAATACCTAAGTGGATATTTTACTATAGTTGTCATTTTTGCCCATCAAATTATTTTTCTCACACATCCTTATTTTAGGACCCTGTTTATTCAAGAACCCTCAAATGAAACATATTTGAAAAAAGAATAAGAAATAGGCACAGTGGAAAAAAAAATACATAGGATTGTATAGGAAAGCATTACTGGAGAAAAAAGGTCTGCTGACACAGCTTAAAAACTGGTGTATACAGGAAGGTGCGATGACAATTTACCAGTTGTTTTCTATCTTTTTAAGGTTATTTCTATTCTTTTTTTAAAAAATATCTAATTTGACCAATCATCAGTGTCATGGAAATTTTATGGAAAAACTTATGGGAAGAATTCTACTTTTTATTCTGAATAATACTGGTCAGCCTTGTATTTTTTTTTCTTTTTTTGGTGAGGAGGCTTTTTGAGGTATAATTGACAAATGAAATTGTATATATTTAAAGTGTACAACATGATGATTTGATATACATGTATGGTGTGAAATAATTATCACAATCAAATTAACACATCCATCAACTCACTTTTGTTACTTAGTTGTGTGCCTGTGTGTGTTGAGACCACTTAAGAGCTACTCTCTTGGCAAAATTCAAGAATAGAATACAGTATTGTTAACTATAGTCACCATGCTATACATTAGATTCTCAGAACTTATTCATCTTATAACTGAAGGCTTCTATCCTTTGACCAACATCTCCCCATTTCCCTCAACTCCCAGTCCCTGACAACTATGATTCTACCCTGTTTCCAAGTTTGACTTTTTTCTTTCAAGATTCAACACATAAGTGATATGATACAGTCTCTGGCTTTCTTGGTCTGGCTTATTGCACTTATCACAGTGTTCTCTGAATTAATCTACATTGTCGCAAATGGCATGATCTCCTTTTTTAAGGCCGAATAATATTCCATTATATATACATAGCACTTTTCTTTATCCATTTATCTGTCCACGAACACTTAGGTTGTTTTCATACTTTGGCTATTGTGAATAATGCTGCAATAAACATGGAAGTACAGATATCTCTTTTAGATACTGATTTCATTTTCTTTGGATATATACACAGAAGTAGTATAGCTGAATTGTGGTAGCTCTAGATTTAATTTTTTGAGGAACCTCTATACTATTTTCCATAATGGTTCTACCAGTTTACATTCCCACCAACAGTGTACAATTTTACCTTTTCTTCACACCCTCACAAGCATTTGCTGTCTAGTCTTTTTGACAGACCTCCTAACAGGTGTGAGGTGATATTTCATTGTGGTTTTGCTTTGTATTCCCTGATGATGTTGAGAACCCTTCACGTATCTATAGGTCATCTCTGTATCTTCTTTGGAGAAATATTAAGGTCCTTTGCCCAGTTTTTAACTGGATTGTTTGGGTTTTTTTTTTTTTTTTTTTTTTTTTTTGCTATTGAATTGTGTGAGTTTCTTATATATTTTGGATATTAATCCCTTATCAGATATATTTTCTTATATATTTTAGATATTATCCCCTTATTAGCTATATGTTGGGTATTTTCTCTTATTCCATAGGTTGCCTTTTTATTTTGTTAATCACTTCCTTTGCTGTGCATAAGCTTTTTAGTTTGATGTAGTCCAACGTGTATATTTTTGCTTTGTGCCTGTGCTTGTTGTCTTATCCAAAAAAAAAAAAAAAAAAAAAATTGCCGAGACCAATGTCAAGAAGTATTCCTTTTTAGGAGTATTGCAGTTTCGGGTCTTACATTTAAGTACTTAATCCATTTCAAGTTAATATTTATGATGGAGTAAGATAGGGGTTTCTTTTGCATGTGTATATTGTTTTCCTGACATGATTTATTGAAGACACTATTCTTTCCCCATTGTGTTCTTGCCTCCTTGGTCAAAAATTAATTGACCATATATATTGGGTTTATTTCTGGGCTCTCTATTCTGTTCCATTGACCTATTTTCTATGATTAATTTGTTTCATTGAACATTTTTGATCAAACAGATCATTGATGTGTTTGGATGACAAAATAATCTTTTGATCACTATAGTTTTGTAATATAGTTTGAAATCAACAAGTGTGATGTGTCCAGCTTTGTTCTTTTGTCTCAAGATTTCATTGGCTATTCGATGTCTTTTGTGGTTCCATATAGATTTTAGAAATGCCACTGGAATTTTGATAGGGATTACATTGAATCTGTAGATTGCTTTGGGTAGTGTGGACATTTTAACAATATTAATTCTTCAAATAAGAACATGAGATATCTTTCCATTGATTTGTGTCTTAATTTTTTTCATCAATGTCTTAAAGTTTTCAGTGTACAGGTCTTTCACCTCCTTGGTTAAATTTATTCTGAAGGATTTTATCCTTTATTCTAGGCTTCCAATTTGTTGGCTGATATTTGTTCATAGTAGTCTCTTAAGTTCCTTTGTATTTCTGTGGTGGCAGTTGTAATGTCTCCTCCTTTATCTCAGATTTTATTTGAGTCTTCTTTTTTCTTAGTCTAGCTAAAGGTTTGTTGATGTTGTTTATCTTTTCAAAAATACAGCTCAGTTTCATTGATCTTTTCCATTGCTTTTCTGGTCTCTATTTCATTGATTTCTGTTATTTCCTGATCTTTGTTATTCTCATCTTTCTGCTAACTTTGGGCTTAGTTTGTTCTCTTTCTACTTTCTTCAGGCATAAAGTTAGATTGCATATTTGAGATCTTTCTTTTTTCTTAAAGTATTTCTCTCTATAAACTTCTTTTTAAAACTGCCTTTGCTGCATCCCATAAGTGTTCATATGTTCTGTTCCATTTTTTCTCAAGATGTATTTTGATTTCCCTTTTGATTTCTTCCATGACACACTGGTTATGCAGGAATATGTTGTTTAATTTCCATGTTTAAAATTTTTCTTTCTTCCTATTATTGAGCTCTAGTTTTATACCACTGTGGTCAGAAAAGATATTTGATATGATTTCATACTTCTTAAATTTGCTAAGTCTTGTTTTGTGACCTAAATTATGATCCATCCTGGAGATGTTCTATGTGTGCTTGTAAAGAAGGTGTATTCTGTTGCTGTTGGGTAGAATATTTGTATATGTCTGTTAGGTTCACTTGGTCTAAAGTGTAGTTCATATTGAATATTTCCTTACTGATTTTCTGTCTGGATGATATATCCATTGTTTAAAGTTGGGTATTGGAGTCCCCAACTATTATTATATTGTTCAGATCTGTTAATGTTTGCTTAATATAGGGGCCAATGTTCAGTACCTATATATTTACAATTGTTACATACTCTTAATGAATCAATCCCTTTGTAATTACATAATGACGTTCTTTGTGTCTTTACAGTTTTTAAAGTAAGTCTATTTTGTCTGATATTAGATTGTAGGGGTCCTCAGTGGCCAAGGCTGTGGCTGTACACAGTAGCAGTGAGGGCTGTTTGGTAGCAAAGGCTGCTGGGGACTCCCCATCTCTTTTTCTCCCATGTAGGATGTTTCGGCTGAAGGGATCCCTCTTGGTGCTTGGTTGGCTTGCAGGGCTATTACAGTGAGGGTGACATGGGTGTCTGATGAATGGATACCCATAGAGCAATCACAAAGCCAGGGTCTGGAGTACAGGTGCTTGTAGGGTGAGAGCAGCTCCCAGAATCCAGGACACTGGTCAGCCTACAGTGACAGTGACTCTATTGCCTAAGTCACAAGAACACATGGAATGGCAGTTATATCCAGGTCTAAAGCGCAGGTATAGCAGAGTAGCCATGGCTCTGAGGTCTGGGGAATGTGCACAGTTAGGGGGGTGGTGGCAGCTCTGGTTCTGGGGACTGTGCAACAGCAATTCCTTTGGGTGTGGGGAGGGACAGCAGCATCTCCCTCTCCTGGGAGTCTGCAGCAGTGATGGCTTTTGGTTACCTCAGTGGTGAAAGCTGCTGGTATCCTCTATGCATCAGGTCACTGAAGTCCATGCCAATGAACATTTTGGGGCCTCCCACCATGAAAGCTGTGGGGAGTTTGTGGCTGTTGGAGTGTTACAGTCCTGAGTGACAAGATTGTTAGGATCCTCCACAGAGCCAACCACTGGGGACCATGGTGGCATCCTCTGCATGGTTGATACCAGTAGCCTCCACCCTTCTTGGTTCCTAGCCATCTTTGGATGTCCCAGCTAAACTGATCTCCCCCACAACCCTTTCTCCTTTTTTTTTTTTTATTTGATCCACTGTGTTGTCATAGCCCTCCCAGACCTATTTTAGTGCCTGGGTATCTAATTTTTTTTTTTTGGTGGTGGGGGAGGAGGGGTGAATACAGGCTAGTATTTCTTACTCCCTCATCTTGCTCTCTTCCCTGTTCTTTCATCGCTGTATCTGATCTCTGCCTCTGCAACTCTCTTTCTTTGTTCCTAACTGCAGTTCTTTCTGCAGTATTTTGGACAGGGCAAGTAAACTAATTGAAATGAAACTTAACTCAGTTTGATGAAAAAGCCATTTGGAAATTAATAATCAATAATATCCTTTTGTAATATGTATAAAGTGGACTTGCAGAATATACACTTTTTATTAATGCAAATTTGACCATGTACAGTCAACATTAACAGAAAAAGAGAAGAGAAATTTTAATACTACTTTAGACTTCTTTTTTTTTTATTTTGTTTTTTGCTCCTCTGCCCAGTCAATTGATGACTGTTAAGTCTACCATTAGTAGGCAAGATGTTTACTCTGCCATTTCTTTTGCTAGTCTCAGGTTCAAAGTGCTTTACAGTGTAAGCAAAACAAAAAAAATGTTTCAAGGTGTTTATGTTATACAACATGGCCTTGAAAGGTAAATAAAATGCTACTTTAGGGACTCAAATGAAGAATTAGTAATTTGTCTCAATGCTGGAGAATTTCTAAATATTATTCACTATTAAGCTAAAATTACTGAGTAAAGGATATTTGTACTCTCTATTTCACTTTCAATTTAAAAGATATATACTTTTTGTATTATAATTTCATTTTTCAATGTTATGAAAGAATTGAATATATAATATATAACATATATAACTTATGAAGAATAATGAAAGAATGACCCAGCCTATGAAGTATAACATCTCCAGTATTACTGAAGCCCTCTAGATAGTCTTTATTTCATCAGTTACCCTGGCCTCCAGGGTAATCACCAATCCTTTTTCTCTTTTTGTGGCTTCCTTTGTCTTCTTTTTATAGATTTAATATGTATGTATCTATAAGTCCTTAACAGTTCATTCCTTAGGCTTTGAGTTTCTACCTTTATATAATTGGTATCTTCTATATATTCTGTTTTTACATATATTGACATATGACATTACGTAAGTTTAAAGTGTACAACATGATGATTTGATACACTTATATATTACAAAATGATTACCACCATAGCATTAGCTAACACCTTCAGCACATCACATAACTATCATTTATTTTTTGTGGTGAGAACATTTAAGATCTACTCTCTGGGCTTCCCTGGTGGCACAGTGGTTGAGAATCTGCCTGCCAGTGCAGGGGACATGGGTTCGAGCCCTGGTCTGGGAAGATCCCACATGCCGTGGAGCAACTAGGCTCGTGAGCCACAACTACTGAGCCTGTGCGTCTGGAGCCTGTGCTCCACAACAAGAGAGGCCACGATAGTGAGAGGCCCATGCATCGCAATGAAGAATGGCCCCCGCTCGCAGCAACTAGAGAAAGCCCTCACACAGAAACGAAGACCCAACACAGCCAAAAATAAATAAATTAATTAAAAAAAAAAGATCTACTCTCTTAGCAACTTACAATATGATGATTATTGTAAATATACATATATTCTTTTGTGATTTGATTTTCACTCAGTATTAAATTTCTGAGATTCCTCCAGGTGTATTATCAGTTTCCCGAGACAAGTATTTTAAAGTTGTTTTGTTTTTTCATTATTACAAATAATGCTGCATTGATCATTCTTGTCTATGTTTCCTAATAGATATATGCAAGAACTTCTCTAGGGAAGGACTTACTCGGTCCATAGGTTATGTGCTTGTATAACTTTAATCAAAAATGCCAAAAAGCTTTTTTAAAAGTTCTGATTACACTGCTGCCAAGTCTGCATGAAACTTATTCTTCCATTCCTCACCAATACCTGGTATTGTCTTTATTATTTTATTTTATTTTATCTTATATTTTTACCAAGGGTAGTGGGTGTAAACTTGTATATCATTATGTAACTCAGAAATACTGTCACTGGGGTTACAGGGTATGCTAAATAGTTTTCCAAAGCTTTTGTACTACCAGCATTATTTAAGAGGTCCTATTTTTAGAGTATCTAACTTTTGCTATCCAATAAAGGTAAAATTGTATCCAACTATGATTTTAATTTGCATTTCCATGATTACTAATGAAGATTTTTCCATGTATTATTTAGCCACCCATATTCCCTTTCTATGCAATGACTATCTGTGTCTTTTGCCCACATTTATGGAAGCTTTTGTGTATTCCCGATAATATTTTTAGGTCAGGTATAGGGTACTTATCTTCTCCCAGTTTTTGGCTTCTCTTTCATTTTCAATGTCTTGTTTAATGGTATTATAAAAGTTTATAATCTTAGTGCACATTTTTTAAAGGTTTTTGGTTTCTTGGTTGTTTTTAATAGAATGTACAGTGCCATAAGCTGGCCACAGCATGGTGTCATTTGCTCCAGAGAGCCTTTGTGTACATGTTTTTTTATAATACAGTGTAATGGTTTGCACATTTTCCTGATGTGCTTAAGAAATTCCTCTCAGGGATTTCCCTGGTGGCACAGTGGTTAAGAATCTGCCTGCCAATGCAGGGGACACGGGTTCGAGCCCTGGTCCAGGAAGATCCCACATGCCGTGGAGCAACTAAGCCCAGCCCATGCGCCACAACTCCTGAGCCTGCGCTCTAGAGCCCATGAGCCACAACTACTGAGCCCATGTGCTACAGCTACTGAAGCCCATGTGCCTAGAGCCTGTGCTTCACAACAAAGAGAAGCCACCACAATGAGAAGCCCACACACAGCAACAAAGACCCAACACAGCCATAAATTAATTAATTAATTAATTATTAAAAAGAAATTCCTCTCAAACCTGAGGTAATGAAGTCATTCTCATAAAAGTTTTAAAGAATTAAGTTTTTCACATTTCAGTGTTTACTTGGAATATTCGTGTGTGTGTGTGTGTGTGTGTGTGTGTGTGTGTGGGTGTGGGTGTGGGTGTGTGGGTGGTATGGGGTAGGAATGCATGAAGTATTACTTTTTTCCATATGAAAAATCATCCTAGTCCCCTTTGTCATATTCTTCACTCATGTGCAGTGAAAGTCATATACAAATTTGTACATGTCTGTGAGTCTTACTCAGGTCCTTAGTCAATTCCATTAGTCCTTTTGATGCATCTTCATAGAAATATTCTATTTTAATTATTATTACCTTAAAATATGCCTCAGTATTCAGAAGGGCAAGTCCTCCTACTTGCTCTTCCTCAAGAACATCTTATTTTTTTCTTTTTCTCTTCCATACTAATATTAAAATGAGTGTATCAATTTCCATATCAAGATTATGATTAGAATTACACTGAGACAAGATCAATATGAGGAGAAATATCATCCTTATAATAAAATAACAATAAGCCCTTAATATTATCAAATACCCAGTTAGTGTTAACATAAAAATGTTTTAAAATTAAATATTTTCTGCTTATTGATGGTGTAGAGGAATACTATTCCATTGTTCTATCAAGTAATCCTGCTAGACTCTAATTACAATATTTTTATCTTTTTCTTAGTTTTCTTCATTAAAAATATAAGCAAATAATGAAGTTTTATTACTACCTTTCTAGTCATTTATAGATTGTAATTTTTTGATTACTAAGCAGGCTAAAACCTCCAGAAGATATTTAATAAAATATTTAATAAGTTGTGATAGATATTTCTAAATATTAGATTAAATATGTTCCTCTCAGTTTGATAGGAGCTGTTTTATAATTAATTAGGTATTGGATTTTATCAGAAATTCTGATGCATTTATTAAGACAATATTATCCTTTTCTTAATAGGGTGGATTACCTTAATTGAAATTTTTTAGCATTAACTCAAACTTGCATTCCAAAAATTAACTCTACTTAGTAGAATGCATTATGATTTTTAGCTATTATGTGATTTATTTTGCAAACATTTTATTCACAATTGTCATGTCTATTTTTATAAGTAAAGCAGGTATGCATCTTTCAGGAATGATTTTAATTTGAAGTTACACAAACCTCATAAAATGAGGTAGAGAGTATTTAGTCCCTCAATCTGTTTTTTGGGGAGAACTTGAATATGACTATAATTTTTGAAAAATAGATATTATTCTATTTTTTAAACATCTTTATTGGAGTATAATTGCTTTACAATGTTGTGTTAGTTTCTGCTGTATAACAAAGTGAATCAGCTATACATATACATATATCCCCATATCTCTTCCCTCTTGCATCTCCCTCCTACCCTCCCTACCCGACCCCTCTAGGTGGTCACAACACTGAGCTCATCTCCCTGTGCTATGCAGCTGTTTCCCACTAGCTATCTATTTTACATTTGGTAATGTATATATGTACATGCCACTCTTTCACTTCATCTCAGCTTACCCTTCCTCCCTCCCCGTGTCCTCAAGTCCATTCTCTACGTCTGCATCTTTATTCCTGTCCTGCCCCTAGGTTCTTCAGAACCTTTTTTTTTTTTTTTAGATTCCATATATATGTGTTAGCATACAGTATTTGTTTTTATGAATAGATATTCTTAAACTAAAAATTGTCTGTACTTGATGTTCTTATTATGGGAGAACTGTGAACTGCTGATTCAAAATCTTTAATGCTATACTAATTTTATTAGTTCTTCTTTGAATCATAGCTCTTTCATTGCTCCCTGTGTCACTTGCTATTAATCCTCAAAGTGCTGGGTTTCTGGTTTCATCACTTGCCACTGTACTCTATCCTACGTTTTGATTCCCTTGCCAACTTCTCTTACTATCCTGTCAACTCAGGATACCAGTGTTTTAAAGGAGGTATATGATAATGTACACAGCCTCTACATGTTTTGTACGGTACCTACTTAAAAATAATACCAAGACCAAAAATGCACTAACTTGAGCACCTAACTCCCTACATGTATTAGACATGATGTCTTTGTAAGTACTGATTACTATTCCCACAGCATCTAGTAGGGAAAAATATGGATAAGCAGCTAAGAATTATGACCCAAATTCCTGCATCTTCCACAGACTTACGTTGTAAATATTTGTTCAAAATTTATTGATAGGGCTTCCCTGGTGGCGCAGTGATTGAGAATCTGCCTGCTAATGCAGGGGACACGGGTTTGAGCCCTGGTCTGGGAAGATCCCACATGCCGTGGAGCCACTGGGCCCATGAGCCACAATTACTGAGCCTGCGCGTCTGGAGCCTGTGCTCCACAACGGGAGAGGCCGCGACAGTGAGAGGCCCGCGCACCACGATGAAGAGTGGCCCCCGCTTGCCACAACTAGAGAAAGCCCTTGCACAGAAACGAAGACCCAACACAGCAAAAATAAATAAATTAATAAACTCCTATCCCCAACATCTTCTTTAAAAAAGAATTATTGATATATCATTTTACACATTATCTGTACCTTAGAGAGATTATCTTATTCAAATCTTATACACTATGATGGTTGACTGGATTTAAGGTAACATGATTATAGTAGTCTGAATACCACTTTGTCAGTATAACAAAAATGCATCCTGAAAGATGTTAACAAAGCTTTGGTATACACATGGTTATAAAAGTACTGGTCTTTAAAAAAATGGTAGAGAAAACATTTCCTAATAAATATTGCCTAACATTCCAAATAATTAAGGTAATAAATGCCTGTTCAAGCTTAATCTTCCTAAGATCAATTTTTAATTCTACTGCCTTTAAAACTGTATTTTAAATTTATCAAATTGTTTATATGCGTCTTGCCCCCTGCACTACCCCTCCAAAAAAGTTTTAAAGAAGCTATATGAGTTCTATGTTCTGAAATTATGTAACCTTTAAATCTAAATTGTTTTACATAAATCAGTTGTATTGATACAAATGGTCTGGTCAAATGATTCTATCCATTAATTATTCCAAATCCCTTCGAATGTTAAAATGCAGAAATTTTATTGAGAATCTACAGTTTTCTGAACTTTTTTCCCCACAATATTTTGAGATACACAGTGAACAGTTCTGTTATAATTAGGCAGTATGCTATATTCAAAGAGAAATGTTATTCAGTAATTAACTGCAATATAATTTCAATTTACTAATTTCAAAAAAAGCTGCAAAACTAGGAGTGTGTCACCTAAAATCACACGATATTTGACAAAAATTTCGCTCTGCCTTAATTTTTAGGAGTTTCCATGGACCAGTAGTTTTGGCAGGAAGCATAATGAACTGTGATGCCTGAGACTTGAATTTGGAAGTAAGTTTGGCATTAGTGTTTCACTGGCTGGTAGAGACTGGAATTGGGAGGATTTGGGCTTTGGTAGACAAAATTTTGTTTATATCAATGTTTCACACCTGCTACTGGATGAGCCACAGAGCAACCCTGGTGTTCGAATTGGAGGAAGCGATGCATGTAGTATTCCTAGTGCAAGGGTGAGTGCCAAGATTCTACTGTAAATGAACAGGGAAAGAAAACATCTAAAGAAACACACTCGCATTACACAGAAAACAAACAGCGCATTTACTAATGTCCACCGAGATTTTCTTATGTGCATATACAATAGCATACACACACGCTCATACAGTACCCGTTTGATATTTCTCACATATTAATAAGTCAAAAGTTTCTTTAAGGTTGTTATTTGACTAGGTATTCAATGTAGTAAATTCTGTGAATCATGCACTATATGTACCTAGTAAATTTCAAGATTACACCATGAACTGACTTTTTATCTCAATTTTGCTTTAGAAATATTAAGACTAAAATGCATGGTAAAACTGTATCACACATGACAGCAAGAAATTTAGTGGTTAGGAGGGTAAAGGAACATTCTTTCACTTTTCCTCCCAGCCACCCACTAACACCATGCCAAATAAAACATGATTACTTGCTCAACTACTTTTTGCCTTTTAAAAGACAATATTAACAGTAAATCATGTATTTAATGTCTACTCTAGAGACTGAAAACATTGTGCATAATTACTTCACTAAAAGACCCTGATGTAACTACTGTTACTGTTTTACAGGTAAGAAATTTGAGGGTCAGGCAATGTAACCAAGATGTAACATGTCAGATTTCTCCTACACTACATTGTATTTTAGATTTCCACTATACTACACTGCTATTTAGAAGGAGCAGATAGTCTTCCAAACCCTGATGCTTTCCAAAAGCAATAAAAATGTTGAGGTTTATAAAGCATAGTATTTGGGTAAAATAATTAAAAGTTAGATGGTATGAGGTTGGAAGAAAGAGAACTTTATGCTCATGAGAAAATAAGACTTAGAGAAATCAAAGTATTTCAAGAACACAGTAGTCTAAATTTCAGTGTTTGAGAACCATCTGAACAAGAAAGAAAAAACTGCTTCTTATATACTCCATTTTTTAAAAAACTAGCACAGAAGTAGATTAGCTGAAAGACATCTTCCTGTCTCTATCTCTTTGTAATCAAGGAGAACATGGTACATAGCTGTCTGCTTTGCACCTTATGGAAGGCACACAGACGGGCTTGGTGATCTCTAGCTAAATCCCTGGCATAAAGCTGGTAATTAATACTCAATTCATTAATTTGATATTTCTTTTACTTGATATTACACAAACAGTAAAATAAATGACTAAAACCCAGGACACACAAAAATGAAACAAAATAAACTGCCAAGGGCTTCCCTGGTGGCGCAGTGGTTGAGAGTCTGCCTGCCGATGCAGGGGACACGGGTTCGTGCCCCGGTCCGGGAAGATCCCACATGCCGCGGAGTGGCTGGGCCCGTGAGACATGGCCCTTGAGCCTGCGCGTCCGGAGCCTGTGCTCCGCAACGGGAGAGGCCACAACAGTGAGAGGCCCGCGTACCACAAAAAACAAAAAAACAAAAAACCATCACGCCAAAATAAACTGCCAATATATCTGTTACTACCTGAATTAGAAAAAATAAGAGTCTAGTGGTATATCTCTACATCTTTCATCCTTTGCACACATTTGTACAGGAGATAATTCCATCCCTGGTTAATAACATGTGCATATTTGGATTGTAAGAAAAAAATACAGTAGTATCTAATGATGAAGCATTTAAAAATACATTTTAGAAAGAAGAAATGTGAAAAAAATGGAGGCTAATAAGCTTTTATAGAATGCACCAGCCCAGCACAAGAATGTTATACTTACTGTTAATAGCGCCTGGCTTTAGAGACTCTTTCTCTGTCTTTTAGGGAAAATAGTTGTCAAAGTTCACTTTCTGATTAAGCACCTAAATTATCTAAGCTAAATCTAAAAATTGATTCACAAAATGGACAAGTTAATCCAATCAGTAAGACATTATAAGTCTTCAGTGTCATCTGCTTGGTTCTCTAATGCAATGACATAAACTTGGATGATACCAAAACTTACATGGATTCTTGATTTAAATAGTTACTACTCTATGATCCAATGAATAAATATTGGGAGACGCATATTCCATTTCAATAAGATCATAACAAAAGTGACTGGTCTCCATACTTCAGAATAAGCATTTTTACTGAGAAATTTTTAAAGTACCTGAAACACTAACATGATTCCCTGTCCTTGACATTAACACAAAATTATTAACGTATTTTACTAAACTTAAAAAATAAACTTAAGGACAAGTATTGAGTCTCACCCTTTTTAACACATCCTAAAATTCTAACTACAGTTCCTTGTGCTTAGTAAATGAGAACCATAGCAAATAATCAATAAATGTTTTTTACTAAATATACTAAGACTATATTGAAAATATAATTTTAATATACTTATTTTTATTTATTTTCCAATATAGCAAATTAAATCTTGAGTAGTACAGCAAGGTTGACTAAAACAATGAAGTAACCTTATATAATGGGGGGAATTAATATATTTAAAAAATAATTTTTAGATATTGTCTTTCTGTGACACTGAAAATACATTAAAGCTATTGTCAAAACAATGAATGATAATGTCTCCATGAGGACAATAATTAAAATCAGTAAGAATTTGTGTTACTTGTCACTTGTTAATCAAGACTACCTTCCTTCATGCACACATTCATTTCAGCACTCGAGTGAAATCTTCTCTATTAAATCATACTCATTATATGACATGTTGCATAAATGACGAGAAAAAACTCTTTAAACAGTCATCTTTATGAAATGCATTGAAATCAATCTGTAGAGATATCTGGTCATTGAAAGTCATAACAGTATGGAAACAAAAATGAAAAATGAAATGTTAAAATGATAGAAAATTAGGGTTTTGACAAGAAAAACATATTGTATGTTGAGATATTTGAATAAGCTGTCATTTACAAGCTTCATCTCTATTGTATATGTGAAGAAAGAAGAAAAGAGGCTTATTGCTAGAGAAGAAATGAGCAGCATTGATGGTGATGTATTTCTGATATATACTATCCCTAGTTGGGCCAGACCCTCATCTGCTGAACATCATGAATAATCCAGGATAATTGGACAACCAACTGTCAACAAAAGATTGGTAGAGGGTAGTGGGTACAAGTGGAGAGAGACAGGAGCTTTGGGAGGAGGAGAATAGAGAGTGGAAAGACTGGATTATGCATTCAGTAAAAGAGGGCTTACATTTTGGTTTTCACATATAAGCTAGATGACCTTGTTCATATCAGTACCTTTTGAGCCTCAGTTTCCACATTGTAATATGTTGAATAGTAACATGTTAAGGTTTTTCTGAGAGCATTAAATACATATGTAAAGTGCTTAGCACAGTCTCTAGCACCTCCAGGAGTATAACAAAGGTTACTTTTCTTTCCCTTTTCCTGTCCTAAATGATCTGTCCCAAGTACTGAAACAAGAATAACAGTATCTACTTTAGTATAAGAACTGCATCAGAATATATACATGGACATAATGTGATTCTTGGTTAGAACTATTGATATTAAGCCCTATTTGCCATCTTTCTCTTCTTCTGAGAAAGTCCATGATATTTGAATATACTGCCACACATTTGAATTCTAGACACTGGATTCAATGTTTTATATTTTCTTTCTTCCCTACAGGTCCTTAACAGTTAAGACAAGGAGCACAATGGAAAAGTTAAGTCTAGAATGATCCCAGATTATTGGTTACATATTCTTCACAGAAAAATTACCATCATCTCCCTTTAAAAGTTTTTATATTTTCTTTATGTAATTAATATAATTTACTGGAAGAAAAAAATAGAAAACACAGAGGAGCAAAAAAGTTTAACAAAAGAATGCAAGAAAATAATCCCAACAGGAAAATGCTCTCCTGGTAATAAAAACAAAAACAAAACAAACAAACAAACAAAACTATTACCTGTTGGCAAAATTGAGTTCACAATTCAAATGCCTTTTAAAATAAATACTCATAATAGTTACGGCATTTATACTGTCACCACTACCAACATTTTCTGAGTGTTTGCTCTGTGCCAATCATTGTTTTAGGTGGTTTATATTCATATAATATTTGAACACAAAATTTGAAATTATATTAAAAGGGGCCTAGGAAAGAATTAGAATAATTCCCAAGTTTTAAGAAAAGATGTCTAGAAATTTGTTTCTTTGCCCTGGCCCACACCAAACCGCTGAATACAGAGATGCCAGTTAATGAAGACTGGCAGAGCAAGGTGACAGCATCAAGTCTGAAGGATGGAGCAGTAAGCAAAGTTTCAGAGAATTGTATTCTTTCTAGTAATCTAGAGATGGTGGACATTTCTTGAATCTAGGTCCAAGATGTCTTTGTGTGTGTATGTTCATACCACTGAATGAATATTGGTGATGTTAATCCAATTGATGAAGCAAAAGCAGATGGCTAATATGCTCCCAGATGAAGGAAAGAAACAAACAAAGAATAGTACTTTCATCACTGAATATCTACTATGTACAAGGAAATATAAAAGCTCCCATCTGGCAAAATCTGGCTAAAACATCTGAACTTCTTTGGCAGTTGGTCAAATCTCACTTTTAACTGTCCCATGCATTTTTTTTGGACTTTGCCACTAGATACGTATCTTTATTCTCACATTCATTCTCCCCCCGGCCCTCCCCCAGCAAAATGACCACTGACTATCTACTGTGTGGCAGCCACTGTGTTTATTTCAGGTAAATGGTTAAACCAAACAGACAAAACTCCTTGATCTCTAGTTAAGTGAGGTAGGCTTTAAAACTTACAAAACAAAATTTGAAAGTACGAAGAAAATATGCAAATTCACAATCAGAGTTGGAAATTTTAACAAACTTCTCTCACTAACTGATAGAATAAACAGAAGAAGAAAAGTTGACTTTTCTGGAATAATACAATAATAATAATTTTAAAAACTGACCAATTTGACATACACAGAAAACCATACCCAATAATCTTCTAAGTGCACATGGAACATTTACCAAAATTTCCCATATGGTAGGCCATAAAGCAAGTCTCAACAAACTTCAAAACACTAAAATCATACAAACTGTATGTTTTGAACACAGTGGAGTTAGGCTAGAAACAAAAAAGAAAAATATAAGCAGAAATTCCAGTTGCTTGGAAATTAGATAATTCTTCTTAGTAACCAGTAAGTCAAAGGTGAAATTAAAATAGAAATGGGAATATTTTTAAATGAATGATACTGAAAATATGACATAGCAGTATTTTCAGGAAGCAGCTAAAGCAGAGCTTAGAGAAAAATGTATTGCCTTAAACAAGTAAGTAAGAAAACAGAAAGTCAATGATTTAGCTTTAATTTCAAGAAATTAGAAAAATAAAAGCAAAATAAACTCAAATGAAATTTAAAAGAAGGAAGTAATACAAATAAGAACAAAAATGATTGAAATAGAAAACAAATGTATAGGAGAAAAAATCCTATGGACGCTCTGATATGCATTTTGGGTTTTTGGTTTTTTAATTAATTTATTTATTTTTGGCTGCGTTGGGTCTTCGTTGCTGCACGCAGGCTTTCTCTAGTTGCAGAGAGCGGGGGCTACTCTTTGTTGCAGTGGGTGGGCTTCTCATTGTGGTGGCTTCTCTTGTTGTGGAGCACAGGCTCTAGGTGTGTGGGGTTCAGTAGTTGTGGCAGGCGGGCTCAGTAGTTGTGGCTCATGGGTTCTAGAGCACAGGCTTAGTAGTCGTGGTGCACGGGCTTAGGTGTTCCGTGGCATGTGGGATCTTCCCAGACCAGGGCTCGAAACTGTGTCCCCTATATTGGCAGGTGGATTCTTAACCACTGCGCCACCAGGGAAGTCCTGGTATTTTTTTTTTATAACACATGAATTTTTAATAGATATTCTTTTAATAAATATCTTTTAATTACCTATTATGGAACATTTACATAGTACATGAATATTTAATATTTGGAATCCATTTATATAATATATTAAGTACCTCATACATGAAACAACTAAAAAGTATGCTTCATTTTAACCTAAAAATTCAGCTAGCAAAGAACTGAAATATACATAATGGTTTTCAGAAACTTCATCAGGCTACTCACTAAACACAGTTAAAGTAACATGGATATTACCTATTCATGTTCCCCTGCCCTTTCCTTAGTCTTCACCATTTTTATGGCTTCTATATACTATACACAAACTATGATTTAATTTCTCTCATTAGCCAATGGGTTTGGATTTCCTAACAAACTCTAATGAAGACAAAGACCCGAAGATAATAGAAGGAAAAATATACGGGAAATGAACTAATTCTTTAGAGCCCACTACTCCAAATCCTTGTTTTAATTCTTGGAATATGGGCATAAGCTTATCTTCATATGAGTTCATGGCTGCTTATGGCTACAAAATGTTTAAAGTGGTGTATAGTTAAAGCTAGAGCTCTGATTTTTCTTATAGTCACTCACTGCACTTTTCACAGCCATAATAATGTTACATAATTATATTGAACTGTGTTAAGCTAACTGTGAGAAAAAGGTACCAACCAAGCAACTTCTGTTAATTGCCACCTTTAGCATTACTTTTCATGGATGGCCAGCAAACTATTTTTAGAGTCTTAAAAATATATGCATATTGGGCTTCCCTGGTGGCACAGGGGTTGAGAGTCCGCCTGCCGATGCAGGGGACACGGGTTCGTGCCCCGGTCCGGGAAGATCCCACACGCCGCGGAGCGGCTGGGCCCGTGAGCCATGGCCGCTGAGCCTGCGCGTCCGGAGCCTGTGCTCCGCAACGGGAGAGGCCACAACAGTGAGAGGCCCGCGTACCACAAAAAAAAAAAAAAAAAAAAAAAGCATATATTTCCAAATTAAATCATGCTGTTTGGGAATACTTGAACTAATTTTTAGTCTATATGAAATTAACAAAACAAAAACATTTAATTTGAATCCTAAGCAAGAAAGTCATGCAAAGTAGAGTTTCTTCTTCTGCTTGTTATTTTTGGAAAAACAAAGCTTCTGTGAGGACTACAAACTGGAAATGAGCACACAATGCTGCTGGCCAGGCTTTCCTCAATATTTCTCTCAAAGAACTGAAATGTCCTTATTTTTATATTGTTCAATACCTCTCTCTGTATGTTTTGGCTATATGCACCATGTTGGGCTGTACTCAGCACATGTATAACCAGAGAGAAAAAAAGGGAACAAAATTGTTCTGATTTTTTTTCTGAATTCAATTATATTGTAGACATAATCCAAAATAACAATATATCAAATACCTAAAGCATTGATAGTCCTATATCTTGTATTTTATTAACATTTAAAATCGGAAGTTTTAAAAAATCCAGAATTTCTGATTCTTCTTTTTTCTCCTTTCTTTTCTGGTCTCATCTTTTAAATTGAAGATCTGACATCACTGGTTTGGAATTCTTGCTTCTGAACAATCTACTGGAGTGGAGAACGTTCGGCTATTTTAGACAAAGCGTGAGCCTTGCAGTTCACTATGTGCCCTGTCCCCAGTACTCTAGCACTTACTCTATTTATTTTACAATATCTAGTTGGCTTAAGTAGGCTTTTTAGTTTTTTGACCTCCCTTCCTAAAACATATACTCTAGAAAGGTAGCAACTGTAAATAATTAATCTACTTTTCAATGAACTTGTTGCAACTATTTGCATTTATCTTTAAAGATTTTTTTTAATACTCTCTTGAGGGCTTATTAAGCCTGAGGTAATTCATTTTATTTCCTATAAACTAATGGAACCAAAAAATATGCTAAAGAAAATGGCCACAGCAGAATTTAATTTTTTTTTAACATCTTTATTGGAGTATAATTGCTTTACAATGGTGTGTTAGTTTTTGCTGTATAACAAAGTGAATCAGCTATACATATACATATATTCCCATATCTCCTCCCTCTTGCGTCTCCCTCCCACCCCTCTAGGTGGACACAATTTTGTTTTAATATTAACGACACTGGTATATGTGAAAAAATGAGGGAATGGGAATCGGGATATGTAATATTCATAATTGGTCATCTTTTTTCATATGAATGCATTTACACTACTTCTTGTCATACTAAAAGTCAAAAAAGAATTTTACAAATCAAATAAGAAGCCATGTGGTACACTTGTGACAGATTATTGGCAGGCTAGAAAATGCATTTATCTTTGGGAAGGATGATTAAAAATTGGCACTAAAATTATTCATCCATTAAGGATCTACTGACATGTCATGATATCACAGAAATTAATAGAAAAGAAATAATTCTATTTAGAGATAATTCCATTTGGTCCTACATTTTTCTCCAGGAATATGTTTATTACTACCCAGCCTGTCTGTCTGACTAAAACAGTCCTCACAGTCTTACTTCTTATCCTATTCAAAAGAATTATTTTAATTATAAAAAGAATCAGGCTCAGATTGATAGATTGTTTGAAATGTTTTCAATGGAATGAGTGTGGACTGGCCTGTATGCATAAAATCAAGGGTTGAATTGCTGAATTAGGGGTATGCAGACAACCACATCACTTCTAAGAATGAGAGAGGTCATCAACTAAAATGATTTCTGACCCAGTGGTTAGAGGGCATTACTTGCATAATTCCTGAGGCCAGAATTCTCCAAGGGACATTAAGGAAGCCATGGAAGTGGCCTGAGAGGTGGTCACAGCCTGGTGATGAGAAACATAACACTGGACAATGTGCAAAAATCCAGGTAAGCAGTCAATTGTCAGGTAATTGGTTCCCAGATAGCAAGACGCCTGCATGAGTTTATAAATCTGGAGCAGTCTTCAGTCCCTGGGCAGAGAAGACTAAGAAGTGCAAGACAAAGTGCCACGAGAGGAAGGACCAAGTGATACATCAGGACTATGATTTAAGAATTGGCATTTTATTAGAGGAAATAGACATAATATTAACATGGGAGAAATGCAAGTTTTTGGTGATACTTCTCTGATTATTGATGAACCAGCACTAATAATGATGATTTATCAACATGCATTTCAATCCTGAAAAGTATATGTACCAAAACATCAGAGATGAGGAAACTGAAGTTCGGATAGACTGAGTTAGAAAACTCTAATTCAAAAAGATACACACATCCCAGTGTTCACTGCAGCACTATTTACAATAGCCAAGACACGGAAGCAACCTAAACATCCATAGACAAAGAAGATGTGGTGTGTGTGTGTGTGTGTGTGTGTGTGTGTGTATATATATATACACAATGCAGTATTACTCAGCCATAAAAAAGAATGAAATAATGTCATTTGCAGCAACATGGATGGACCTAGAGATTATCATATTAAGTGAAGTAAGTCAAAGACAAATATCATAATGATATCACTTATACATGGAATCTAAAAAAAGGGTATAAATGAACTTATTTACAGAACAGAAATAGAGCGACAGATGTAGAAAACAAATTTATGGTTACCAAAGAGGATAGTGGGGTTTGGTGGGGGAGATAAATTAAGAGTTTGGGATTAACACAGACACACTTCTGTATATAAAATAGGTGAACAACAAGGCCCTACTGTATAGCACAGGGAACTATACTCAATATCTTGTAATAATCTATAATGGAAAATAAACTGAAAAAGAATATATATATGTATATATAGAGATATATATATAATTGAATCAATTTGCTGTACACTTGAAACTAACACAACACTGTAAAATAACTATACTTCAATAAAAAATAAAAATAAAATAAAAAATACTTTACAGTAAATCTCTAAAAAAAAAAGATGGAGTTAGAGACTCTCATATCTCCCCTTAATAGTGATTAATCTCAGAGACTGTGATGGTGATTTGATTGCATGTAGATGTCAAGTAACTTCAGTTGGGGAAGAAGAGAGTCATAGTCGCTGGGAAACACTAAATGAGCCCAATTATAGGAAAGCAATTTATATCATCTAGAGTTGCAAACAACATGTAAAGAATTAGTAAGCCCCATTACTTGACACAAATGCATTACACACTTGTGCATTGTGAAGTCACCACAAAACCAAACACTTATGTATATGGATCCAAATTAACACCCAAGAAGGTCTATACTGCTGAATTGTGTGTCTTAATGGTTAGGGCTTGAATTAACAAAGAACATGGGCAAATGGAATCATGTTCTTATTAATTACATTTCATTTTGATATCTACATAGCTTAAAGTTGCCAGTTTAGTAAGAATGAACAAAACTAGCTCCAATTTTGTTCTTAATATCTGTACTACCTTCGTAGTTCTATCAAACAGCACAAGAATATGTTTGCTGTCTCTTGAAG
The DNA here is from genome assembly GCF_002837175.3 of Physeter macrocephalus. NCBI lineage: Eukaryota > Metazoa > Chordata > Mammalia > Artiodactyla > Physeteridae > Physeter > Physeter macrocephalus. The sequence goes on along the minus strand of NC_041214.2, from coordinate 68,536,165 downwards.
ACTCTATAAGAAAAAATGGTTTTCTCATGACAACTGATTTTTACTTTTCAGGGGTCAGCCAAAGAAGACTGATGATAAACAATACCTTAACTCACCTAAAGCTCCAACAGGATATGAATAGATCCATCAAAATGAAATCAGTAACTGACATTTGTACAAAATATGCAATTAATCCAAAGGTTTATAGTCTCTCAAGATAAATAACCGTCAGGAAGCCATCCTTTACTAAAAGAATGTTTCATCTGAAAGGCACTTAACAATTTCCAGCTCTGCTGTGAAAGCCGACACAATGGCAATGACTGGTTTCCAAAAACTGTGTTTAATTTTCTATGATTTTTATTTAAATGATGAATTCAATACATTGATTTATTAGGCAAAAATGCTGTCAGATAGATGACAATAAACATAGCTTCTATATATAAAAGCAATGTGTTTCTTCTCCAAATGTCTTGATGTTTGGTTTGAAAAATAATTTCAGTTATTTATATAAAATAAGCATGTTAGCTTTTATTAAGTATATATTTCTTATAAAATGATAACTGAGTTCTATTTTCAAATTTTCAGAGGCTTTTATCCCCTAATTTTTATAGAACCATTATGGAGCACTGTATTTTATTTAATCTTAAGAATTCCCTCTTATAGTCCCTAGATATAAAGTTGTTAAGTAAATGGGATATTCTCACTTCATATGAGAAGGAGGAATGAAAAGTGTGATTCTGGAGAATATATGTATTCAAATCTCTATTCTGTCATTTACTTACTGAACAATCTTTGGCAGATTATTAAAGATCTTTAAGCCTCAGTTGCTTCACTGGAAAAAGGAGATAATGACAGTACATACATTATTAAGTTGCTATGATTCAATATGATAATCCCTATAAAGTATTTTATACTTTATAAATCCCAGGGACCACTCAGCTCCCATCCGCTGCTCAATCCATCACACTGTCTTCGGTACCTACTACATGCATTATATAAATGCAGAGTACCTATCTAGATTATTCCTGCCCAAGTCACAAGTAGATACTATCATGAAGAGGTTTCCATTACTTCAACAGCTGTAGATATTCACTTGATTATGATGCATCAAAGAGCTAGTTTCTAATTGTTGACTAGCCGACAGCACTAGCTCTCGTGTGACCTCCACTACCCTTGTGTACTCCAGACACGGGAAGTAGACATTGTGTTTTGATGACGTAACTTCCCTTCAACTACTGCCAACCTCCCTTATTGTCTATAAGGCAAAGCCCCAAACCTACTTTTCACTATTTACATTTGGTAAGAGCCTTGTCCCCACTTCCATTTCCAATATGATCTACTATAGTACTCCCACCCGTTGGATGATTCAGAGGCAGCACACCCCAGTACTGAGGAATAGAGATTGGGAGTCAGCCTAGCATAGGTTCTCCTACTGTCCAGATATGAGACCTGGGATAAGTTATTAACTCAAATGCCTCACAACAATTCCTACTTCACTGAGCTGCTAAAATCAAAACTGATGCTTGTAAACTGCATAGCACAGTGCAGGTATACCATAAGCACTCAATAAGCACTCTACTTTAAGCTTGCACTTTCTTCTTACCAGGCCTGCCTATCACCTGAGGGTGCCATGCCCCACGTGCCACCACCCATACCTGCTCCCCTCACCTGCGTCAGGAAGCCATTTCTGCACAGACCAGCCAACACTCAGTAATACATACTCCAAACACTTGGCATCTGGCTTGTCAAGCATCACACAGACCTCTATGGTTATTTAAATATTTCACCCGAACTTTTAAAATCAGCAGCTCTTTTATTTCCATAAGTGTAGAAATAGACTTTTAAATTTCTTTCACAGCAGCTCATTTCTTGGAAAATTGACTTAAAATTATCCTCAAAGTAAGTAATCAGTAAATCAATGTTGAGTTAGGGAGATAATAAACAAGGGAAGAAGGGAGGAAAGAAGAGAGGGAGGGAAAACAAAGGGAAGAAAGGATGTAAGAAATAATGTATGGCATTTCCTGATTCCTGAGGTATGTCATTATTTATACCTGGAAATATATACTGTTTTTCCCCTATGATTTCTCCAAAAGAAGAAATGTGTATTTTCAGATTTGATTTTACCCTAGAATCAAACTGTAACACGATTTAAACCCAATAGAGACACTTTTAGCTTTGTTTTCTTTTATACAAGTTAGTCAAATATAACTCATTTCTTCATCTTACTATGGCTTAATTAGCTCTTTAGAGCAATGTGATTGACAGTTGGTAGTTCCCTAGTTTGTAGATACAAAATATATTCTAAACAGACTAGCGTTTGCTTTCTTAATGGGCATAGACATCATATAGGAATCTTACTGCTGCAGATAATAGCAACTATTCTAGATTGATGTGTTTCATCTGTTCTACTTCAACTGCTATTATTTCTCAGGGAGAGTCAAAAAAAATGTCCTGGGGCTTCCCTGGTGGCGCAGTGGTTGAGAGTCTGCCTGCCGATGCAGGGGACACGGGTTCGTGCCCCGGTCCGGGAAGATCCCACGTGCCGCGGAGCGGCTGGGCCCGTGAGCCATGGCCGCTGAGCCTGCGCGTCCGGAGCCTGTGCTCCGCAACGGGAGAGGCCACAACAGTGAGAGACCCGCGTACGGCGAAAAAAAAAAAAAAATTCCTTTCAGTTACTCTCTTGAAAAAACACAAACTTTGAAACAGTTATCCCACCTCCCTGTCTGAATAATATCAAATATCCTGCTAAAAATAGCCAACATGTGGCTACTTCATTGTGTTTAAGCAGGACATTTTGGTGAGTGATTGAATTGTCTGTCTGTCATCACAACAGGAGAGGACTAGCTCATCTTGGATTAGGCAGATATTTTTGTAAATGGACATTCATTGTTTTAAGAACAAAACCTGAAAACTCAAAGTGCTTTTTTTGTGCATAAGTTTTCCACTAAGAAATACAATGACACGTCAAAACGTGTTAATCTTACATTTAACTTGTTTGGTAATCAAGCAACCCCCCATAGACTTAAACACACTGGGTGTGTTCACTTGGCATCACAAAGCATGAGGTAATATATCCTAGGTCTACTTTCATGATACGGTCATTTCAGGAAATGTATGACACTAAATAAATATGAATAATATAAGTGAGGAATCTGTAGGAATGGCCCACCAATTATTTTGTAATAAATGTAATATGTCAATGTTTTAAGTACAGGATTACTTTGGTGTAAAATAGAGGCATGTTTCTAAAAGCAAGGCAAATAGAATATCCCTGTATAGAATATACTACATTTAATAGGCAATGGTGGCCTTAGATCAAACGTAATCACTGAGCTACTTCTCCTTGGATTTCTTTCATTACTTATTTCCAACTGGACTGCATTTTCGCCAAAACTTGCACTATTCAAATTCTGCCCATTATTCAAGTTCCTCTTCCCTGAGAGCACTTTTGAACATGTGCATAAAATGTAATAAAGACCTTGGAGTATCCTTGCTTATTTGGTGTTTTTCCAACGCAGTTTCAATAGATTAAATTAAAATGAATATCACTTTAAATTGAAGTACTCTATCCCACCCCTCCAGCTTTACTGAAATAAACTGCTCTATTTTAAACTTTTAATTCTTTGGCCTAATTAAGGAATTTCTATCCTGGTTAGAATATAAGGAATGCTCAGAGCTAATGGGCCTTTCCAATTAAAATGTTAAATTTAATTTCCTGTGAATTAAATTTTACAACATGGAAAATACTAGATCTTGTTACTGAAACACTAGTCAAGTACAGTAATCATGAAAAATGCCAATAAGTAAAAACATCCTGTTCACATCCTCTACAATTAGAGTAATATAAAAGGTAGATAAGTTATAAATATTTCAATATTTAGAAATTTAAGATACTTTAAAATTTTTTATGGGTAATATAGAATAATAGAACACTGGGTTAGGAATCACAGACCTAGGGGATAATATTTTATTTTTTAATCTTTATTTTATACATATATAGTCATGTAAAATTAGTCATCTCATAACATTTTTAAAATTTTCCTTTTTTTCCTTTTTTTCTTTTTTTTGTTCTGCCTTCCTCCTGTCCACTCACATCACTCTATTCCATATTCCATATTAACAACTTCTGTATTCTTCACACATAATATGAATATATAATTACATAATATGTATTGTGTATTCACCAGTATTTTCTCCTAGAACATATACACATAATACACATGCAAATAGATATGCACAAATCAATGTATAAACTGGTTTACAAAAAAAGGTAGAGGGCTTCCCTGGTGGCGCAGTGGTTGAGAGTCCGCCTGCCGATTGCATTTTCGCCAAAACTTGCACTATTCAAATTCTGCCCATTATTCAAGTTCCTCTTCCCTGAGAGCACTTTTGAACATGTGCATAAAATGTAATAAAGACCTTGGAGTATCCTTGCTTATTTGGTGTTTTTCCAACGCAGTTTCAATAGATTAAATTAAAATGAATATCACTTTAAATTGAAGTACTCTATCCCACCCCTCCAGCTTTACTGAAATAAACTGCTCTATTTTAAACTTTTAATTCTTTGGCCTAATTAAGGAATTTCTATCCTGGTTAGAATATAAGGAATGCTCAGAGCTAATGGGCCTTTCCAATTAAAATGTTAAATTTAATTTCCTGTGAATTAAATTTTACAACATGGAAAATACTAGATCTTGTTACTGAAACACTAGTCAAGTACAGTAATCATGAAAAATGCCAATAAGTAAAAACATCCTGTTCACATCCTCTACAATTAGAGTAATATAAAAGGTAGATAAGTTATAAATATTTCAATATTTAGAAATTTAAGATACTTTAAAATTTTTTATGGGTAATATAGAATAATAGAACACTGGGTTAGGAATCACAGACCTAGGGGATAATATTTTATTTTTTAATCTTTATTTTATACATATATAGTCATGTAAAATTTCATAACACATAACATTTTTAAAATTTTCCTTTTTTTCCTTTTTTTCTTTTTTTTGTTCTGCCTTCCTCCTGTCCACTCACATCACTCTATTCCATATTCCATATTAACAACTTCTGTATTCTTCACACATAATATGAATATATAATTACATAATATGTATTGTGTATTCACCAGTATTTTCTCCTAGAACATATACACATAATACACATGCAAATAGATATGCACAAATCAATGTATAAACTGGTTTACAAAAAAAGGTAGAGGGCTTCCCTGGTGGCGCAGTGGTTGAGAGTCCGCCTGCCGATACAGGGGACGTGGGTTCGTGCCCCTGTCCAGGAAGATCCCACATGCTGTGGAGCAGCTGGGCCCGTGAGCCATGGCCGCTGAGCCTGCACGTCCGGACCCTGTGCTCCGCAACGGGAGAGGCCACAACAGTGAGAGGCCCACGTACCACAAAAAAAAAAAAAAAAAAGGTAGAGATCAAAATGTACACATTTTTCTATATCCTGCTTATTGTACTCAATTTTATCTCTTGGAAATCCCTCCAACTCATATGGAATGTTTTAAATTATTATTATCTTTTACTGATTGCAAAACTAATATTTTTTACTTTATGGTAAGCCATAAATATTCAGTCATTCTTCTATTGATGTTCATTAATTTTATTTTTAGTTTTTTCACCAATATGAAATATTCTTGTACTCATGTTTTTATTTACTCGTAGTTTGTTTTTTTTTTTAAACCACACTATATTTCCAGAAGTGGGATTGCTCAGTATATATTTATCCTTGCAATCCCTTGACAACTACAGAATTTAAGTAATAACTTTTCACATTTTATTTGGCCATCAAGATTTGCTTTCATGTAAATGATTTATTCGGTCTTTGTCTAATTTTTCTTTTGGTTTGTTTAGCTTTTTCTTGCAAATTTGAAATGGCTTTCTGTCCATTATAGATATCCACCCTATTTTTGTCACTAATATTGCAACTGGTATTGTTTTTACTACATTATATGACAGTTTTAATGTATTTTACTATATTTATAGAATTAAGTATGTTCTATTTTCCACTTTCTTGATTTTCCTCATAGGTTAAGGTTCTTTCTCTTAATGCTATATTGAAAATGAAAACTGCTAGAATTTTTTTCTAAAATCTTCCTAATAATTATTTTTTGCATTTTGAACATGTGTGTTAATCTTTCTGAAAATTAATTTGTATATGGCTTAAGTTAAAATTCCAACTTTATGTTGGGATAGCTTGTCAGGTTTACAAAGTCATTTATTAATAAATTTCTCCACTAAGCACCAAATTGAAATACTATCTTTATTTTAGAAAAAAATACTATTTTTATCATCATTCTTTACTGAATTTTCTATTCTGTTCACAATTTTTTAAATCTGTTGCTATACTATATTTATTTGGATTTTATTTCATTGCCTTTTATAGAATGCTTACCTATAAGGCAAACCTCCAACATTATTATCCTTTTTTATAATTTCCTTGGCTTATTTAGATATTTGTTCTTCATAAGAAGTTTAGGAACATTTTTCCAATTAATAAAAAATCCTTTTAAAATTCTAACTAGAGCTCCTTTTTTTTTTAAAGGATAGTTACTTTAAAAAAATTTTTTTTTGATTTTTGGCTGTGTTGGGTCTTCATTGCTGCACATGGGCTTTCTCTAGTTGTGGCGAGCGGGGGCTACTCTTTCTTGAGGTGCAGGCTTCTCATTGTGGTGGCTTCTCTTGTTGCGGAGCACGGGTTCTAGGCACGCGGGCTCAGTAGTTGTGGCTCATGGGCTCTAGAGCGCAGGCTCAGTAGTTGTGGCACATGGGCTTAGTTGCTTTGCGGCATGTGGGATCTTCCTGGAGCAGGGCTCGAACCCGTGTCACCTGCATTGGCAGGTGTATTCTTAACCACTGAGCCACCAGGGAAGTCCTAGAGCTGCATTAAATTTATATATTGATTTGAAATTTGATTTGATTTATGTCTCTTTAATATGAAATCTTTCCATAAGTGAAGACAATGTCTTCCATTTGCTCAAATCTTAATTTTTATTCTTCATAATATCTTGTAGTTTTAAAAATAAATAATAAATAAAATAAATAAAAATAAATATTTCACTATTTTCTTATTAAAATCATTAAGTATTTTATTTGGTTTTGATACTGTTGAGAATTAAATATTATCCCAATTCTTGGTGTTAACTGCTTGTGTGGATAATATAACTATTTTCTCTATCAGATACTTAGCTACTTCACTGAGTTCATTATGAGTATTCCTTTGAATCATCTGGGTTTCCTTAGTAATGGGTATCATCATCATCAAAAAGAGGCAGTTGTATCTATTCCAATGTTTATAGTGATCATTTCTCCTCACATTAAATTTTATAGTTCTTAGTTCTGAAAAAATTATTAGACACAAACCTCAATTAAACAGAGCTGGGAAACCAGAAAGGGAGGCTCTCATGCCCTGCAGCCATAGCAGAGCTCAGCAAGAAGAACGTTTTCTCTACTTTCCTGGCAAGGACTCAGCCAATGAAAAGCCATGGACTCTTCGTTCACTTTAGCCCTCCCAACTTCCTTTTCCCCTCTATGAAAGTGTTCTTCTCTTGCCATGCAGGAACTTCTACATGGTTCAGCATGGTTGCAGACCCCAAACTGCAACTCTTTGCTGATCCAGAATGAATCCATCTTTGCTGGAGAAATATCTGGCAGTCTATTTGTTTCAAGTCAACAGTTTTTATTTGGTTTTAGAATTTTATTTTAAATTAAATTATGTTTATTTATTTGTTGAACAATCTTATTATACTTTAGTTTCTTTCTCTTCTCAGTTACCCAGAAATGTTATCAAGCGTGGCTTCTACATTTTCATCAAATGTTTTTTCAGTGGCTTTTGATGTGATCATCTAGATTTATCTTCTTCAATGATTTGTTATAATGAATCATGATGTTAGTTTTCCTGAGTCTGGAGTACTGCCTGACATAACAAATTCAATTTTAGATATACTAAAGCTTGTCTTCTGTCATTTTATTTAGAATTTCTCTATCTATAGTCACAAATGAGTTTGAGTTAGTTTTACTTTTTGTACTATGTTTATTAGGTGTTGGTATAATAAGCTGGATTCAGAAAATAAATAGAAAGGTTTCTTTAAGTTTTCTATGGTATGGAATAAACATTGAAATTACAATTTCTTTAAATGTTTAATCTAATTCAGTTGTAAACATAGCTGGTTAGGGCCTCTTTGTGGAAGAGCTCTAAACACATTTCCAATTTCTTTTAGAAGGACACTACTCAAATATTTTTAATCTTTGGTAATTTTTATTTTGATAATAAATCATCTATTCCCTGTAGGTTTATGAATTTGTTGCTTGAGTTTTATGTTGTATTCTGTTCTAATTTGTCTTTTAATCTGTCTTGTATTTGACATTATATCTCCTTTTAAATCTTAGCTTCCTTTGCTTTTTTTCCTAAATTGGTTTTCTCAAGGAACTGACATTTGAATGTAGTTATATATCAACTATCTTTTTTCTGTATTTCAGTCATTTAAGTGTTTTTCTTTATTAACTCCTCTTCATTGGTAATTGTAGTTTATTTTTATATTTATTTTTAATTACTTAGATCAAGTAACGAATTCTTCTATTTACCCTCTTTCTTCTTTAATAACGAGGACATGAGATTGTCCTGTGAGTGAAGCTTTTGCCGTTGTCCTGTAGATTCTGGTAGGTAATAATTTCCCTTTTTTCTAGGTAATTATAATTTTAATGCTGATTTCCAGTTTGAATAAACTATTTTAAAGAGTATAGATTTGGGAGGAATTCCATTTTTAATATTTAGTTCTAATGTTTTCATGTGACTAAATATATAATGCTATGATTGGATAACAATCAAACATTATTAGTATGTTATGTTTGGAGAAAATATCTAAAAAAGTAAGGTATATTTGGTGGCCAAGTATTTGAATGATTTTTGTATGTTTTATGGACATTAAAGAAAATTAGGATATTTAGACTGTCTCTATATATTTTAAATAGTCTCCTACTACAATCATTATCAAGTTATTTTCTCTTTACATATTTTATTGCTATATTGATAGGTGCAGAGTTCATGCCATTGTTAATCTGTAAATTTGAAAGTACTATCCCATTCCTTGGATGGCTACCTTCTCCTTCTTTTGTTAATCTATAAATTCTACTTTAATATTCTGTTTCCATGATGACTACCATTTTCAGTGTTTATACCAAGACATACATATTATCTGCTCCAAATATTTTATATAAACATTGTTTTTTACCATGATGCTATATACTACCAAAACCTATATTTATAGTATTATCACAAACAAATTTTTCATTAATATTCAACTTTTGCAATGTCTGCAGTTTCAACTTGGCCAGATTTAATCTCTAAGAACTTGATTTTAACTTCATGCAGTAAATGCAAAAAGAGAAACATTGTTGGAATTAACTGACTTTCCCTTGAAACTTTAGATAGCACACATCACTTAACTCCTGAGGGTAAAGAACTCAACAGTTAACAGCTATCACTTCACTTTTGATAGGTACACACGTACACGCAGCTTGGAATTGAAAATGAGTACCTTTAAATTAGAAGGACCATCATTTGATCTATAAGAGCTATCATTTGATTTAAATGATATGATCACAGAGTGGTAAACACACCTTAGCAGTTGTGTTAAATTCCAATAATTCTTAACATCGCTAATAACTTTGGAAGTAATTATTGATGTTTCTTTAGCAGATTTGTGTCCTGTGATTTTCATGAGATTTTCATATTTTTAAGCCTCCATAGTGGATGGTAAATGTCAACAAACATGTTGTGCAAGTTAATCTTTTAAAAAAAGGAAATTCAGTGCTGAATTTTCCATTAAATGTGTATCTTCATTTTTTCAAACTTACTGTTTCTTAAAAAGTTGACTGCAAAATTATAAGAAGCACTACCAAACAAAAAGTTAATAGGTTTATAAAACCACTGAAATGTAAGTTTCTCTACACACTCTAAAGATTGACTGCTCAGCTTCATTACCCTGCTTACTACAGGTAAAGCTAATCTTTAAATCTCTGTTTCTTTCTCTCAGATTCTTCTTATTGGCAGCCTGCTGGCTTTGTGCATTTCACAAGCATTGGCCAGAAGGGGCAGCAGGTTTGAATCTTTATCCCACTACCACTGGGAATCAAAGAGATCCATTTGTCCCTCCTGTTACAGCACACTTCATGTTACCTTGTGTGTAAATGAAGTCAAGAAAAAGAGAAATGTAATCCTGTTAGCCATTTCATATAACCAAATATGACTTGTTTTAATGTAACTGATAATAATATTTTGCTAAAGGAAGAGAGGAAGGAAGGAAAGAAGTCAAGAAAGAGAGAAAGAAAGAAGGACAATTGAGGTTAAGTACTAAATTTGTCAAGATGATAGGTCAACAGGTGCACAAGTGAAATTGTCCCAGGCCACCATGTGTGCAAAAGTCTATTACAGCACATAGGCTAAGCCTCCATTATCACATTTTTCACATGGTATTGTACAAGTTTCCCTAAATTTCTATCAGGTACATACTAAGATTGCAGAAGAGAGGAAATATTTTGTTATTTTCTATAATCCCATTGTCTGTTACAGATCTAGAAAAATAAGTGAGCAAATGAATTTAAGCAGTAAGAAAGCTGTCCATGTGAATGGTATTTATAGGGACTCAAGGTCTTTAAATAAAAGGGAAAACGTTTGCTTGGGTTCTATGGCACAAATATTCATTACCACTATTTATGAGGACCTTGTGCTATTTATAGATATCTACCAAGTATGTATATCCAAATAACTAATACATGTGTCAACAACATGTCATTGAAAATTAGCCATACATTTTATTTTTTTAAATCTATTCCAATGTACTTAATCTTTTACTGATTATGTTACACCATAATAGGCACACAACAACAAATTTTCTATGGTTGATCTTCTGAAGTTATAGAAATAGAATTTCTACTAAAGCACTGGTTTTATTACATAAAAGGCACAATTACCGCAAGCATTTTAAAAGTAGCCATTTTCAAGACAAAACTTTGTCTTTTCAAGAATGTTCGTTAAAACTATAATATAACCACATACTAGTTCTACTTCTGCTCTTTAAGAAAAATGAACTCCTCCCTGACTAATTTAGTAGTAATTGAATAGAAGGAATATAGCATCCCTTCCAGACTCTTCATTGAACTAAATGCTTTTTTGCTGCTTTTATCATCAGCAATATCTTTTATAGCTACTGAATAAATGCAGTTCATATAAGCACACTATCTCAAAAAAGTCAGAAAACCATTTTTTTTACCATTTTAAGTTGATTTAGGAACAGACAACATATTTTCTTTGATATCCTGTTCCCTACAACACCTTCAATTTAAGACCCACTAAAAGAAGAGAAAGGAGATCAAACATTCAACAAAATAAAAGCCTCTTTTTCAATTACACAAAGCTTTTGCTTTTAATACTAGAACAGAAGTCCCTTGTGAACAGTATGATTTTGTAACCACTGAAAAGGGAACAGATTAGAAAACACTACAGAGGTTCTGGTCCAAGATGATAATGTAGGAAGATCCTGAACTCAACTACTCCCACGGAAACACCAAATGTACAGCAATATAGAAACAATTTTCTCTAGAAAATAATCTCCAAACTAGTAGAGCAACCCCATCACATCAGGCAAATGAAAAGGAAACCACACTGTAGTGGGTAGGAGAGGCAAAGACAAGATCTCACCATAGACCCCACCCCTGGCATTGCAACCCACACATGGGAGGGAAGTCAAAACCTGGAGCTTCTCCCTGAGGAGCAAAGGGTTCATACCCCACATCGGGCACCCCAACTTTTAAGACTGGCACCTGACAGATGAGCTCCCAAAACATCTGACTTTGAAGACCAACAGGGTTCACAACTTGCAGAGCCACAGTAAACTGAGGAATGGCTCTTAAAGAGCTCATGCACAGACACATCCACTGCAGGGCCCAGCAGAGAAGACACCCTTTGAAAAGCACCCAGAGTTTATGTGAAAGAGACTTATTTCATAATTTTGAAGTGCTGGTCTGAGGGGCAGGGGCCTGCTGGGATACTCACCAGGGATAGAAGATGGTGGGTGTCACCTTCCTGCTCTCCTTCTGCCTTGCTAAAGCTGGAAGGCTCCATCTTTTTTCCTATTCTGGTGGGTGCCATTTTTATGTTCCAGTAGGTGGGCACTACTTCCATGTTCTCTCTCTGACTTGTTAAACCTGGTGAGCACCATTCTTTTTTTTATTTTTCTTCCCCCTTTCCCTATTTTTTCTTTTTATTCATTTCCTTTTTTTTTTTTTTCTGATGGGTGCTATCTTTGTACTCCAGCCCAGAAGGTGACATTTCTCATTCTACCTCATCCACACTCCAGAGTGCCTTCATCTCTTGGAGGGGAGCGTCTATGCATGCCTGGTGTCCCATTTTTTATGTCTGGTAACCCAGCTTTTGCAACTGCCACCCAGGGGACACCCCTGACTGCCTGGCTCTGGAGGCCAGGAGGGCTTACATTCTTGGTACCCTTGGACTGTAATAATCAGAGATTCAGTTCTTGGCAGATTACCACTCCCAGGGCACTGCACAGATAGCAGACTGAAACACACCCCTAGTCTTTCTGAGAAAGAGGCCTATGTGCTTGCTCCGGAGCTTTGTCTTGAGGGACAGGCTTCTGGTTTGGCAAACTTACAGAAGTCTATGGAGCTACTCTCAGGGAACAGAAGCCAGTGGACACAGTCTCTGCACTCTCCCCCTCCACCAGCTTGCTAGTAACTTTCAGAAAGAACCGTTTACCCTTTTCTGGTGCCCTGACTTTTGCTGCCAAGAGACACTTCTACATTGTCCAGTTCTTGCGGCCAGCAAGGCTTATACGTGCAGGTCCCACAGGACTCTAACCAATGGAGAAAGAGTTCTTAAACAGCTAACGCCCCCAGCAAGAGGCACAACAAGAGGCAACAGATCCAGGAGTTCAATCTTTCTGTGAAAGAAGCCTACTAGTTTATCAACAGAGCTGCAGCCTGAGAGACTGGCTTCTAATTAAGCACACAACTATGGGCCAATTGTAACCTTTCCTGACATCCTGAAGGGCAAGCACTATCTTCCTGCTTTCCTTCTGCCCTGCTCCAGAGCACCAGCTTCTCTCAGATGGGAGCTCTTAAATGTGTCTGGTGCTCTAGTCTTTACATCTGGTGCCATGGTTTTTGCAGCTGCCACCCAGGGGATACCCCTTGATAATTTGGTGGCCAGGGGAGCTTGTATTTATGGGCCCTTCAGGACTGTAATAGTCAAAGAGACAGTTCTTGGAAGGCTATCACCCCCAAGACACTGAACAGAGAGCAGTCTGAAACACATTTCCAGTGTTTCTGTGACTTGCTAGTCCTGGAGCTTTAACCTTAAGGGCAGGATTCAGGTTTGGCACACATCTAGAGGCTATGGAAATGCTTTCAGGGAATGTAGGCTGAGAAATGCCATCTTTGTGCTTTTGCCCTGTCTCACTGCAACTCACTGGTATCTCCCAGAAAGGGCTTATACACTCATTTGGAGTTCCAGATTTTGTGACTGCTACACAGGAAACACACCTCCAGATCACCTGGCTCTGGAGGCCAGCAGGGCTTATGTTTACAGTCTCACAGGACTATATTTGCATTCTTGAAAAGCTGCAAGCTGAGGATCTGGCTTCCAATCAGACTGAATCTAGGTGCTGAATGAGATCTTCCCCTTTAGGACACTGGCTGATCTTGGCACACGCTCAATTACTAGGAGCTATTAAAAATAAAATAGGCTGCATGGACAATCACAAAGGTCTGAGAGACAACCAAGAGCTAAGGCAGGGTTGAATGATAAGAGTCATCATCTACATAAGGCCAACCCTTATGTAGACTGGGAGAAGTGGCTGTCTCATCTAACACATAGAAACCATCAAAGAGAGTCAAGCAAAATGAAGAAATAGAGGAATTTTTCCCAAATAGAAGAACATCATAAAACCTCAGGGGGAAAAAAAACCCAAACACCTAATGAAACAGAGGTGAGTAATATACCTGATAAAGGGTTCAAAGTAATGATCACAAAGATGCTCCCTGAACTCGAGAGAAGAATGGAGAAAAACAGAGAGAACTTCAACAAAGAGACACAAAATGTGTCTTCTAAAGAAACTTCCAAAAATAAGTCACAAAGCTGAAGAATACAATAAAAAAATGAAAAATACACTAGAGAAGTTCAACAATAAACTAGATGAAGCAGAAAAAATTATCAGTGAACTCAAAGAAGGCTAGAGGATCTCACCCAATTGGAGCAAAAAAAAAAAAAGAAAAAAAAAGTGAAGATAGCTTAAGGGACTTATGGAACAACATCAAAGAGGCTAACATTTGCATTATAGGAGTCTGAGATGAAAAGACAGAGAAAAAGACAGAGATCTTATTTGGAGAAATAATGACTGAAAACTTCCCTCATCTGGGGGGGGAAAAAAAAAAAACCAGACTTCCAATCCAGAAAGCCTAGAGAGTTTCAAATAATATGAACCCAAAGAGACCCAAAACAAGACACATTATAATTAAAATGTCAAAAGTTAAGGACAAGGAGAGAATCTTTAAAAACATTAAGAAAAAAAAAAAACTTGTAATATACAGGGGAATCCCCATAAGACTATCAGATTTTTCAGCAGTAAATTTTCAGGCCAGAAGGGAGTGTCACAATATATTCAAAGTGTTGGAAGAAAAAAAAAATTTTACCCAAGAATACTCTACATAGCAAAGTTATCTTCAGAATTGAAGGAGATAGAAAAAGTTTTTCAAACAAAAACTAAAGGAATTTATTACCACCAAACTGTCCTTATAGAAATGTTAAGGGATTTCTTTAAGTTGTAAAGAAAGGGCACTAATTATTAACAAGAAAATATGTAAAAGTATAAATTTCATTGCTAAAAGTAAATATATAGTAAAGGTAGTGGATTAATCACTTATAAAGATAGTAAAAAGGTTAAAAGACAAAAGTAGTAAAAATAACTATAACTACAATAATTAGTTAAGGGAAATACAAGATAAAAAGATGTAAAATGTTACATCAAAAACAAAACATATTAGGGGAGAGTAAAAATGTTGAGTGCTAGAATGCATTCAAACTTAGTTATAAATTTAAAATAGACTATTATATAAGTTCTTATACATAAACCTCATGGTAATCACAAAGCAAAAACCTATAGTAGATACAAAAAGATAATGAGAAAGTAATCTAAGCATACCACTAAAGAAACTCATCAAACCACAGAAGGATAGAGCAAGAGAAGAAGAAAGGAACAGAAGAACTACAAAACAGTCCTAAAACAATAACATGGCAATCAGTACATACCTACCATTATCACTTTAAATAAAAATGGACAATATTCTCCAAAAAGATGTGGAGTGGCTAAGTAAATTAAAACAAACAAACAAAAAGCCACCAAAGAAAAAAACACGGCCATCTGTATGCTGCCTACAAGAGACTCACCTCAGATGTAAGAACACAGACTAGATGTGAAGGGATGAAAAAGGATATTCCATGCAAATAGAAACCAAAAGAAAGCTGGGGTATCTATACCTTTATCAGACAAAATAGACCTTAAACAAAGATTGTTATAGGAGACAAAGAAGGGCATTACATATTGATAAAGGGGTCAATCAAACAAGATATAACATTTGTAAACATTTATTTACCCAACATAAAGGCACCTAAATACATAAAGCAAATATTAACAGACCCTACATATGAACAAAAGTTCCATTCTGAGAGTGTGTTCATAAGTCCAACAAAGTTAGCCTAGATACCTAACTAACACAGTTGGGTATATAGTACTGTATTGTAATAGGTTTATAATACTTTTCACACAAATAATACATAGAAAACAAACAAACACGAAAAATAAAGAAAACATTTTTAATCTTACAATACAGTACCTTGAAAAGTACAGTAGTACAGTACAACAGCTGGCATACAGGGGCTGGCATTAAGTGAACAGACAAGAAGACTTGCAGATTGGAGGAGGAAGGGGAGGTGGGAGATGGTAGAGCTGAAGAACTGTCAGCAATAGGAGACTGAGGACAAGCTGCAATTTCACTCACACCTGCTTTTATGCTTGCTTCCAGACATCCTGGGCTTGAAATAAAGATACTGTACTACTGTACTGGATACAGTACTGTAAAGTACACAAAAGCACAACCACTTGTAGAGGATGCACACATATGACAATGTACACCAGACATATGAACTAACCTACATGACTGGACATACAAATGCACATTCACAACTTTGAAAGTTCGCAACTTGAAGGTTTGTATTTAGGGGACTTACTGCATAATAACAGTAGGGGATGTTAATAGTCCACTTACATCAATGGATAGATCATCCAGACAGAAAAATCAATAAAGAAACATCAGCCTTAAACATGTTAGACTAGATGAACTTAACAGATACATACAAAATATTCCATTCAAAAGAAAGAATACACATTCTTCTGTGCACATGGGACACTTCCCAGGATAAATCGTACGTTAGGGCACAAAACAAGCCTTAACAAATTTAAAAAGTATAAAATCATATCAAGCATCTTTTCTGACAATGGTATGAAACTAGAAATCAATTATAAGAACAAAATGAGATAACTGGCAAATATGTGGAAATTAGATAACATGCTATTTAACAACCAATGGGTCAGCAAAAAATCACAAATGATATAAAAATACCTTAAGACAAATTAAAATGGAAATACAACATTCCAAAATTTATATGATGAAGTTCTAAGAGGGAAGAACATAGCAATAAATGACTATCTCAAGAAATGAAAGAAGTCTCCAATAAAAACTTTAGTTTATATCTTAAGGAAGTAGAAAAATAAGAACAAAGCCCAATGGTAGTAGAAGAAAGGAAATAAAGATGAGAGCAGAAAGAAATGGAGACTAAAAAGACAATAGAAAAAATCAAAAAAAACAAAACCTAGTTCTTTGAAAAGAAAGAAAAAAAAATTGACTAAACCCTTAGCTAGACTAACCAGATAAAAAGAGATATGGCTCAAATAAAATAAGAAAGGAAAGAGTAGATGTTACAACTGATCACACAGAAATACAAAGGGTCATAAGAGACTACTATGAACAGATATAGGACAACAAATTTGAAAACCTAAAAGATACGGATAAATTCCTAGAAATATACAATCTCCAAGACTGAATCATGAATAAATAGAAAATATGAATAGATTGATTACTACTAAGGAGATTAAATCATTAATCAAAATCATCCCAACAAACAAAAGTCCAGGACCAGATGGCTTAACTGGTGAATTCTACCAAACATACAAATAAGACTTATTATCTACTTCTCTCAAACTGTTCCAAAGGATTGAAGAGGATGGAACACTTCCAAACTCATTTCAGAAGGCCAGTATTACCCTGATACCAAAACCAGAGAAAATCAGAGAAGGATACCACACAAAAAAATTACACGCTAATATCCCTGATGAAAATAGATGCAAAAATCTCCAAATATTAGCAAACTGAAATCAATAATACATGAATTGAATACCATGATCAAGTGGGACTAGGGAAGCAAGGATGGTTCAACATCTGTAAAAATCAGTATGATACCCCACAAAAAATTATATTACTGTCTCAATAAATGCAGAAAAACATTTGACAAAATTCAACATCCATTTCTGATTAAAAAAAAAAGAAACTCTCAACAATGTGGGTATAGAGGGAACATAGTTCAACATAATAAAGGTCATACATGACAATCCCACAGATAACATCATACTCAATGGAAAAGCTGAAAGCTTTTCCTCCAAGATCAGGAACAAGGCAAGAATGCCCATTCTTGCCACTTTTATTCAACATAGTATTGGGAGTTCTAGCCAGAGCATTTAGGCAAGAAAAGGAAATAAAAGACAACCAGATCAGAAAAGAAGAAGCAAAACTATCACTATTTACAGATGACGTGATATTATCAATATATATACAGAAAACCTTAAAGACCTCACAAAATATGTTAGAATAAATGAATTCAATAAAGTTGCAGGACACAAGATTAATATACATAAATCTGATTTTTTTTCCTAATTCATTGATAATGAGCTATTGGAAAGAGAATTCAAGAAAACAATCCCGTTTACAATTGCAACAAAAAAAAATAAAGTACCTAGGAATAAATTTAACCAATGAGCTAAAAGATCTGTGCACTGAGCCCTATACTGCATTGATGGAAGAAATAGAAGACACAAATAAAAAGACAGTACATGCTCATGGACTGGAAAAAGTAACATTGTTAAAATGTCCATACTAGCCAATGCTATCCACAGATCAATGCTGTCTCTATTAAAATTCCAATGACATTTTTTACAAAGCTAGAATAATCTTGAAATTTGTGTGGAACCACAAAAGACCCCCATTAGCCAAAGGAATCTTGAAAAAGAAGAAAAAAGTTGGAGGAACCATGCTCCCTGATTTCAAACTCTAAGTCTACAGTAATCAAAACGGTATGGTATTGGCATAAGAACAGACACATAGGTCAATGAAACATAATATAGAGCCCAGAAATAAACCCACACATTTAGTCAATCAATTTATGATCAAGGAGCCAAATACATACAATGGGGAAAGGACAGTCTTCAAAAAGTCGTGCTGGCAAAACTGGACAACACATGCAAAAAATGAAACGGGATCACTATCTTACACCATACACAAAAATTAACTCAAAATGGATTAAAGACTTGAACCTAAGACTTGAAGCCATAAAACTAGAAGAAAACATAAGTGGTTAGCTCTTTGACATCTATCCGGGAAATAATTTTTTGTATTTTACACCAGAAGCAAAGGTAACAAAAACAAAAATAAATAATTGGGACTACATCAAATTACAAAGCTTTGAATTTTATCAAATTTTATCAAATCATGTATCTGATGAGAGGCTAATATACAAAATATGTAAAGAACTCATACAACACAATAGCAAAGAAAAAAATCTTAATAAAAAATGGGCAGAACATCTGAATATTTTCCAAAGAAGACATATAGAAGGTCAATAGGTACATGAAAAGATGCTCAGCATCACTAATCATCACGGAAATGCAAATCAAAACCACAATGAGATATCACCTCACACCTATCAGATGGGTATTTTCAAAAAAACAACAAACCACAAGTGTTGAAGTAGTGGAGAGAAGGAATCCTATTGCATTGTTGGTGGGACTGTAAACTGTTGTAGCCACTATGGAAAACAGTATGGAGTTGCCTCAAAAAATTCAAAGAAGAACTTCCATATGATACAGCAATTCTCGTTGTGGGTATTTATCTGAAACAAATAAAAGCACTAACTCAAAAAGATACATGTACCCCCACGTTCACTGCAGCATTATCTACAATAGCCAAGACACGGAACAACTTATGTGGGCATCGATGGGCGAATAGAAAAAGTGGTATATGAGTGTGTGTGTGTGTTGTGTGTGTGTGTGCGCGTGTGTATTACTCAGCCACAAAAAGAAATGAAATCTTGCCGTCTGTGACAACGTGGATCAATCTTGAGGGCATTACGCTAAGTGAAACAAGTCAGACAAAGAAAGACAGATACTGTATGATCTCGCTTCTATGTGGAATCTAAAAACAAACAAAGCTCATAGATAGAGAGAATAGATTGACGGTTGCCAGATTTGGGGGGTGGGCAAAATAGTTGAACAGAGTCAAAAAGGTACAAACTTCCAGTTATAAAATAAACAGGTCATGGAGATGTAATATACAACATTGACTGTAGTTAATAATACAGTTATAAAATAAATAGGTCATGGGGATGTAATATACAACATGGTGACTATAGTTAAAAACACAGTTAGAAAATAAAGAGGTCATGGGACATAATATACAACATGGTGACTGTAGTTAATAACACTGTATTTCATATTTGAAAGCTGCTAAGAGAGTAGATCTTAAAAGTCCTCATCACAAGGAATAATTTGTAACCATGTATAGTGATGGATGTTAACTAGACTTCCTGTGGTGATATTTCTCAATATATACAAATATCCAATCACTGTGTTGTACACCTGAAACTAATATAATGTTGTATGTCAATTATACTTTAATAATTTTTTAATTAAAAAAATCACAAGTTGTTTATAATTTAAAAGGCAAAAAATTCTAAAATGCAAGCTAGCCAGTTCTACGCCTAGACTGACCCTTACAATCCTCAAAGAATAAACATTTATTCCAAAAGCAAAAAAATGATTCAGAGTTGTTCTTCAAATAATACAATCTATTAAACTTGTTCTGATATTAATACACTTCCCATTTTTCATATTATTTACTTCCTATCTATCTAAATTGAGTTTTAAAGTTCAACAGTATGGAGGATTGTGTGCCTAGTGGAAAAATGCATTATTGGGAGAAATTAATATAAGCTGCATCTTTAGGATATAAAACAAAATTGTATTCATATTAATTTTAGCCAAGTCACTAGGATTGGCTGTTGGAATTTCACTTCATAACAGAGTTAATTCATTAAGTACACAATGACCAGCTAGTGCCATGGTGTCTACCAAGGGCAGAGAGAATTTAAAAACAAAAAAAAACAAAAAAACACACCTTTTCTAAGAGGCTAATCACGTTTTGAATGGGAGTACAAAATATAGCATACACAAAGAAAACATTATAAGCTTCCAGATGCCCGTGAAGGGTAACAGAATATGCCACCCCAAAATATATCACTTGGCATAAGTATCATTTTGAGCTGACAGCAACTGAGAAGAAGCAGATTCAAGAAAAGCTCTCTGCCCTCCCCCTTTTACCTAAAAACAGGACATAGATTTGTTAAAGGTGCCAATCCTCCTCTCTCTACCAGAAAGGACAGAAGTTAATCAACTGGAGATAAGTTAGAACCTTATCAATCCAGAGGCTGTCACTAGAAAAAATCTACACAACACACCTGTCTAAAACTAGCCTTTATTTACCATCATTGTCCTCATATATTTTCCTTCCCACAATTTGCTACCCCAGATACTCAAAATCCTTTTCCTTTTTGTCTGTCACTTCTCTACAAAATTATGGTTCTTTTGTTAAGATGATATATGAACCCAAATTCTAACCACTCTGTTGAATTACTCATCATTGAGTACTCCCACTAGGATCCATGACTCAAGTTTAATAAACTTCAGTTTGTTCTTCTTTTATTAAACTGTCTTTTGTTGGTCTAATTTGCAGAATCCCAGCCAAGAAACCTAAAATGGATGGAGGAAAAAGAAAATTTTTCCTCCCTTGCACCTGGGAGATCCAATGGCAGGTGTGCTAGAAAAACAAAAGAGAGGTTTAGACAGAAGTCTTCACCTACACTTCTAAAGAATTAACATACCCAAATTGATGGAACAAGGGTGCAAAATGCAAACAGGTTAATAGAAGGAATACAAGCAGGTTAGGACAGAAAGAAATCAGTATTG
This sequence comes from Physeter macrocephalus, assembly GCF_002837175.3. Lineage (NCBI taxonomy): Eukaryota > Metazoa > Chordata > Mammalia > Artiodactyla > Physeteridae > Physeter > Physeter macrocephalus. The sequence goes on along the minus strand of NC_041214.2, from coordinate 68,514,750 downwards.
GTAAGATAAGGAGGTTGTTTTACTGGAGCTCAGGATGGGTGGGATAGTTGTGATTCCCTTAAGAATAGTCAGGTGGAAGACAATGAGCTAACAAAAGAAACAGTGGACATTTTGTTTCTCAAGAGATATGTCATTTATTTTTGCATCCTTTCCCTTTGTTTAGCTTCTGGAGCACTTTATATTTCTTTCCAATGAGAGTTTTTGTGTCCTTGTTCAGTTTATACTCCCTTAAGTAAATCTTCTCAAGTCATTGATTCTGGTTTCAAATATATATTTGGTGGCACAGTTTCCTTTTCATGTGGAACCAAGTCCATCATTTCATTTATCAAATGAAGGACAAAGCATCACTGCTTTGTGCATTTAATTATGGGTCCTTGTAGAGCAGCCTCCCTTTTTTCAGATATGTTTAAGCACTTAAATCTACACATTAGATAAAGGGAAGACTTGATCAGTCTCATTCAGCTTAATGTGCCTCCAAGTCCTACTATTAAAGCATTAAATGAAGAAACAATTAAACAAGGGAAAACAGGAAAGAGGAAATGTATAGATAAACAACTAGGAGATACAGATGTTGAAGAATTACAATTAAACTGAAAGATGCCCTTAGTAACATGCTCTAATGTGCAATCACCTGATTTGCCGACCAAAATATACAAATGGGCTGTTTTGCTCTATGAATATTGAGTCCTGAAAAACAGATGTGGAAAGCTATTGTTATGTAGTAAAGATAAATTAAGGCACTCCAAAATCCAGCATTAAATCTTTCGAAATAAAGCCAACTTGTAATATGATATTTGGTATTAACCTCCACATTTAATAAAAGTCACTTAAGATCAAAATTCAAATTATCTATTTTTACTTTTACCCACCTGTGTGATTTACCTGTCCTCAATTTCAAGCCTTCCAATGCCTCCAGTAGTTTCTAAAAACAGTGTTAATATTGTCTCAGTCTGATATAAATACCTGTGTTTAATGAGACATAATATTGACTTGCTCAACTAGTTAAGTTATTCGACCCTTAATTCATAGATATCAATTGAGCACTTCATTTCTACACACTGCCGTGTTCTCAGATGCAATGCTTTTAATAATAATGCCCCTTCCAAGAACTGTCCTATTTCTTTGAACTTTTTCCTTATTTTTCATCTTATTCTCTTTTATCATTGCATTATTTTTCCTTATTTCTCTGTAGTTTCTCCTATTTTGTTTTCCTCATTTTGTGTATATCTCCCCAGTCTTCCCTTCACATCGTACATTATTCATTGCTTTCTTCCCATGTATCATCATCTCAGAAGTTTGCCTTTCTCCTCTCACTTGCATTCTTATTCATTTATTCATTATACATGCTTTGCCATCCTCTCCTGCATACATCAAGGAAAACCTCCCATTCACTAATTCACATACTCATTTATTTTCTAATATTTTCTCTATGTACAATTTCCCTGATGTTTTCTCAAAGTTATATGTATATAAAGAAAATATCAATATATATGAGTAAAGCTCTGTAATAGCTATCATTCAACCCATCTATCTATACCAACCTATTTCTCCCTGTATTATATGTAAATGTATAAATATAGTATACGTATATAAATATGACATACATATAAATATATATGTGTGTGTATGTGTATTTGTGTTATCATCAGTGTCTGAGTGTGGGTATCCAGCTTTTCTTACTTTTCCACTCATTTTTTCTTCTCATTTTCTCATCTTTCCTCTTTTTAATCATGAGCTAAATATTTAAAGACCTGTGTATGTTTACTGAGTTTAACACCAGTTTAAAAAGAGTTGATTGGGGTTTCCCTGGTGGCGCAGTGGTTGAAAGCCCACCTGCCAATGCAGGGGACACGGGTTCGTGCCCCGGTCCGGGAAGATCCCACATGCCGCGGAGCGGCTAGACCCGTGAGCCATGGCCGCTGAGCCTGCGAATCCGGAGCCTGTGCTCCGCAATGGGAGAGGCCACATCAGTGAGAGGCCCGCGTACCACAAAAAAAAAAAAAAAAAAAAAAAAGAGTTGATTGAGCTGGGTTACTCCATCTCTAAACATGGTGGAAGGGTTAGCAGAGCTAATCTAGGAAAAGTGACAAAGTAGTGGCTCCACCCCTCTACTCTGCTGCCAGTGACATCTGGCATCATTCCCAAATGGTGGTTCTTTCTACTCCCCCTGAGTCCAGGTAGCCATGCATGCTAAAATCACTTTTCCTTGAATCAAGGGAAAGCTGCTGGCATGTTGGATGAGACAATTCTTCATCATTCTAATGAAGCATGTCGGACATTCCTGAACTCACTCCCCTACTCAGCATTAAACAGCCATGGCAAACCCCAACCCAGCCCCCAAGACCTGTCCTTAAACTAAGTGGAGAGATGCATGAGTCAGAGAGGATGAAAGAGGGACATCATCAGGGCTTGAATAACAGAACTCTCCTTCCTGGAGGAGGAAGGAAGGTGCTGGAACAAGGCCAACATGGTTGCCTTGGCCAGAGACCACCGTGTTCAGTAAAGCCAGATGCTACAAGGACAACTCCAGCCTGACAAAGAAGCTAGTCAGCTGCAAACCTCACTGTCTTATGGAATTCAGTTTCCAGAGGAGGTATCATAACACAATGATTATGAGTATGGATTCAGTCATGCTCAAATCCTCAGCTCTAAATATTGGGTAAGCTACAGAAGCCTTCTGTGCCTCAGTTTTCTTATCAAAAAAGTGGGAATAACAGTATCAGTACTGATAGAGTTAGGACTGTTTTACAGATTAAATAAGTTGTTATTTGTTCATGTTTTAAATGTGTTAAGTACCATACAAAAAATGAAGTGAAAAAATACACTGACAAGATCAAGTACATCCTTTCTGAGGAAGAGCAGATGAATGAGTCTTTCTATTTATCGCCCTATGTCCTCAAAATCGTCCTCTCTGTCAATCCTTCCTTTAGCAATACTTTTACAAATATTTTTTTTTAATAAGTACCTCCAATTGAACAACTAGCTAGCTAAACAAAGAAATGATGCTTAAGTGAGAAAGAAGTATACAAGAGATGGTAGGAGGCATGCAAAAGGATATTAGAGAACAAAGTTAAAAGAATATGGTTATTTAAAAAAGAACTGGATAAACTAAATTGAGTTCTGTTTGTAGAGAAACACTGTAATGCCTGAAATGATTTAGATTTACTTTCAAACTTTGTTAACATGTTTATTGTTTTCCATATGTAGAATCTGAATCTGAAAAGTTAAATTACTCCATGGTAATTGACATGTTGAATGATTATAATATTAGAATAAGAAACCATCTGGTGCTTTAACACTATCAGAGATAGGAAAAAATATTAACTTATTAAACTTGTGGAAAATCATTAAATGATTGGGACATATAATATTTTAGCTATTGATGAGGGGAGGTGGTTGATAAAAGTTAAAGTGTAAATACACTGTTAAAGTAACCAGATTAGCCCAAGATGGAGTCACTCATGCTAGACCCCATGACAGCAAACCAAAACTTAACAAAGTTTCTGTGCTTGGATCTCCCAGAAAAAGCAGCCCTAGGTGAACCAGTCAGTGCTTGCCTGTTCGGCACATGTTACCTGGCTCAGCTCCAAGATTTCCCTTTGCTCCATGTAAGGAAGGTAACCCTGCTTTAACCACTCAGCAAATGCCCAGTATAACTTCTTTGTTCATGCTCACTTTGATCTATAAAAATCTCTCACCTTGTACAACTCTTCAGAGCTCCTTTCTGTTTGCTATATTGGATGAATATTCATGAATTGCTGAATAAAAGTCTACTAGATCAATACATGGTCTGTGAAAAAATTTTTTTCATAGAGGCATGAGAGGGAAACTTGGGTTAACCACTTATTTCTTATTTTCAGTTTCAAGTTTCTTTTGTTTTTAGGTATAGTCTTTCATTCACTTTGGCTAGAAAGTTCTCTCCTAGTTTACATTTGCTTGATTTGTTTGTAAAAGGGATGGAGTTCGCAAATCAGTGGTAAATTGTGTACCTTGTTTTCAATACATATGCTACAATACACTACATATATGACAATGCAAATACTAATATTTAATTTTATCACCTATGCCACGTTATTCCTTAGCCACTCATCTATTTTTGTAGTCATTTTCAACAGATATTGTGAAGGAGCACATACATCCTAGGAGGGAGGGGAAACAGGCACTAGAGATCTACAAAGATGTGGTCCTTGCCCGTAGGGAGTTTTATATTCTAGACATTCAAAAAGGCATCACAGGGCTTCCCTGGTGGCGCAGTGGTTGCACGTCCGCCTGCCGATGCAGGGGAACCGGGTTCGCGCCCCGGTCCGGGAGGATCCCACGTGCCGCGGAGCGGCTGGGCCCGTGAGCCATGGCCACTGAGCCTGCGCGTCCGGAGCCTGTGCTCCGCAAGGGGGGGGCCTGCATACCAAAAAAAAAAAAAAAAAAAAGGCATCACAACATTGTGTTACTGGAAAGAGAAAAAATAGAGTGCTTTGAGAGCACAGGAGTTCACCTAATTCTGACTGAGAGTGAATGACAAGTTTGAGAAGGGTTTTCCTGGAGAAGGTAGTATCTGCACTATGTTTTAAAACATTAGTAGAAGTTAGCCTGGGAAAGACCATGGAGAAGGATATTCGGAGATAATGAAAGTACCCAGGAAAAACCACTAGGATGATGTGATTTGAGTGGGGGTGAGGGGATCTGGTGAGAAATCAGGTTGGAGAGGTCATGCTAAGTACTCTGGATTTTAAGTTTGCACTTGTCAAGGCAATGGGCACATTTCACAGTGACCACCTGTTTTGTACTTTAGAAAGGAACTGTGTAGAGATAAGTTTGAAGGAAAGAGGTTTCCTTTAGTAATTTGGACAAGAAATGCTGAGGGCCTGAATTATGGCAATAATGACACAGAAGGAGGAAACACAGTGGAAGGCATTAAGGCAGTCAAAATCGTTAGACTTAGTAACTAGTGTGGGTTAAGTTTAACCCTTGCTTTCTGGCCTCCATTCCTGGAAGGGTGGTTATTCCAGTCACCACTAAAGGAAGGAGAAAGAGGTTCTGAAATCTAGGTTTCAGAAATTGATTCTGGGGATAATCATGAAACATCTAAGAAGATGTTTTCGATATATATGTTTGGAATATGCAGTTTTAGGCAGTGGGTTTCCTTTTATTTTCTTATGGAAATAATTTTCTCATCTTATAAATTATAGGAAAAAAATCTCCCTGTTGTTTTATATTTTATTGTTGGCATTCCAATTATTTTATGTTCTTCATTTTTCACTTGAAGAGAGAATGGGATTGCTTAAAGGAAAAAGAAATTGGTTAACTGAGAAAGAACTTCACCCTATTGACTCAGGATATGTCAATCATCATGGTTCTGAAATTGAGCTGGGAACTAGCAGCATTCCTCAGGCTAAAATCAGGTGCACCCTTGTGGCACACGAGAGGCATAGCCTTTTCAAACATTTGAAGTCCACTGAGTCATTTAAAATAATAAATGAAGAAGCTAAGCTTAAACAAAATGAAAACCAACTTAATGTTGCTAGTTTCAAACAAATTGGTGGTGCTGGGGTTTGGGGAGGGTGGGAGAAGGCATGAAGAGCCTTCAAATGGACAGAGGCATGCCCTGTAAGGCAACGTGCAGCTGGCCTTTGGAAAGCAGTGGTACAAAAACTTACCCACTTCCATGCTCACCCGTGCATTTCTGGCTTAACCTGTGTTAATTTTCCCATAGTCTCCTGGGAATAGCAACCTTGCTTCAGGAGGACTAAGGGGGAAAGAGATGTGTTTGTTTGTTTGTTTGTTTGCTTTTCCCTACAGACAAAATGAGATTGAGACTCTAGTCCTAAAGCAGTGAGTCAACCAGTTACCTTGGCCAGAGAACTAGGAAATATAGTTCCTGGAGAGTAAAGCTAAAGCCTAGATGAGATATAGAACAAGTGAGAGTAAAGTGAAAGTCTAAGAGAGAGGCAGGGCCATCAGTGATTGCTGAATCATGCGTGCATGGGGTAGCCCTTATTCAACATTTATTCATTCATCCATTCATTCATGTAACAGACAACTGGTTGCATACCACGTGCTCGCAAATGTGCAAGCAGATGAAATTTATTACAATAGTGGATAAGGCATACAACTCATGCCCTTGAGAGCTTTCCAACATTATTTACATATTACATATAAAGAGAACATTGAAACCTAGCACAGTATGAAAAATTTAAATAGCAGTAAAGTGTGGTGTCAAGACGTACTGGCAGCATATTCCTCACACCACCCCAAGATTTGTTAGATTTCAGGTGTGAGAAAAATGGAAAAGACAAATAAGGATATGTCAAAAATAAAAATCATTGTATGACATTTTCTTCCTAAAAGCATAAAAGAACTCCCCCAAAGAGAGCAAAAAGGTATAAGATAGTAATCAGGAAGTACTAAAAGCCATTGGAAGATAAGGCATAAATATACATTATTTTTGTTAATACATATTTAAAATAAAATACAGGAAAACCTTGCAAGAATGTTGTGAAAATAAATTTCATAACATTTGAAAACTGAAATGACTCAAAACCTGGGGTGGGAGAGGATGTCTCTTCTCTTATGAAGTTATTTAAAAAGAATTTGTGGGACTGGGAACCTCATACACTAGAGGTGACAGTATAAGTGCATATAATCTAATTATTACACTTGATGAATAAAGCCAAACAATTTGGTTTTATTCATCAAGTATAATAAAAATATGTATACCCTTAACCCAGCTATTGCACTGCAACTCTAAAAACAGGGAAAGTAGACAAAGATGTTCATTACAGTGTTGTGATAATCAACATGGCAACAAACATATCCAACAATACGGAGGTAATTAAATAAATAATGGAATCACATGATAGGGATTTTTTTTTTTTTTTTTTTTTTTTTTTTTTGCGGTACGCGGGCCTCTCACTGCTGTGGCCTCTCCCGTTGCGGAGCACAGGCTCCGGACGCGCAGGCCCAGCGGCCATGGCTCACGGGCCCAGCCGCTCCGCGGCATGGACCGGGGCACGAACCCGTGTCCCCTGCATCGGCAGGCGGACTCTCAACCACTGCTCCACCAGGGAAGCCCAAGGGAATTTTGATGTCTATAAAAAGCGGTAACACCATACAAAAACACAGTGAAATGCTAAATGAAAATTACTTAAATTTCTCTCCCGCTTAAGTGTGACTGTATATGTGTGTATAAACAAACACAGTTTACAGAGAAAGATAAGTAGTAATGCTTCAAAATGTCAATTTGGGGCTGGCCAATCTGACCTGAAGGATTATAAGTTATTATGTTTCCTATATTTTGTAATTTCTATATTTTGGGCAATAAGCATATGCTAATTTTATATGAGAAAATATGGTTATATATTTAATAATTGGATCTTAAAACACCGTAGGTAAGGGTATCAGACAACAGATGGCAAAAGGTAGAAAGTCTTTGGGAAAAAACAATTAAAAGTTGGAAAACAAATATACAAGCTTATGAGATTTTATAGGTGTTGACATGAAATAGCAATATAGGCTCTCCATTCAAAATTTTTAAAACGAAAAAGGCTACTGAACCATTTTATCACACAAAAACTGAAACTCTATTCAAAATGCTTTCAGTTTTGAAGATGTTAGCCGATTAAAATATATTGTTTTGCTTAAGAGTTACTCTGCTACAGGAGCCATTTGTTTTCCTTTGCTGCAAAGCCCCAGAAATACTTAACTCACATTTATACTTAAATATGAGACTGAGATCGGTGTGTCCAACAAGAGTTATATGTGACTGCTAAAGACAGAAAGATGTTGATAATGTAACCTGCTTTTTCTACCTTCAGACATGTCTAACTACAGTCCAACTTGTCTCCTGCTAGATGAAGCATAAACCCACAGAGAAAAGCCACACTAGAGCTGGGAACTATTCCACCTTCAATGTCATTCAAAAGAAGCCTCAGAGAAAAGTCTGTGTTCTTTGGGCAAGAGGAACCTCCACTTTTATCTTCAGATTTATAAAAACATATTAGGCTATACTGATGGCCAACACAGTCCCCTTTTCAAAGGCAAAATGATTGTATTGCCTCTAACATGATGCTTACCTAAAACTATTTGTTGAAAGTGTCCTTAAAATGTACGTTTAGAGTGTCCAGATGTAAATATGCACTGATTAACAGTTAATCTCAGTTCTGAGCTTCCCATGATATAAAAAATAGATCCTATTTTTGAGATGCATGAATGGGTTCGCCTGAGGTTTACATCTGGATACTAATTATTAACGCTCACTGTATTTCTTTTACATAAAAAATGATGGTGACCTTATGAAAATCCCTAGAGTTGAAGGGGGAAAAGTACTGGCCCTTAAATTTAAAAACCTGGGGAGTACTCTAGCTTACAGGCAAGTTTCCTGTCAGTACAACTAAAGTTTCAGTCTGGAGAGTGTGAAACCCTCATCCTGTTTGTCTGTCATGAAATCCTCCTCCAACATTGCCACATCCAGGCAACGTGAAGAAAGAGCTCAAGTATGTGGAGCAGTTATTGACTATATTATGGGACTATATGAATATATAAATCCTATGTGCATGCAAGTACACTTCAGATATTTGTATATTTATTTATACACACATAACTAATGTATCTAATTTTATGCTCAGTTACAGTTAGGGGGACTAAGAAAATGAAATATTGTACATATGTAGATAGATTTTCATGATAGGTAAATGTTATCAGGTATGAAGTGATATATAGGAATAGGAAAATAGACTTTAACATTTAAAAAAGTAATTTAAAAAGACTCTGCTTTTCCATTTATATATAATTCAAGTTCTCTAACTAGGAAAACTATTAGATACCTAGAGTTTAAAATTTATCTTGAGTATAAGGTTTCTTACACTCTTGCTAGGAGTAGAGCCCAAGGGACAGCTCTAAAGTATATTCTACACCAGTGTCATTCAAAGTGCATTCTGAGAATGGTGCGCTATTGATCCATGATTGAGTAAATACAGAAATTGAGCGAGTGATTGAACACCTTTACAGCAATTCTGCAGGCTAATTCTGTTTCTGTTGGATTTAATAATAAAGAGTATCAAATAATCTACCACAGATTGAAATTTATTTTAAAAATGTCCTTCCCCACAAACTCCCCACAGAGAATGTAAGCAGCACTGTTCTAGACTGTCTCACTGAGATTTCCAGCACAACTGATCCCCAACTGCCCTCAGCACTTATCTTCTCAGTATGGTACCTCTGTTGGCTTCCTACCTTCCCTCTCACTTTCACACTTGTCTACAGAAGTTTCCTGAGGTTACCTTCCAAATAAACTGCCTGAATTCGTATTTTGTCTCAGAGTCTGCTTCTGATGTCAGAGAGTTTGTTTGGTCTACTCCTGTACCTCTGATACCTGTAACAATGCCCGACAAACAGTAGCTGTTCTATCAATCGTAATTAATTAATGTTTTTTTATTACAGGTTGGGTAACCTTGGACAAATCGGTCTACTTCCCTGTCACTCAAATTCTTCATGTACATATCAATAGTTCAGAACGGATAACCCCAAAGTACCTTCTGGCTTCCAGCTCTATGGTTATATAATTTGTTTTGTGAAGGACTGTGGTAGACAATGCCCCAATTCCAAAGAAGAGGCAGATTTCAGTGAACTCAGGTAGGTGGAAGTGATATTGATGAGAATTAGGAAATATGGAGGATGCTTAGGATTGGGGTAGGCAGAGAGGAAGGAAGAACCCATTTGGAGACAAGTTGATGTTTAAGGGATGAGAAATCACAGGCATGTTGAAAAGCCAGTGTGTAAACCAAGATTGACCTGTAAAGCAAATGTGTTTAGAACAGTGGGAAATTATCCTGTAAAAGCATTTAAGGACAGGATTAATGGCTTCCTCTGCCTGACAAAAACTGGCAATATACAAGTATGTGTGTACAGAAAACATTATGAGTCTATAACTAATACTAAGGGAGGACAGCAAAAAAAATTAAATCTACCTCTAGATGCAGTTCATTTCAGTAGAACATTCTAAGCACTAAGAGTCCACAGAGATAAGGACATGAGTTAACTACAACATTTGAGTGTTGCCTATGCTCCGGGCACTATACTAAGTGCTTTATACACAGAGTCTCATTGAACCCTCAAGACAACATATGAGGTAGTAAAGTTCTATCCTCATTCTGCTATGAGGAACTGAGGCATACCACAACCAACCTCATAGAATTTGAATCAATTAATGTTTACTCCAGGCCTAGGGGGGTTCATGATCTTTAAACAAGAGCTGTCACATGCAACATGCATCCAGCACCTAAGAAGTCACATCTATCTTGAGGACTGAGGCGGACTTGTTCAATGGAGAGTAGAAGGCACATTATGGGTTACACAAGAGTGGAAGCACCTGAGAGATGTTAGGCAGATGTTTAGGGGAGAATGAGGAGCTCCCCAGATAATCTATATGAGAATTCATATCAGGGAATGATAGAAAGGAGGAGCCAGCAGAAGGGGAATTTAACTACACACCTAAACTGGCTTACCTTTCAGAAAACCTGAGTATTGGTCTAAATGCTATTTTTTTTAATTGAAGTATAGTTGATTTACAATATCAGTTTCAGGTGTACAACATAGTGATTCGATATTTTTATAGATTATACTCCATTTAGTTATTATTTAAAAAATGGCTATATTCCCTGTGCTGTGCATTATATCCTTGTGGCTATATATTTTATACAGAGTAGTTTGTACCTCTTAATCCCTCCCCTCTCTTGCCCTTTACCCCTTCCCTCTCCCTACAGGTACCCACTAGTTTGTTCCCTATATCTTTTGAGTTTGTTTCTGCTTTGTTTTATTCATTCATTTTATTTTTTAGACTCTACATATAAATGATAACATACAGTGTTTGTCTTTGTCTTTGACTTATTGCACTAAGCATAACAAATGCTAGTATTAAAAACACTTTGGTAAAGTCATTAGTATTTTTGGAGCCCATTCTTCATTTTCTATATCCATCACTGTATGAGATGCTTTCATCTTCATTTTATTTAATCTTAAATCCCTCTAATGAGTCGGCATTTTTATTCCCACTTCCAGATATAGCACATGAATAACTTGAGACAAATTGTTAGTATCGATTAACAGTCTCAACCCTTCACTGACTCATTACCAGTTTATATCATACTGTCTTGCACTTGTGAAAATGTATTTGTTTCCCCCAAATGGAGTGATAGCATATTGAGAGGAGGGAACCTGCATTATCCATCTTTTTGTCTCCAGTATCTACTATGATTTAGTACATAGTAAGGATGTAGTAGGTGCAAAATAAATATTTTAAAACATTAAATATATATTAAATATTATATATATAAGATATTAAATATTTTAAAGTGATATCCACGGTTTCTTTTTTTAATATCCCTCTCCAAAACTGAAAGTCCTTTTAAAGAATTTCAGTGAGGGAATCAAGGTTCTTCATACACTAAAGTAAGTCCTTGAATCACAAAGACTTCCTTCTTTAAAATGTAAAGCAAAACAAAACTTTTGCCAAGAAAAGTCTTCTTTAAACAAAGAAAACTAAAAAGCAAACCAGACAGTGTTAAGTCTCCATCTCATTTGCAAGTTTCTTCTCATCTCCTCAACCTGTGAAAGTTGGGGTGCCCCATGGTTCCATCCTCAGATATTATTCAGGCTCATGGCTGGATCATGGGCTAAGAATATGCTGATCATTCCTAAATTTCTATTGCTAATCTCAACTTCTCTCCTAAACTCAAGATGCAAATATCCAGCTTCATACTCAACATCTCCAACTGGATTGATAGTAAACCCTGAAAATCAGTGTGGCCAGAGGTCCTGACCAAACACCTGCATGCAAACACGCTCTTCCTACAGTCTTTCCCATTTCAGCTTTGTGACCATTCCACACTTTCAGTTGCTCAGACCAAAAACTTTCTACTGTAATCGACTAAATTCTTTTCTTTCAATCCCAATTTAAATCCACTTACAAATCCTGTTGGATCTAATTTTAAAATGTATTTGGAATGTGAACCTCCACCTCCAACAGTACTACTCTGATGTAAAGGATCACTATCTTGGACTTGGGTTTCTACAGTAGCCTCATAATTTGTCTCTCAGCTGCTATTCTTCTTGCCCAGCTCATGTCTTCTCTAATAAGTAGCCAGAGTGACCCTCTTAAAAATCTATCATATCATATCATTCTTCTATCCCAAGCTATCTAATAATTTCCCTATTCATTCAAAGTTAAAGCCTGAGCCCTTAAAATGCCTCTATTTTTTGTCCTCCTCGTTTTCACCCCCTTAACTTCATCACCTTCATGCTCTTGCAACACCAGTCACTCAGACCGCCTCACCATTCTTTAAACACAGGTATGCTCCCAGCTCAGGGTACTGCTTGACACAGACCATGGTTATTATTCAGTCTATGTTCAAAAATCTATGTTCAAAAATCGCCTATCAGAAGAGCCTTCACATACCATCTTATGTGAAAAATTATCCCACACCTTTTCCTCACTACCTGATCCATCCCAAAATGTCTGCTTGATTTTTTTCATAACTTAAAAAAAATAATTTTGCACCATCTGACATACATTTACTCATTTATTTATTGTCTATATTCTCCACTAGAATGTAAATACTATAAAATCAGGAAATTTTTTTATTCACTCCCTAAATTGTTTTATTCACTCCCCCTCTCCCCACCAGCAACTAGAACAGTGGCTGGAACACAATAAGTTCTTCAAAATACATTTTAAATGAATAAATAAATAAATGAAGGGGAGATATTATATGACTCACTGTCTCCTGCAGTTATTATCCAAATAAAGTACTATTAGTGGTATAAATCAGTTTTCCATGCAGCATTAACCTGTTTGCACACATATTGTGATTTTATAATAAAGGAGAAAAATTTTTAAAGAATAGTGCATGATCATCTATGCTAGGAAATTACACAGTCTTAGATAGAGAGAATGACAGAGAGAGAGAATTAGAAATGAAAGTTTCACTTAGCTTAAGCTTTAAGGGAATAATCCTACATTGTTTAAATGGTGACTCCAGCTAAACTTTATCCTTGTACAATAATGGCAGCTTCTTAAATTTTAAGTCTGTTGCCCATATTAACATGACTGAGGGAAAAACTTCATTATTAAATGAGTTGATGTTTTTAATATTATGACTATTTCAGAGTTACAAAGATGTGATCCCTTAAAGAGAAAAATATCTTAACAAACTAAGCAAAATTTTTGAATGCATATGCAGTAATAATATTGTAAATACTCACTGACTGAATCATAATTATTAATGCCCTGGCTTTTTAAAAACTCATCTAATCTGCATAATAAATGCTTGATTAATAATGAGCCCACCTCTGTAAAAGTTAACCCGATTACAACGCAATATTTATAAGGGAAAATGTGTCTTAAACGTGTCTTAAAATATTCAAAGAGAGATTTCTACTTAGATATTTTTCTTGCCACATCGTTTCTAAGTTGCTGTAGCCTACCTTTCATTACAAGTTGATGTGACAGATTGCTGTATTTTCAGATTGCTAAATACTTCTGTCAAGTCCCTTAAGGCATTTTCAGAATTTAGTTCTTGGATTTTTTGGGATAATTTCCAGGCTCTCCTTTTTGGTGGAGATGAGGTAAGCAACAGCTTGAAACTATGATTCATTTCTGTTGGAGTTTCTGTCAGACACTTGCAGGAAAAAGAAAATGACTAATCACCTACTAAAAATGGCAGCAGATGCCATAAGCAAAATTTCATTCAACCTGTTAACTTTGGTTTCAATGTAAGAATTATTTAATTAAAAGTCTTAGTTTTTAAATATCATTTAAAAAAATAATGTCTGCTTCTAAAATATGAGGTAATGAAATTTACTTTAAATATTTTAACAAAGTTCTTTACAATGACCTTTCTCTGCACTTCAGTTTACACACACCAGTATGCATGTATGTATAGAATACACTTTACAGTATCATGAGGACATACATACATGTGCTCCAAGACAGGGCTATTAGCATTTAATATTTCTATCTTCTAAAAAGTCCTAATGGTATAATGTTTACCACATTTGGTTTATGTGAAATAGTGATTAATGTTCCATAAAATATTTTTCTATCTTTTGCATTCTAAATACATTTTTGTTCAATGTTCCTGTGACTTTATATCTGAAAAAATCACGTCCAAGAAATAGCAGATCAATTTTGTGATTCAAAGCAGTATACTAATAAAATAGAAATATTCAAAACTTTTTCTAAACCAAACAGTGACCTATGGAGGGTTTTTTTTTTTTTCCATGAAGTACTTTTGGGAATTTTGCCGCCAGTTCTTGAAGTAGGTAGCGTAGTGTGGAATGTGGTAAGGACGGAAGAGAGCTAGATCCTGAAGGAGAAGAGAGGAGGGAGATAATGTTGAGATTGTTTCTTAACTACTCTCTGTGCCAGTGGAAGGAGACTACAACAGTACATGAGGAGTTGATGTCTATGTAGGGTATTCATAAAGACCATAATAGGTTTGGGCCTGAAAGTAGGGCTAATGCTAGAGTGTCTATTTCCCCACTTCTGATCATTACACAAGCAAAAGGGCCCATATAGAGGAAGAACTGTGTTGTCGTTGAGAAAAATCCTCCAGAGATAATACTTTCACACCTACCATTACATCTCCTACTTAAAACAGTTCTGTGAGCTTACATGTCTCCATTTCACAGAAAGGAAACCAAACCTCAGAAAGGATAATTTGACAAGGGATAATTTGACATAACTAATAAGAGGCAGAGCCAGAATCTACCCAGGGCTACTGACATTTAATTCAATTGTTGTTCTACTACACATGCATAAACATGCATCCCTGACATTTTGTAGTTGGAAAATATCAAGTTCACAAAAGTCAGGTGACTTTCCAAACATCAAAAATCTAAGCAGGATAGTATTCTCTTATGATTTTCAATCCAGTGATATATACATGACTTCCAAAAGTCTCTTGGTCTTTCTGAGTCACATTGTACTTGAAAAGTAAGAGATATAGACCAAGTGATTTCCGAGGTCTCTTCCAGCTCTAAAATGCATAGGTTTTTTATTCTATTATACGTTGGCTATAACTAAAATTATAAACTGATTGATATCATCAGAAACAATTCCAAATTGACTTGGACAATGTTAAATATCACAGATATGTTGATAAGAGCTTTATTTCAGTGAAACAAACAAGCAAAAAACTACTGACTTGGGGAATATATACTGGATAGGAGCAAACTGAAACGGTGCCAAGAACAGCTAATATAAATGTTAGCCATGATTCAGAAAAAAATACACAAGTAATGACTTTTGTAATAATTAAAATGCATGCGGTGATTTTTTTTTGCTTGGAACAGTAAATAATAATTCTTTTTCTTCTGTCTTTGATGACCAATTCACTTAAAACTCTGAAGTCAAATTAGTGAACATGCTACACTTATTATGAACCAAATTTTAGCTGCAAATCTCCTAGGAAGTGATGACAAAATACATTAAACAGACCTATATTAAGTTATTCAAATGTGACAAAGTAAAAACCAACTTTCTGTTCAACTGATATAACAAAATGAATTTACAAATGAAATGATAGAGCATATAATTCCATTCAGAGCACAGAAATCAAATTTTTACAAAATCACCCCTCTGAATCCTGAAAACATACGACTTAACTTTCTGATGGTAAAGCTCTAGTTTTGTTAATTGAACCACTATTTTGGAAACTATCTTTATATTTATTTATAAACACACATATATTAATCCGAGGTTTTCTCCTTTGAAATACATCTTGCCACAAGATGGAGTACACCCCTTTCAACAATTTCCAGAACACTATGGTAAAACCTGATGCATTAACAATATTTGGTTTACCTATTATACGGCTAATATAAGACAATTAACACATGAAAAAGCTAAATGAGATTTGTTGCCAAATATATTAATCAATTACATAACTAATTGATACTTTCAGTCTTTATTTTTAAGATGTATTTTTAAATTATTTTATTTTGGTTGAAACAAATGTGCTTATTTGGGAGACCACTGATGACACAACATCTCAATGACACTGTTGGGATAAAGATTTTCATCAGGGTGCTCTGACTCCCATCCCTTCCTTAGAAATAGATAAGAACCATCTTATTTCAAGCAGATTCTAAAAAGTGGGGATCATAATAACCTTGCGTTTTCCATCCACTTTTTCAACAAATCAATAAGAATACTTGTTACATAAAAGGTTTAACCTTAGACAACATCTCCTCAAAATTGCTTACTGTAAAGTAAAATCAAAACACACAGACTATAACTACCTTTTGGGACTCATCCAGAACTTACTGCTTAGTGAAGCCTTTCTGACACCCCTACTGGAATTAGATCTCTCTTCTCTCTGCACCCAGAGAGCATTTCATCCATATACACATATATCGTTTGATTCAGGGCATGCCCTCTGGGGTTATTATTGTAGAGAGGAATCCCTGACATCATGTTGGACAACTGTCCCTCTCTTCTTTCAAAACTTCCCCGAATCAGAGCATCCCCCTGGCCAAAATGTCTTAGGTCACCACTCATATATTTATTGATTGAACTCTGAGCTGCAATGAATTTATGATGACTTCCATAAAAGTAAAAGACTCCTACCGTTCCCTAATTACTTGATTATATTCACTGGTTGTTGTCTCAACTACATGAACATTCTTGGAACTGCTATACATTTTACATTTTAAGATCATGCCTAATATTTTTCCTTTGTTTCTTTCATCAGTTGCATTATTGCAATCAGGTATAGGTCAAAATTGCCTACGAGAGTACAAAATTAATGACAGAAAGAGAGTTCATAATGAGTCAACAACATGTATTGCAGAATAAAGAGAGCTTTTGATGTTTGGAGCATTTTTCCTTGCTGACCTAGAATCAGATTTCAGTTTGATGCATTAACCCATGGTAGGCAAGAAAAGCATATGAATACTGTACACTCAGATCACAGGCAAAATAAATACTAACTAAGCAAAATATTTAAGACAAAATGGAGAAGCAATGAGTTAGTCCTGCAAGTGACCATACGCAATTAAAGCACTTACACTTCACAATAATAATGTGTTTATGTATTTATCTACTACTTGAGGGCAAGAACTATGTTCACTCATCTATATAGTCTCAGTTCCACTCAGGCCCCAGGACTGTACTTGGAGCACAATATGGAAGGCATTCAATGCCTACTGAGTGGGTACATATCCTACTAATCAGATCATTCTCATACATCCTCATAGGATAATTCATACTAGAATTAATAACTCACAACTGCCTTACATACTGAAAATTTTTTCAATTGAACTAGAATAAAAGTTTAGTCTTTATATAATTTAGGTGATATAAATATATATAATAACATAATAATTTGCAAGAATTTTATTCTACAGTATTCTGGGCCTAATCAAAGATTTGTGAGGGAAAAATAAAAATAGAAGAAAACAGATTCAAATCTAAAGCTTATAATAGTTGGGGGAGTTAAAGAAAAGTTAGAAAACATCATAACATTCAAAGTGAACAAAAATATAAATGCTAGGATCCATAAACAAATGTAGGCAATAATCAACCTTGAGTCTTTACACCATTGTATCAGTGCTTCTGTTACAGCACTTGCTACTGTTATGAAATTGTTTATGTCCATGTAATTCCGATCCCTGCTACTTTCGGCAGGACAACAATTACAAGACACACAATTGGTGTTTACAAATGTTTATGAAATGAATGACAGACTACATGCATGCACGCACAAATGAACAGTTGTCAGCGAAATGTAGAAAGACATCTCCTAGATGAAGGGTAATTCAGTCATCAAGGCCTTACCAACTGTAGCAGCTAGGGTGACATACCAGAAACACCAGCTTTCAGATGTTACCAAGCAGTGTGAATTTAAATTTTATTTATTATAAAATATAAAGTCAGAAAATAAAATAATGGACTAAAGGGCTGTTAAGATGGCCTTTGTTTTGTTATTGTATTAGTTTTCTTTGGAGAATTTTCTCTTACTGTTCTTCTATTGCATGAAGTAATAGCTAGTAGGGCTCTGACTCCTAGAAAAAGGCAGTCAGGACAGCCTTTTAATTAGTTGGAAACTACTTGTGCTGGTAGAGAGATGGAAAGACTACCAGATCTTCAGAAATAAAGAGTTCAAGGCATTTGACCTTGAGGTAACCAAAGCGTCCACTATTTGGCCAGAAAGCATTCTGTACTTGATGCTAAAACTTAGAGGCAATAAAAGAAAAGCAAGTTATGGTTAATAAAGAAACAGCTTAATACTTTAGGTATTAATTTCTTTACCTCTTTCTTTAAGGTAAAATTTTAAAATAATGGGCCATCAATGTTTTATAATCTTGGTTGTTTTCTTAAAGGCATAAACAAAGGGGGCACTTGGATGTTTTTATTTTTAAATTAGCCAAGTAATTATTTTTAAGTCAAAGGAAAAGCAGGAGACAATTAGAAGGAAAACGTAGGGACATATGACAAAGGTCTTACAGTTAGTTCTTGACTGGTGTCTGGGAGCCCTGCGGGACAATGAGAAGGTCAAGGTTGCATCTGGAATGTCAAAACAGGAAGAGAATTTTCTGGGAATATAGAATGGTCATATGCAAGATTACTGAATAATGAAGACTGACACTAAAATTAAAGTAATTTCATCATTTTAGTTATCTAAGTTCATCTCTTCAGCATTTACAATATGTCAGACATCATTCAAATGGTCAAATATTTAAGTTATGCCATTCAATATCACAGGCTGACACCTCCAGCTGTTCAATAATCAGGTTGAAAGAAGTACAGAGATAATTTACTAGGAGTGAAAGTTAGTTGACTTCTAAAATTTGATACTGAAATCTCACCCAAAAAGTACCAGAATATTTAAAGTTTCAAAATAAAAATAATACATTTTTGAATGTATAATTTTTAAGAAAATGATGACATAGTAAAAAAGAAAAAAAGGAAAATAACAAATAATTAGTAAGTTACAAGGGCTTATTTTTGGCTGTATATTTATAATTGACATATTGCACTACATTATTTTACTAAATATTTTACTTATACAAAAGGCTTAAAAGAATTATATAATAAATACTAACTTAAGAAATGTCATTTCCAGTTGCATGATCACACTCCTCTCTCCCCAAAGTAAAGTATCTTGAATTTGATATTATTCCCACGCATGAATTTATGCTTTTACACATATATAGCATATATCTATGCAATACTGCTTTGATATAGTAAAACATTATATAAATATATCATGCTGCATGCATCCTTCTGCATAGTTTTTGTTTTCTTTCAATCTTATGTTTGTAAGATTCGTCCATGCTAACACCAAAACATTTACCTCATACATTTTCTTTGCTGCTCTATGAGTATACTACAATTTACCTACATAGCTAGAAAAGGACATCTATGTTTTCCTTTTTTTTCCCCATTATAAACTAAACTGTCAAGAACATTCTTGCACACATCTCCCTGTTCATATGTAGACAAGTCTCTCTGGGGTGTACAACTAGAAATAGAATTGGTGGATTATAGATCATGTGTATCTTCAGCTTTGTAGATAACATCAAGTGGTGTCCCAATATACCAAAATGGATAAGATTTTCTGTGGTCTCCCCAGTACTCCATTTAGTAGGTCTTCAATGTATTTCATTTGTTCTCTAGGTTCTCATTCTCTGCATCAGAGTCTTTCCCAGAGTGACACATGACAGGTAATAACTATGCTTCAAAAACGGAACATCACTCCCCAGATTCAAGAAAAAACAAGGAATTTTCCTATCTCTCATCCTTAAAATGCTCAGAGGCAAAAGGAGCAAGAGTCCCAAACAACAACCAAAATATATAAGTTATCATACAGTAGTTAAAATGATAATAATTACTATTATTTACTCTGAAGCAATTACTTGCCAAGCACAGTAGTAGGTACCTAATGTGCATTATCTTACCGTATCCTTTGAATAAGATTGGCAATGCAGTTGTTGTTATCCTTGCTTTGTATATGAAAAAATTCAGAAGTTGAATCACAAGTTCAGTTACTTACCCAAGACAACATAGCTAGAGTAAATGACAATCAACATTCAGCTCACTTAGTCACACTCAAACCCAGTTTTCTCTATTCTACCCTGCAGTAGGCTTCAAGTTAGAACTCAAAGCATTCATTCACCACAACAATCTATAAAGCACTGTGAGGAGCAAGTAGCTTTAATTAACTTCACTTAAAATTTAGGAACCTGTACACACACATGAGATTCTCCAAATGCCTGCTGCTTTATTTTGGTGGTAAAATTTCACTACTCAAAACTTCCAGAAGAAGATAAGGGGTCATTGAATAAAATAAGAATTCAAATATGCTTAGTCAATTGTACTAAAAAGTCACAATACTGCTAAAAGATGCAGCAGAAAGTAAATGATTACTTAAAATGAATTTGGGTCATTATCTGTGGATTTAACCTATTTATAACATCCCTCTACCATATTTACTTAGATGACTCAACCGCTAAGTCAGCACCTTAAGCCTTGCTTAACGTTAAATGGAAAGGGAATTCTGAGCCTCTAAAGGAGAATGAATCTAACAGAATTAAAATCATTCCAATTCAAACTCTATTCTGCCAGATGGCATCAGCCCTACAAAGAATTTTAAGAAGTGGGGCACACAGGCAAAGAGGGTCAAGGGAATTTTCTAAGAACACGTAGAGATGTCAACAATCACAGCACAGGAGAGTCTGCCTTCTTAGGAATGACAATGGAAGAAAATCGGGGCAATCAGAGAGGAAAGATACCAACAGAGAATAAAGGCAAAAATCTGAAGAGCTTGAAAAGGGATGGAAAACATATATTTTCATTTTGAGGGTGCGGAAAATATGTTCACCTGATAACCAAAAGTAGCACTCTCAAACTCAGCTTTTTTCAATATATTAGTTAAAATGTAACTGTTTGTCATATGCTGGGCCTCATACTCTATAACAAGGTAAGAAATAACAGGACACTGAAGTCTATCAAAGTAAAAACCTGGAAAATAGAAAATTCAAGGGGTGTGAAATGAGCTGTTTTCAAATATAAAAGTTTTTTTTACACTTTTCTCCTTTTTGTTTTCTTTTTTTAAAAAACTTATTATTATTATTTTTTACTATACCATATGAGAAAGCTAGGATCAATGGATCTACCTTACAGGGGGACATATTTTGGTTCAGTGCCATATCCCCCACCCACCCACCAAAATGCTAATAGACAAAGGTATTAAAGAACACAGTTGCATCAAATGTCATGGAAGGTGTGAAACACAGCAGAAATTTTCACTTTGTCAAGGATTTCACTCACAGACAGCTATATAACATGGTGATTCACAGAGCTTTAGAGTTCAGTGGGCTCAGATTCAGTTCAATCTCTTACCATCTATGAGACTTTGGGCAAACTATTTAGACTCTTTACACCTCACATTCCTTATCTCTAGAATGAGGATAATAAAAGCATCTACCTGAGAGACCCATTATAAGGATTAAAGGATTTAAAGAAGTGCCAGCCAAATAATACATTTTAGAAACAATAATAATATTGTTAATTTTTATTTTATAAATCATAATTAAAATAATAACATTCATGATGATGATGATAACTAAATGGTAATTGGAAAAAATGGCCTAAGTCTTCTTTCTCATTCCATGAATTAGTAGTATAAATTTAAATTTTCTATCTCCTTCCTACTTATTACCAAGAATATAACAACAGATATACTGCATGGGAGCTGAACTAGGAAGTTACCCAGAGGGACCACTTGTGGGCTTGATTTCACTCCTTCGTTATCAATCATTAAGCCAGGAAAGTTATAATTTTTTGCCCATTTTTATTGAGTTTCTGTAATGGCAACAGATTTCCAAATAATGATAAAACAATGAAAAGGTGGTGTTGGATGCATAGCTATAATAAAGTTATCTCTTACACACTGACTATTTCAATAACTTGTAATTGTATTAGACATTTTCATACATCCAGAAAAAAGACATTTTATATTCTTTTTACTCTTTTTATCTCAATAATTCTAAATAATTGATTCACAATAGACACTGTTATTGACTGAATGTTTATGCCCCTCCCACCAGATTAATATGTTGAAGCCTTAACCTTCAATGTGATGTATTAGGAGGTGGGGGCTAAGGGAAATAATCAATTTTAGATAAGGTCATAAGTGTGAAGCCCCATGATGGAATTAGTGTTCATATGAGAGGAGGAAGAGACACCAAAACTTCCTCTCTCTGCCACGAGAGGGTACAGCGAGAAGGCAGCTGTTTGCCAGCTGGGAAGAGGACCCTACCTCCTAGGACCCTTCTACCTTTTCCTAGTTCCCCTATCAGCACCTATAAACAAACACCTTATGGCCTGCTAAAATGAGCCTCAAAAAGCTGATCTGAGCAATCAACATAATTGTAGGAATTAAAATGTGCTTAAAATCTGAGTTAGTGCTGTCAGTGAATGTGCTTGAATGCAAACAAAAACCTATGCATACCAATACTGTTTCATCATTCTGATCAGAAGAAATCATTTTTTTCAAGGCTCAGCCTAATCTAAAATGTGTTGCTTGAAATTCTGAACCAGTATAAATCATGCTAAAGTAGCTAATAAAGTAGCCTAAATTCAACAAAGTAAACTATGATAAATATAAAAATAAAAATGTAATTGCTATACTTTAATTTGCCAGCAATTCAGTCAAAATTCTTGTAACAATGATAGTGGCTACGACTTAGTTCTCTCTGGGAGTAACACATGTCTGGGGAACCTACAAATAGCTATGAAGATTTACAAGTATCTAAAGGTTTCCAGGCAACCGGGAGCACTCCACAGATATTCATATTACAAAAGAAGGAAATATGCATGTATTTTGAATTTCTAAGAAGAACCAATGAACTTCTTTAGGCTACTTATTCTTTCATGAGGATCACATTAATGTGCGATGATGTTTCCTGAGTAAATAGTATTGAATAATGATCTTGGTTTTGATAAGGAGAACTCTGGTAGCCATTATACCCCACCCCTCACTGTATGTATAAGGGAGGGAGGGAGAGGGGGAGGAAGGGAGGGAGGGAGAGAGGGAGAGAAGGAGAGGGAGAGAGAGAGAGAGAGAGAGAGAGAGAGAGAGAGAAAGAAAGAGAGAGAGTTTTTATCTATCTATATTTAACAGAGGTCAGAAGTTATCACAACTCATTAAGTATAATTTATTTACTTAGATAGTTATTCACTTAACATTTATTTAGGGCCTGTCTTATTCCTGGCACTGAGCTAGTTGCTGGAATTGTAAGACTAATAAGAGATCACACTTTATAAAGAGGAATAAATGTACAAATTAACCAATTACACTACAACTTGGTCAGTGCATAAACGGTAGTATATTTTATGCGTTGCACATCATAAAAGGAAAATAACGTCTGGTGTACCAGAGAAGGCACCCTAGAAAAAATTGATATTAAAAATAATTCTTAAAGAGTAAACTTGTCCAGCAAATCACAGAGGGTATTCATTTCTAGACAAAGGAATAGCATGGTGAATATTGGTGAACAGTGCCTATGAAAATAAAGTTACATATTTTAAATCATTCATTTAACCAAGTGGCATTTAAAAGTAGCCCTTTAGGAGAAAACTTACACAAGAATCTTAGATAGCCTCATCCACCAGAGGGCAGACAGCAGAAGCAAGAAGAACTACAATCCTGCAGCCTGTGGAACATAAACCACATTCACAGAAAGACAGACAAGATGAAAAGGCAGAGGGCTATGTAACAGATGAAGGAACAAGATAAAACCCCAGAAAAACAACTAAATGAAGTGGAGATAGGCAACCTTCCAGAAAAAGAATTCAGAATCATGATAGTGAAGATGATCCAGGACCTTGGGAAAAGAATGGAGGCAAAGACTGAGAAGAAGCAAGAAATGTTTAACAAAGACCTAGAAGAATTAAAGAACAAAAAACACAGATGAACAATACAATAACTGAAATGAAAACTAAACTAGAAGGCATCAATAGCAGAATAACTGAGGCAGAAGAACAGATAAGTGACCTGGAAGACAGAATGGTGGAATTCACTGCTGCGGAACAGAATAAAGAAAAAAGAATGAAAATAAATGAAGACAGCCTAAGAGACCTCTGGGACAACACTAAATGCACCAACATTTGCATTACAGGGGACCCAGAAGGAGAAGAGAGAGAGAAAGGATCAGAGAAAATATTTGAAGAGATTATAGTCGAAAACTTCCCTAAAATGGGAAAGGAAATACCCACCCAAGTCCAGGAAGCGCAGTGAGTCCCATACAGGATAAGCCCAAGGAGAAACACGCCGAGACACATAGTAATCAAATTGGCAAAATTAAAGACAATGAAAAATTAGTGAAAGCAGCAAGGAAAAATGACAAATAACATACAAGGGAACTCTCATAAAGTTAACAGCTGATTTCTCAGCAAAAACTCTATAAGCGAGAAGGGAGTGGCATGATATACTTAAAGTGATGAAAGGGAAGAAACTACAACCACGATTACTCTACCCGGTAAGGATCTCATTCACATTCGATGGAGAAATAAAAAGCTTTACAGGCAAGCAAAAGCTAAGAGAATTCAGCACCACAAAACTAGCTCTACAACGATTCCTAAAGGAACTTCTCTAAGTGGGAAACACAAGAGAAGAAAAGGACCTACAAAAACAAGCCCAAAACAAGAAAATGGTCATAGGAATATACATATTGATAATAAACTTCAACGTGAAAGGATTAAATGTTCCAACCAAAAGACACAGCCTTGCTGAATGGATACAAAAACAAGACTCATATATGTGCTGTCTACAAGAGACCCACTTCAGACCTAGGGACACATACAGACTGAAAGTGAGGGCATGGAAAAAGATATTCCATGCAAATGCAAATCAAAAGAAAGCTGGGGTAGCAACACTCATATCAGATAAAATAGACTTTAAAATAAAGAATGTTACAAGAGACAAGGAAGGACACTACATAATGATTAAGGGATCAATTCAAGAAGAAGATATAACAATTATAAATATATATGCACCCAACATAGGAGCATCTCAATACATAAGGCCACTGCTAACAGCTATAATGAGGAAATTGACAGTAACACAGTAATAGTGAGGTACTTTAACACCTCACTTACACCATAAATAAGGAAACAGAAGCTTTAAATGACACAAAAGACTAGATAGGTTTCATTGATATTTATAGGACATTCCATCCAAAAACAGCAGATTACACTTTCTTCTCAGTGCACACAGAACATTCTCCAGGATGGACCACATCTTAGGTCACAAATCAAGCCTCAGTAGAGTTAAGAAAATTGAAATCATATCAAGCATCTTTTCAGACCACAATGCTATGAGATTAGAAATGAATTACAGGGAAAAAAACATAAAGAACACAAACAATACGTTACTAAATAACCAAGAGATCATGGAAGAAATCAAAGAGGAAAGAAAAAAATACCTAGAGACAAATGACAATGAAAACACAATGATCCAAAACCTATGGAATGCAGCAAAAGCAGTTCTAAGAGGGAAGTTTATAGCAATACAAGCCTAACTCAAGAAACAAGAAAATCTCAAGTAAACAATGTAACCTTACACCTAAAGGAACTAGAGAAAGAAGAACAAACAAAACCTAAAGTTAGCAGAAGGAAAGAAATCATAAAGATCAGAGCAGAAATAAATGAAATAGAAACAAAGAAAACAATAGCAGAGATCAAAAAAAGGAAAAGCTGGTTCTTGGAGAAGATAAACAAAATTGAAAAACCATCAGCCATACTCATCAAGAAAAACAGGGAGGGGACGCAAATCAATAAAATTTGAAATGAAAAAGGAGAAGTTACAACAGACACTGAAGAAATACAAAGCATCCTAAAAGACTACTATAAGCAACTATTTGCCAATAAAATGGACAACCTGGAAAAAATGGACAAATTCTTAGAAAGGTAGAACCTTCCAAGACTGAACCAGGAAGAAGTAGACAATAAGAAACAGACCAATCACAAGTAATGAAATTGAAACTGTGATTAAAAATCTTCCAACAAACAAAAGTCCAGGACCAGATGGCTTCACAGGTGAATTCTATCACACATTTAGAGAAGAGCTAACACCCATCCTTCTCAAACTCTTCCAAAAATATTGCAGAGGAAGGAACACTCCCAAACTCTTTCTATGAGGCCACTATCACCCTGATACCAAAACCAGAAAAAGATAGTACAAAAAAAGAAAATTGCAGACCAATATCACTGATGAATACAGATGCAAAAATCCTCAACAAGATACTAGCAAACAGAATCCAACGACACATTAAAAGGATCATACACCATGATCAAGTGGGATTTATCCCAGGCATGCAAGGATTCTTCAATATATGCCAGTCAATCAATGTGATACACCATATTAACGAATTGAAGAATAAAAACTATATGATCATCTCAATAGATGCATAAAAAGCTTTTGACAAAATTCAACACCCATTTACGATAAAAACTCTCCAGAAAGTGGGCATAGAGGGAACCTACCTCAACGTAATAAAGGCCATATATGACAAACCCACAGCAAACATCATTTTCAATGGTGAAAAACTGAAAGCATTTCCTCTATGATCAGGAACAAGACAAGTATGTCCACTCTCACCATTATTCACCATAGTTTTGGAAGCCCTAGCCACCACAATCAGAACCATGTTCTTGGATTGGAAGAATCAATATTGTGAAAATGACTATACTACACAAAGCAATATACAGATTCAATGCAATCCTGATCAAATTACTAATGGCATTTTTTTACAGAACTAGAACAAAAACTCTTAAAATTTGTATGGAGACACAAAAGGCCCCAAATAGTCAAAGCAGTCTTGAGGGAAAAAAACGGAGCTGGAGGAATCAGACTCCCTGACTTCAGACTATACTATAAAGCTACAGTAATCAAGACAATATGGTACTGGCACAAAAACAGAAACACAGATCAATGGAACAAGACAGAAAGCCCAGAGGTAAACCCACACACCTATGGTCAACTAATCTATGACAAAGGAGGCAAGGATATACAATGGAGACAGGACAGTCTCTTCAATAAGTGGGTCTTGGAAAAATTGACAGCTACATGTAAAAGAATGAAATTAGAACACTCCCTAACACCATACACAAAAATAAACCCAAAATGGATTTGAGACCTAAATTTAAGACCAGACACTATAAAACTCTTAGAGGAAAACAAAGGAAAAACACTCTTTGACATAAATCACAA